>NC_052532.1:107285995-107590834 GCF_016699485.2 Gallus gallus
AGAAGAAGGTTGTCAGGAGTAGTCAATGTGGCTCTGCCAAATGAAAAGTTATGCTCAACAAATCTGGTAGCTTACTACAATGTCATTGCAGGCTAGGTAGGTGGGGGGGAAAGAAGAGAATGTTGTGCATCTTGACTAAAGTAAGGTGTTTAATACTGTCTCCTAGAACATCCTTGTAGGTAAGTTTAGGAAGTGTTGGATAAATGAGTGGACAGTGAACTGGATTGAGAACTGGCTGACTAGCAGAGTCCAGTTGAAGGCCTGTAACTAGCGGTGTTCCCCAGATGTTGGTGCTGGGTCTGGTCTTGTTCAGCATTTTCATCAGTGACCTGAATGATGGGATAGAGTCCATCCTCGGCAAGTTTGCTGATGATATGAAGTAAGTGACACACCAGAAAGCTGTACTGCATTCAGTAGGACCTGGACAACGTGGGGAGATGAGTGGAGAGGAATTTGATGAGGTTCAACAAGAGCAAGCGTCGAAGTCCTACAGCTGGGGAGGAATAACTGCATGCATTAGTACAGATTAGGGGCTGACCTGCTGGAGAGGAGCTCCGGGGAGAAGGACCTGGGTGTTCTGGTGGGCAACAGGTTGGCCATGAACAAGCAGTGTGCCCTTGTGGCCAAGGTGGCCTGTGGGGTCCTGGGATACATTAAAAAGAGCATGGCCAGCAGTTTGAGGGAGGTGATCCTCCCCCTCTGCCCTGCCCTGGTGAGGCCACTTCTGGAATACTGTGTTCAGTTCCGGATTCTTCAGGAAAGAGAGGAACCTATTGTAGAGGGTTCAGTTGAGGGTGACAGAGATGATGAGGGGCCTGGAGCACCTCCCACACAAGAAAAGGCTGAGATCTGAGAATGTTCAGTTGTGAGATGAGAAGGCTGAGAGGGGATCTCGTTAACATCTATGACTATCTGAAGTGTGGGAATCAAGTGGATGGAGTCAGGCTCTTTTCAGTATTACCCAATGATTGAACAAAGGGCAATGAGCACTAACTAGAACATGAGGAAAAACTTCCTTAATGTGAGGACTACAGAGCACTGGAACATGTTGACCAGAGAGGTTGTGGAGTCTACTTCTCTGGAGGAATTTAAGACCCTTCTGGATGCTTTCCTGTGTGACCTGCTCTAGTGAACCTGCTTTCGCAGGGGGTTGGACTTGATGATCTCCAAAGATCCCTTTCAACCCCTACAATTCTGTGATTCTATGAGGGGCATACAATATTTATAATACAACTAATGTCATGTTCTCCAATTTGTAAAATCTGTTAGGAGAATGTCAATGCAAAGACATTAACCCAAGAATTCTAGGTATGTTTTACTAAAAACTTCAAAACCTAGCAACGATGAACAGCCACAACACATTTTTTGCTTCTATGTTGTTGTTATGACTTTTTTAAGGAATCAAAGGGTCAGTATAAACATGATATAGACCTTAAATGGTATTAGTTATAGTTTCAAAGCAAGTGCTTGAATGCAATATTGGGAGTGTAGTAAGCCACACAAGAACTTAGGACAAAGGGAAAATATTTAACATGCGATGCAGCAAGAAAAGTGGCAAAGCCTTTAAAAGGAGAGTGATGATACATTGAAAAAAAACATCAGTGGTTAAGTTTAGGGGAGAACGATTCTGTGAGGCTCTGTTTCCACCTTAATTCCTGAGACTTATCAAGTTTTTTTGTCTTTCAGACAGAATGGGCAGCAAAGAATAAAGAGAAAAGGGCAGGAATGTTCTGATGTAATTTTAACCCTTTACCCTTTTTTCCGATTGTCTTTTTGTCAGCTAAAGGAAGGTAAGGAGCAAGGGAGGCTTCTCAGTAATGCTTACGTGTTTAAAATAGAAGATTTTCAATCTGTGGATACCTGGAAACCATGAACTACTTTAAGGTTTATAAAGTTAACCAAGGGAAGGTAGTTGCTTTTTGTATGCTGCAGGAAGTGCAGGGAATTGGAGCAAAGCACGACATGAGACAGTAACGATAAAAACTTACATTCGGGATCTCGTCACTGTGAGTTTTGGAAGGTGAGTTGCAAGCATGAGATGAATTTGATAACTTCAAGTTAATTAACAAAAATGATTTTAAAGTGTTTGGAAATCTGTTAGTGAACTCCTGTGAGGAAAATAAATAACATGAAATCCAAGGGCGGGCTGCAAAGTTGGGGAAGGCCCTGAGGGCAAGGTGTGTGAGGAGCAGCTGAGGCCTATCGGTGTGCGCAGTGCAGAGCAGAGGAGCTGAGGGGAGGCCTGATGGCGGCTGCAGCTCCTCACAGGGAGCGGAGGGGCAGCGCTGAGCTCTGCTCTGTGTGACAGCGACAGGGCCCGAGGGAACGGCATGGAGCTGTGTCAGGGGAGGGGCAGCTGGGGGTTAGGGACAGGGGCTGCACCACAGGGCGGTGGGCATGGAACGGGCTGCCCAGGGCTGTGAGAACAGCCCTGAGTTAGTTTTCTTGTATACATTATGAATTGTCGGTGCAAAACTGTATTTCTGCATGCTGTGGTTTATGGTATACCTGTCATTAGTTCTTTCTGCCTTCCAGCTTCCTCCTTTGGTACCCTTCTTTCCTTAAAATTCCAGCTATCAGGAAAGCATATTGTACGTATAAGTGAGATATGGAAATCACGTAGAATTTTATGGCCTATAACTAGTGAAGAGGAATCGTGGCAGCTTTCTTAACCATGAAGACCTGAGGCAGCCTATGAATTGGAGAGATTTAAAATGGAGCCTGTCCTGTCACTGCCCACGCTTTTCTTCTCTGTGAAGAAGCACAGAATTTTATTCTTTGTCTCTTCTTGAAGTGCTTGAGGGTTTTGGTCCTGCCTGTGAGACAAGACCTCATCCCTGAGGATGCTGAGATGTATTCCTTGATAATCTGAGTGTTAGTGCAATCACTGAGCATGTGTCCATAAGACTTGATATCCAAGAGCACCTTTGGAAAGAGGATTGATTGCTCAGATGCTTGAGAAGAGCAGAAACCTAAGTGGCCTCAACTCACCTGAAGCAACCTTTCTGCTCTAATGAGTCAATGTTCAATGGGCTCTCTGACATTTACACAGTTCTAATTATTCAGATGATTTTGTACGTGCTGTTGGCATCTGTGGGAAATCCATTTTATCACCTTTAATCACCTTTCTATGCCCTAATACAATGAGCATAGCTAGTCATCGTTTTTCCTGAAAATGAATCTGCCTGATCATTGCTGATGTTCCTGTTGAGGTTTTTAATAATAAATGGTTTTAGTAGTTTTTCTTTGTAAGAGTGAAGGGCTTGTTGTACCATAGTTCTTTGCTCAGCTTCTTTATACTACATGTAAAACCAGAGTACCCTGCAGTAAGATGATATGATTTTAGACATTAACCTCTGGAGATTTTACTCTCTTCCAAGTACCAGTTGTATGGGCCCTGGATGTAGCAAACATAACACGCTCTCCTCTATTCTGACAAGATTTTGCTTCTGGTTCTGGCCACTGGAAGTTGAGGAAAACTTCAGTTTGCTCAAACTATGCCAGGTAATTGTGACTTTCCCTTGACAAAAGAAGCGATGTAGTGATTTTTTTGTTTTGCTATTCATTACCTCTTTCAGAAAGTAAAGCATGGGCAGTTTAGTTTCAGTAAGGGCTTTTCTTCATTCTAACATCTGTTTTTTGGCTCTAGACTTTTTGGCTAGATGGATAGAAATGGATGCAAAGCATATGCTTAAAGAAAATACTATTCTTAAAGCAGAAAGCACTGGGAATTTAGTCTTTCTAATTGGAGATGAGTTACAATTGCTGATTTGCTATATGTAATAGTTATAGATAATTGGAGTGAATGACTAGAGATAGGAACTTACAACAGAGATAATTTACATAGCCTTATCTCCATCAAGCACCATCTATTTTACTGTAAAACAAAATAACGTTTCTGGCATCTTGTGTTTTGTGGCTATTTTTTTTTTTCTGGACAAATATTAAAAGTAATTTCAGAATGATACTAAAATATTTATTTAAACAAGTTTTAGACAAACACTAATATGATTTTTTTTCCCCCAAGTACGTATTGGTAATACAGTTGTAACTTATAACAGTGTGTTCACTTGGCACGCACATCTTGATTAAAACAAGCTGGCTTTTCTTCCCTACTGGCTCGTCTAATCTTACCCCATGGCCATCTAGAGGCAGTTTTGGTGAAGCAGCCTTGAATATCTTGGGTTAATATAATTTATAATTTCCATGAGTAGAAATAGTAATTTGATTCTCAACTTACTGTTAAGAACAATCTGTACGATGAACAACATAATTGGGGATCAACAAAATAAATGTATATTTTACTTTAACTGTCCCCTGAAACTTATGCCCTCATTTAGCTGCTTATAATCACTGCTCCTCCTCATGGATTAAGGATGGTAACAAAGGTGATAACACAGAGAAGAAAATGTAATGAAAGGTGTGATGATTACTCGAGAAAAACTCTGTTCTACTCAGGTCAGATTTCCACATTCACATCTTCTTCCTCATGACAACAGAGTTGGAAGTCTTTCTCCTTGTCTGTCCACTGTTTTGTTCCTTCTCCACAAAGGATTCCTTTTCTCAAGATTTTCTAACTTTAGCATAGACAAATAAATAAGTAAAAACTGAAAGACCACAAAAACCCAAGAAATGAGAGAACACAATGAATCTAGTTATCCCAGTGCTCTACTTACATTTTTAATTTGTTTAAATGTTGTTTACATTTGTTTAAATGAAAAGCAATATAACATTGTTCTTGACAGAGAAGTGTAAGTCTTTTGCTCTACGCCATCATCTGTAAAGCAAAGGGAACTGAATGGTTCCTGCTGTCTGTGTAGCTATGACTGTGTAAAAGAGACCCAAAGCCATCTGCTTACATGGTTTCCTCTGTCAAGGAGGCACTCAGCAGAAGCCTGGGGCAGGGGAGGAAAGCATGATGCTATTTTAGAGGATGGAAGTTACAGCAAAGTGAATGAACGTAGGAACAATATCTGAGGTGACACACGAAAGGTCCTGGGTTAGCACCTGTGCCTTTACTAGACATCTGGAAACAAGGTGAGGAAAACAGTGGCAAATCCCATAGAGGATGCATGGTGGTAAACTTGGGCAAAGTTCATGGAAGCTGTGAGGAACCTGAGAGGCACCTCACCAAGATGGGGAAGACACCCAACAGCATGCTGTGTGCATTTGGGTATCTGCAGCTCAGCACAAAGATCCAGTGGGAAGGAGTCTGAGAGGAGTGTGAAGAAAGGGTGGAGGGAGTGGAAAACTCTCACGGAGGGAGGCTGAAAAGACTCGGGCTGCTTATTTAACAAGAAGGAGCAAAAAGCCTAAAATATACCTCTGAGTGACTTAGCAGAAACTTTTGTTCACCTGTTGATTCGTATTGTTAAATAATGTGAAATTATTTTGCTGAAAAATGGAAATTGAATTGCAGTTGAAAATGATAAAGTAAAAGCTTTTCTATCCTTGATGCTGCTAAGCCCATATAACTCCTTCCCCTAACTTTAATTGAAACCAAGGACTGAAGAGACAGCGTTAGATAACACAGGGATAATAGTTAATCAAAATGAATAATCGATAATTATGAGGAAAATGAACTCTCAACCTTACAGGCACTCATCAGACCTAATCCCTGAAAGTTAGGAGAAAACTTCCTTGCCTCTTCTTGGGAAAAAGAGCTGCCTGTACTGCTTTCTGCTGTAGCTGCTCTCTTTGAAAGTTTGGTGCTTGCTATAGTTAGGGACAAGACTATGAGGATCCTTTCTGTGACCATGTACGGGCTTTCTCAAAGCCCGCCTGTCCTGCAACCTTCTCCTTCATCACTGCATCCGCATTTGGCTTCCCTTGTATTACATAAAAAGCTTCTTGTACCCTTTTTTTGAATGTGGGCCAAACTCTCACAGCTGTGAGTTCAAGAAGGCATGTTCCAAAATCCGAATGAGAGAGGAGGATTTAGAAGGGGTAATAGGAGAACCAGGAAAAAGCAGATCTAAGCACGCACATTTCTACTGATTTGTTTTTCCTTTTGTTTGGAAAAAAAAAAAAAAAAAAAAAAAAGAAAACCGAAACGTGAAAAGATAGCAAACTCTTCATAACCATCTGAAACAGGTTTCAGTCTAATTTGGTAGAGCGGTGTACCTGAAAAGAGGTACTTTAATTGGAATTAAAGTAGGTTCTGAAAATATGTTTGTCCATGCCTAATTATAGCTGCTGCTCTGCATGTGTTTGATTTTGCAGCACGGATGGAGCAGCTATTTCACTTGGCTGTGTGTGCATTGGCCTGCAACCTGCCCCCTCATTCACTGCATTCTGACACTATGTTTAGAAGCACCAACTATCCAAATGGTAATGGGCCTCATGCGTTGCATTTTGACTAGAAAAGTTAAAGCCAATTAAAACTAATGCCACAGCATTGATTTTTTTTTTTTTAATTTCATTTTAAGATGTTCTAAAGTCTATTTTGGCGGAGTACGCTGAAGATACATTTACTAAACAAACCTATATTTTATCCATTACATTTCTCTTGCATTTGATGCCATCTCTCCTCAAGTATTAGCTTAGAAGAAAGACAGAATTTTTCTCAAAAGTGGGTTTGTAGAGAAGGGAATTAAATGTCTTCAGCTGTGTGGCCTTTTCATTCTCCCCATAATGCTGGCTGGAGCAGCACCTGTCTCTGGTCATGGCAGGGGAAAGTAAAGTCGCGTATGCAGCTCCCTTCCCATATGCACTTGCGGCACTGCCAACCTCTGGTTATTCTTTGTGGTTGTGACATTGTCTTGAATTCTTTCATTTATGAATCTTCACTTTTTTTTTTTTTTTCTGAATGCAGCCACTTACAGGCAAAAGTTGACATTGCAAAGAAGGTGAAATTTTGTACTTTTTCTTGTGAAAGGACATTACTGAAAGGATATTCTGATATTCAGTAAGGAATTTTAAAAGCCTTTTGCTAGAATGCGGTGAAGGTAGAATTTGTGCTGTATCTCTATGGGCAGGAAGATAAAAGTTAAAACAGTCTAAGATGTTTCAGGAGAACATAATTCAAGAAAGGGAGATGTACACAGCTGATTGCATAAAGTGCAGAGGCTGCAACTGTCAACACAGAAATAACTGAAAGTCAATTTGAGTTAAGAGACATGAGGGATAGACAGCTATTAATAATAATGAGACACCGAAAAAGATCCCACAGCAGCCAATGGAAGAAATGTGAGAACGTAATGCTATTAGAAGGATTTGTAAAAATAGTAAGATATGTTTGCAGGAGTGATTTTTCAGTCATGTTGGTGGAGTAATGGAACATAAAATGTAAGTTTCTGGAGTTGGAGCATCAGAGATCCATAAGCAGTCAGAATTGTGGAACTAATCAAAATCCATACCAAAGGAAAAGTCTTACAGAAATAGCTGAACTGCTGTATCAGATAACTGTAGCAAAATTACATCTGATCCAGCATGGAACACTTGTACATATCACTCAAGAGTGGAACGTGAGAGGAAGAAAGCAGAGTGGATACAGCTCAAAGAAAGTAAAAAAACAGTGCTAGCCAATAAATAAATAAGTAAAAATATCCTTTGAAATCCATCTGCATTTCTGGTGCAATTATAATTTGCAGTGAGTAAGAACCATTTTTTTCCAGTCATTGTGTTTGGACAAGAAATAGAAAAAAAAATAAAGCAGCGCAGGCTCGGTGGAAAAGGTGAGAGTCTTAAGTGAGGCTGGCTTAATTGAATGTTAAGAGCCACAAAAGTGGTCCAAGAGAAGGAACACCTCCCCTACAAGGACAGGCTGAAAGAGCTGGAGCTGTTCAGCTTGGAGAAGAGAAGGATCTGGGGAGACCTTAGTGTGGCCTATCAGGAGGGATATAAGAAAGATAGGGACAGATCCTTTAGAAGGGTCTGTTGTGATAGAACAAGAGGAAATGGTTTCAAACTAGAATAGGGGAGATTTAGACTGGGTATAAGGATGCTCTTGGCTGCTGGTCATCGCATAAGACCATCCCTCACCTGGAAGGAGGTGTGACTCTCCTAGCTCATCTCTTGGACACTAATGCTGCATGCAGACACGATGTTGATCACCTTGGACTTAGGCTGGTTTGCTTATATGGTAACTCATGTGCCCTAGTTATTACTGTTCTTTACATTAATAACTTTACAGCCCACCATGTTAAATGGCATTCAACCATAGGTCATTTACAAAATGAGATAGTTTTAAGATGATCCCGCAATGTGCTGAGTAGCTCCAATAGCGCCCATAGACTCTAATTTGGGAAAGGTATTTGTACACACCCACGACCTTAAGTGCCTCTGTTCCTTTGCCTAAAGACAACATTTCCTAAACTGATGGCACAATGCGTTCAACCCTTATTTAAAAAAAAATCCCCAAACAATGCGAATGTTGATAAAAATGTTACTGTCTTGCTTTTCTTCCAGTGCATTTCAGAAAAACATGAACAGCATAATTGCTGCATGTTAAGCTAGTAAAATATGCATGTTGTTTGGAAGTTGCATCCTTGTGATTATTTTGTATAGCAGTGAAGGTTGTATTCTTGTGATTATTTTGTATAGCATCAACGTTTTACTCAGTTTTGTACAAGGTATTAATTTTCTCTGAAGACTTAGATTACTTTTTTTGCTACTATTGTTCCTTTTACTGAAGTTATCTAATGTGATGTAAAGTGTGGCATACAGGGAGTAATAATCTACTGACATATTGTAAAACTTTATCTGAATATTCTTTTTAATACCAGCAGGAGACTGAATCATAGATAATGCTATTTCTCCTCTTCTTTGTTTCCGTAACAAAATAAAATCATAGAAACTGATTTTCAGTTATTTAACAACTTAAGAAGAAAATGTATATTAGCGATCAGGTGAGGGAGCTGGTAGGTATTTTGGTGATTCATATTCCCAGCTTTGCTTTTTTTGCCTACTTTGTTCCTTTTGGTGCATTTGATTTGCTTATCTATTCTTACTCAGTTTCTGAATTTTTTATTAAAAACTTTGGAACCAATCATTCAGCCTGAATATTCAATCCAGGGGGGATATTCAATGATAGATAGTACCTTGAAGTCTATTCGTGTCATATGAAAAGCAAGCATCTTACCAAATCATGAATGTTCTTGCCCATCTTCCTTCCATTCTTCTCTAGATGTGCTGAATGTGCTGTTTGCAGTGGCTGGCATCCTTCTCTTTCCCATCTGCCCCTTGTCCCACCCTCTCACTTGGGTAGATGCACCATCACTGGGAACTGGGGAGATGGCTTTGCAAGGAAATCTGAATGGTGCATCATCTTTGCAGTCTTCTGTTGGGCCCTTGAAACACTGAACCATCATTTCAACTTCTCCCTTCCACTGGCTTTCTTCTATGAGGTCTCCTGCGCACACAGACCTCCTGCTTGAAGCCACTTCCTCGGCGTTTCTACAAGTTTATACCTTATGTTCCTCCAGAAGGTTCTGTGAGAATTAACTGTGCCTCTGTCCTTGGGCCCCTTCTCTACCTGTTCTTATTGCTGTCCTGTTCCATCCTTAACAAATATTCATTAGCCATCTGCGTGCAAATCTCTGTCATGTACCTTTCCGTTCCTGTTCTCAGGTGTCTGTCCCTAGGGTCAGCTTCACTAAAATAGAGATTCATGGCCCATAAATTTCAACTAGATTTATATTTAAATGCCAATTTCTTTGTTATGAATTTAGTGGTAAATTATTGAAAATTTTCCTTGTGTTTCTCCTTAGCATTGGAAAATAACTCTCCAAAAATAGCAACGCTATGGTTTTATGTATAGCTTTAATTTTCCTTTTTTGCAGCTTCTGTTGTTGTTTTTTTTTTTGTGATGGTTACAAAAGGCATAGTACTGGATGTTTCCCATGTTCACTGATATTGAAGCCTTACCTAACTTAACAATACTGTTGCATTGTTTTATTTTCTCTTCATATTTAGCTGTTGCTTCTCGTTTCATAATTGAGACTGAGAAAGTTAAGCTAAAATACCTAGGGGTATAATTTGAAGATTATTTTGATTGCTTTGAATCATTTTTTGGCAACTGCTCAGAATGTAGATGGCTTTAATTTATTTTGATTTATTCCACTTTCCTTATAAAAATCAAGTAAGGTTGAGCTACAGTTAACTATTATTGGCTTTGCTGAAGAAACAGATGTTGAAGAGCTTGAACAATAGGAAACAGTTTACCTTGGTATGTAGTGAAATGGGTGACCAGAATTTGTAGAGGAAAAAGACTGATGAGAAAAGCGACAGAGTGCAGATGACTGAGTTGTCAACGGGGAAACAGAATTCTGCAAAAAATTAAGATCGGCTGAAATATGAAACACATTCAAATAAATATCCATTGATTTGAAATCTGATTATAGTATGTTACACGGTGATTTAGTGTTGTAATATTTAGAGAAAGTATGAAGGAAAATACGTTCTCATATAATGTGGGAAAGCGCAACTAGAAACTGGTAGTGCTGAAAAGGAGTTTCAAAATGTCTTAAGAGATGCAGATAATTACCCACCAAATCCATTCTTTACAATTCTTTGTTTGCATTTCATTAGCTGTTTTTCCCACATAAAACAGAATTCCACTGAAATACAAGTTGTAGAAAATATCTTCATCCTATTGTCCTATTATCCAACAGAGCATTGTTTAATTTCAAGTATTCCAGCAGCAATAACAAAACTCTTCCTAGGAAAATGACTGGAAGCTGAACTTTCATAAAAATCTTTTTAACTTTTTAAACATTGGAGTTTGTAGTGCTGAATAATTGAAAATAGTATTTTGTGTACTGGAAGGTTACTACATTCTTAAATGTCAGAGGAAGAGTGATATTTTTTTTCTCCTGTGATTCTTTTGTATTAGAAAATTTTCAATGTTTATTTGCTACAGTGTGATCCTAGTGGCTAACAGTGAAGAACTATGTTTATAGAAGAGATGTGATCTGAACGAACAACAGAAAAACATCATCAATTTTTTGCATAGATTCCTGGCAGACCATTTCTGTGACTGAGTATCCTCAGTTTTCAGATGAGCACTAGTGTGTACTCCTGTGGTGCCACGAAAGTAGTGTTTGATGTATGTCTACACATATTGCATGAAGAGGTCATCAGGGACCAATGGGGCTCCACACTCTGCTTGAGTTGTATGTGCTGCAGTCCTGCTTCTATCTGCAGGCCAGACGAGATATTGAAGGCAAATAAGACAGATTTACTCAGCATTTCACTGATTTTCTGATGAAACAATTGCCAGATAAACCAAGAGTTAAATGCAACTTGTTGCCAAGGAATATAGTTTGCCTTCTGCTGAGGTGAGTAGAATGTGAGTCAACCAAAGCATTTGGCTATGGCTGGCTTCCAGGTTTGAGGCTGAAACAAAATACTAGCTTGTCTACACCTGCTGTACATCCATCATTTCTCAAAGTGCAGAGCCTTGTTGTTACACCACCTACAGGTGAATGCAAGCTTGTAAAGCTACTGCTTGGCCTGGGACAGGAATAGGAAGAAAACCCAGATCCAATTGTACCCATGCCAAGTTCAATTAATAGAGTAAAATTGTGAAACATTATGTTCAAAGGACGTGTTTTTTTTTCCTTGGGTCCTGGAATTGCACAAGAAGTACTCTGGAAAACCAAAGATGGAAAAATGGAGCCCGAACTCCAGGCTATGAATTAAGGACTCCAGATCTTTACTGAGCTCTGGTCAATAGCTGGCTGTGCACTTGTACTTCACTGGATTAAACACGAGTAAATAAAGTCAAGACAGATCCCAAAGTTGTTTTTTGTTTCACAGGAATTTATTTATTACCATCCTTTTTTATTTTAAATTAGGTAAATAATTTTCCTATAACAATAATTTCATATATATATTATTTAAAATTTAAATTAGTTGTCTGAATACATAATTTTCTTGTGCTTCCTTAGTAAATATGCTTTCATCATTACCCATTCACAGGTGCATTGAATTTATTTCTAGGGAAATACAGAAGACTTAAAGGTAGGTTAATAAGCCAAACTATCGTTTTTTCATACCTGCCTCCTATCTTCTCTTACTGACAGAATTATGAAGTAGGTGTGATTGTGAGAACAAGTAGGTAATTGCACTTTCTAAAGATTCTTTTCCTGATTTCTCCTTATTTACTGACTAAGATGATTTGTGCATGCACTTATGCAATGTTACTATTTTATTCATAGCATTATATGTAAGTATTTTAGGGTAGATATACATTTATTACTTACTAACTCAATTGTGTTATCATTTAACTTCCACAATCTAACATTCTGCAGAAATCCAGAATGACATGCAGAAATGCAGACAAAAATTGTTTGGTATTTCAATAAAACAACGTAACTGTGCCTTGCAGTGGTTTGGAAAAAAAGCTCTTTGTCTGTTTGTTTTGCTTACTAGCAGGAGTGAAACACTTTTGAAGGTTACAGATGTCTCGAAAAGAAGAGTTGTGGGACAGGTTTCACTGTTAACTGAATAAAATTTCCACTGACCCCATACAACTGAAGTTCTGACTACAGTAGTATTTCTTACTCTACTGGAAATTATATTTCAGATTTGAGACTTGGAAAAATTTGGAATTTGTAGCTACTGCTAAAGCAATTTCTAAATTAAGTCAAAGTATTCAGTTGCATTTATCTAAAAAAAGTACTTTAATTTGTGTTTTTCCATTTGCAAGATTAACTGAAGGAAGAAACGGTAACTGTTATCTCTCAGGCTCTGGCTCTAGTCATTAATGATTTTAAAATGTGATGTTACTTACAGGAAACTGGATAGACTGTTAAAATATTGTTATTTGGTGGTTCTGATTAAAGTTAAAATATCATATTGATATTAAAAATTAGGTTTCTTAGATGATTTTTGTAAAGTAATGATACTAGAGAACAGAAAAGCAGTTTTAGACAGTTTTATGAGTCAAGTGGACATTGTCACAGGGATTTTTAGGCTCATGAATTTGAAAACTCTTGGTTTTGTCTTTATTGTAGTCATATAAGCTTTGCTCTATGTGGTATGGCATGGGAAATACTAAGTGGAAGGAACTGGTTAGCCAGCTGCCTACCTGCAGTGCTGGTGACTGGAGGCCAGCAAGCCCAGAGAAAAATGTTCCCTGTTTTGAGAGCTCAGACACAGACCAAGGTTTCCAACAAGAGTACAGAGTATTTGCTGCCAGGTAGTTGAATTGCCAAGAAAAAAACTTGATAACAAATTTGGAATTTATTATTGCTGAAAGTTTCTCTAAGGTACCCTAAGGTCACACATTTGCCATCCATCAGGTGCTTGTTCCTTGGGAAAAGCAGGCTTTTCCTCTGAGGTTGATTATCAAGAGCAATATCAAGAACACAGCTGTCTAGCTGAGGTGGTTAAAAAAAAACAAACCAAAACAAAAATAAAACCCCAAGAACAATACAACAATACTCAGACCAAACAACCAAAATTCAACAAAACCCAAACTATCTGCATTAGATACTCATTTCAAGAAGAAGGAGCAAGCCCTTTAAAAAAAATTATTTTGTTTTGAAATACAAAAAGCTCCTTAGTCTTGGTATCAAAAACTCCGTTTTTTCTTTAGGAAAAGCTGAAGAGTGAATGGGAATGGAAAGGAGTGATAAAGGTTGAGAAGGGAAATTCTATTATGGGGCAGCCACAGTGCAGGAAGAAAGCTGCTGGTTCTTTCCAGTGTTTTGGATGTGAATCAGAAGTGTGGTTTCTGGAATACTTGGGTGTTTTCATCTCTATACTCATGTAACCCTCTCCTTTTCACCCACTGCTCACAGGCTGTCAGCTGTGTTGATGTCTTAATCATTCATTTCTTGGACAGCTATTCAGTTATTTCAGGTGGACACCTTCTCAGGCACAGCTCCAGTTTCAGCGAGTTACTTTGTTTTTCAGTGTGAATTTGGTGGTAAATATCCACAGAATTTTTCAACTCACCTCCTCCCCTCTGTGGATATACATATGAGATATGTATATATAAGAGCTTTTCAGAGTTCACAACAGATTGAACTGAGAATTCATAACCTGATGGGTAGAAACTGTAGAGTTCTACCCTGATGGGTAGAAACTGCAGAGATCTGGGTAGAGCTTTTGCAATTCCATATTTGAGATGATCTGAGATTAAAAAATTTTGTTAGAGTCATTCAGAGAAGGAAGTTGAGTCTACAGTTACCAAATCCCAGGTGGGCCCGTGACATTTTGGTACGAACCCTTCACAAGTCAATTTCTATGGAAATGTTCAGAATGGCATATAGGGAAAACCTTTATTTTAGCTGTAATGGAAGTCATGGCAATAACTGACTCATATTGCAAGGGTAAAGATGATGGCAGATTACTGCACTGCTAGATATCTCCAGCACTGTTTTATTTTATTTTTTAAAAATCTCTTACCTATTCATTTTTACAGTAGGTAAATTGACATTAATGTGATGATCTGAATTTGCACATTATCTGCAAAGATGTCAAAAATTGTTTTTTTTTAACCTATTTCCAGAAAATATCCAGCTGAACAAGACATTTTGTTCCAGTATCTGTATGCTTTGCTGTGTTATTTTGGAAATGCAAGAGAAAAAAACTGTGAAAAGACAATTTGCTTCTGATTTATCAAGAAGTCTTTTTTTAGGATTCATGAGTTTTTTCTATAAAGCAGTTCACTGTATTGATCTAGTTCTAATGAATTCTTTTTGAGAGGTCGTTTTTTTATGGCCACAGGTTTTTCATTTGTTTTTAGCAAATCTGAGTGTTGACACAAAGAGAGAATAAACAGTCATTAAAAAAGGAGAAGGAAATTCTTACTTCAATATTTGAAATTATGCCACATTTCTCTGCCATTATTCAGGAAAATTTCTTTGTAGTTTTTCTTTCCTTCCATTTCTTCTCTGGCAAATGAGACAAAGCAAAGTTTGACTACTTAGTAATAGTAATGTAGTAGTAGTTATGTAATAGTTATCATATTATGTGATCTTGCTGGGATTTTTCATCATGTTCATTCTGATTTAATGTCTCCAAGGGCTAAAAGCTTTTCTAGAATCAATACCATAGGTACTACCAGCACACAGCTGATTTCTTCCTTGTCACATAAAGGCCAAAGATCCTAAACAAAGTCTTGAAAATGTGCAATTTTTCATTGAACATTTTCCCCCTTTCTTTTGAATTCAGTAAGTTTAAAAGGAATGTTGTCTTTTGCTTGTATAATGCATTTCTCAGGAAGTAAGTCCTAAGTATGATTCAAGTGATGAATTCTCTCCCTTGTCTTTTCTCATTATACATATTTCATTTTGAAGATATGAGTAGTTAAAAAAAATAGTGAAGCTTTAAAAGCAGTTGTTTTGGTTATGCATTGCTTTACAATATATATTTTTTTATTTTTATATATATGTAAGCATATATATGAATGTGAAAAAAAAAAGTGCATGTATAAAACGTAAAAAATGGCCAGTAGCATCGCATAGTTTTCAATATGTGATCCCTGCCCATTGGCAAAGACTTTTGTTGGGTTTCTTCTGTAGACCTTATACTTATTTGTATTCCTTCCATTCCCTTTCCAGGGACCTTTTGTATTTGCTATGAACATCTTTAGCCTTTTGATTAGAAAGCGTTAACTTTCCACAAACACAGATTGTTTTCTGCTGTTCTAAAAATGAGCTCATTAGAAGTAAAGAAGGATTGCTGACCTTTCTGCTAAGGGCTGAATTACAACTTTCCTTACAAAAGCTGCAGCATAAGTGCAAACTGTGCAGCTTACTTTTCTTGCCTCACTGCTATGCCTTAACACCTTTTCAAGTAAACTGCCTTTGTGAGAGTCACACTGTACTTTGTTATTGGTGGTAGTATCTTTAACACTTTTGGCAGTGCTTTAGTGATCCCTAATTTGCCTAAAAACATGTGCCTAAAACCTACTGCAAAATGGAAGCATGTAAATACTCTTCCTGTGGCTCTCTTAAGACTTCAGCATGTATTTGATGCTGATGGCACATCACTGAGATGAAAGACCTTGCCTGACTCCATCGTCTCCCAGGGAGCCTGAAAGCTGGAACAAAAGGCAGCACGAAGTTCTCATACACTCATCTCAGCAGATGGTCTCTTTTTTTTCTTTCTTTTTTTATTTTCCAGAAATGCCTCCTCATTTATACTGATTTTGGTAAGAACAGTTGTATGTTCAGTATTGCTGAAAAACACATGTAGAGACTTAGGAAATTAGCTGTATCATCCCATCCACTTAAACCAAAAATATTTCTGAGAAAATGAAATAACTTCTGTTATGGTCTGAGCTAGATGCATTACCATGATTTCAAAGTGTAGCAGTTTGTGTTTCCCAACTCCAATAGTACTGATATTTTCAGATTAGAGATTTCTTAGTAAGATATCTTAATATTTTTCAGAAAATGTTATTATTTTTAATTTTTTACTGTGAGTTTTATTTGATTAGAGATATGTTCTTAGGAAGATTTCTTTGGTATTTGATGAGCTCTGCTAATGGTGCAAGGGTCCAACTCCTCTTCTTCAGCTCAGCAGAAGGTTGTGCCTGATGTGGATCAAAGTGGATCCAATGAAGTGGATCTAACACTCTATACTGCATTGCCATCCTTCCTGAACTACCACCTCATGCACTACATTGTTCAGCCTTTAATGCAGATATTTCAGGTCCTTCAGATTTCTATGGTGGGGAAGCAGGCCGGGTGGGTGGCTGGGAGGATTCGTGCTCACATGTCACCCTGTGTTCCTGCCTGAGCTGGAAGAAATCCAGAGGACTCCAGTCCAACAGGCTTGAAAAGCACATGGGGGAAACTGGTGAAGTGACAGCTCTCCACCAGTCCTTCCAGTTTAAACCTTCCAGAACAGTTAGTGCAAGTATAACCTATAAACCTATAATAGTTTGAGGAGACTTCAGTGCAAACTGATAGCAAGATGGTGCTCGTAACTTCCAGAGGGGTACCCAAGACCTGTAGCAGTGGATTTTGAGCTCCCACTGCCTTCTGAAATAAAAAGAGGAAAAAGAAGAAGAAAAAAGAAAAAGAAGCTGAGGAGGGTTCTCCCAGTTTTACTCCAAGAAAAAAACCTCGAAGCAGCTGGTATTATCTGAAAGTTCTGAATTTTTATACTGTGTGGATGACACACGTGTTAGAGCGGATGAAAGAACTGTGGCTTATACTTGAGAATTCGCTTGAAAGAGAAAACAGATTTCACACTTGAGATGAAATAGCAAGATACGCAGGTCTCTTTGGAATACTATCTTTGTGTATGATTTCTGTGTGCTGTCTACATGAAACTGCATGACAGCACCGCTTTGCAGGCAATAAATGGAAGAATGGCAAGTGGTAAAGTAAGTATTCTGTTACACTGAAGTCTACACAAGACTAACGTTTCTGAAAATCCAGGGAAGCTGAAAAAATGGAAATGAGTGGAAGTAATATTGAACCAAAAACACAAAATGAAATGTACTCTAGAATGTGCAACAACACCCTCCTCTCCAACAGGCTAATCCTAGAGGTTTAAAATTAACTCAGGAAACATAAAAGAGAATTGTTTATTGTATGTAATAAATAGATTTCCTGTCTTGTCTTTATGAATTGGATAGCAGAATACTGCTTTCTAAGTAATTTCCAAACAACACGTTTTTGAGCTGAAGGAACAAGAGTGTAAGAGAAGCCAAAGTGTGTTCTTGTTTAGTTAGGTCTGATTTATAGCCTAGGTAGTGTCTGAATGAGGTAATGCGGTTGTTAATGGGGCTGATATTCTGAAAAGAAGTGTATTTTGGCAGACAGAAATTACAGTAATAGTAAGAAGTGTATGTTTCTCAGTGAGAATCTATGCTGTTAGCTAAAGAAATGTCCTACCCTCCCATTGTCATATAGACGTTACATTTTCAGCTTTAAGCCTCTAATTCACCTCAACTTCAAGTATTTAGAGCAAGTGGTATAAATTCACCATTCAGATCTCCACAAGCCAGAAATCCCATGTACCCCCTACTTCTGCCAGGAAGGCAGCACATCCATCTATTCTAGGCACAACATCCTTGCAGCTCTGCACCCATCTCACAGTGAAGCTGCTGTGACATAAAATGACTCGGCTTTCTTCTACTTTCCAGGAAGGCTGCTCGGGTAGGTGGTGTTCAGAACACATGAAGCCCAGACCTTGCAGGATTTGGACCACAGGAGACATGCAAGCTACTTGCATTCAGAAGCATAGGCAAAAGCTGTGGTGATGCACCTCTGCAGAAAGCAGCTGACTGCTGGACAAGGTGAGAAAAGTGAACTGTGTGCCTCCCCTAGCCTGTGGGTTGTACCTGTATCTGCCACACAACTAGGGATTGCCCTAGTCAATAAGATAGAGCCTTGTAGGGAGTGAGGAATTTTCTATTCTTTTGTTAAAAAATTATGAAAGGAATGATTCAAAATTTCTTTGGTCTAGTGAAAGAATTCAAGTATCCTTCTGACCTTGGCATGGGTGTTGGGATTCTGCTGTTATTATGGCTATGTTTGTTTCCTGGGAGATGTAGGGCGTAGACTTGAATTTCCCTGTTCTGAAGAAGGCGCTGAGTCCAGGTCTTCCCTTTCCTCAGTAGTCTAATGCCACAAAGTTGAGCAAAACAGGAACTTGTGCCCTGTTATTGAGAAGAAGATAGATTTATTCCCTGTCTTTAGGAGGCCTGAGCTGCTTCTTTACCTACAGCAGAATATGGGCAACACCAGGACTAGGCACCTCTTTGCACCAAAGCTGGGCATGTAAATCCAGAGCCTGTCATGAAGTAACTTCAAAGAGCCCGTCAAGGATTTTCCCTTTTGCAAGCACAATGTACTGCTTTATTTAACAGCTGCCTGCTGGGGACCCTTCTATGGCATAACACCTTCTTCCTCCATGTGGCAAAAGGTGCTCAGAGCTCTGCTAACTCAGGGCTGTGTAGTCCACTCTGCATGTGCTGCAGGTGTAGAGACATACAAGCTTATAGCAAGGCCATTCACAGAAGCAGACATTTAACTTTGACCACCAAAGTTACATTTGTTGGGATTTCTCATGTCAATGGCCGTAGTCTTGTAGAAGAAAGATCTATCGAGAGTGAGAAGAAACAAGAGATGACTCTGCAGTACTGTGCGTGAAGTCTATATGAATATCTGCAGCATTTTTGTTTGTAGAAGGAACTGAGTGCTGCAGTAGGTGACTGCAAGTCCACATTTATCTCTGGAGATTCTTTTGATCCTGCAAATTATAAGATACACTGAGACAAAAACATCAACATGTATTAGTGAGGTAAATGGAGATATAATGGATCTTGATAAATTATGTAGCCAATTAAATAAAAATATTGCATTACTCATGTTCCTTAAATGTGATTTGCCAACAATATTCCCATAGGGCACTGATATTTCAGAGGATACTGTTTAGGGTTAGGAGATGAAGTTCTCAGGTTGTTATAATGAAAACGCCACTCAGTATATACGGCTTGAAAATCCATTGTTAATTAACAGCATTCAATTCTTAATTGTCTTTTTACCAGTTCAATTGAAATCATTGACACAAAATACATTGGTAAACTGCTTAATCAATCATTGTAGAAAAATAGAGGTGTTTGATAGGGACATTCTAGTACAAAGTTTACGTGAAGCTTCCCCATTGAAAGCTTTGGAGGCTTCTATTTTTTTAAGCTTATGTTACAAAAATGAGATTTCATAAACTTTACAGTCCGTGCTACATGAATACCAAAGACAATAAAATACAGAAGGGGAGAGAGAAAAAGACAAACACACACACGTTAAGCTTGAAGTGCCCTATTCACAAAAATATAGCTTACACATGCGCATGCCCCAGTGGCTTAAAGTCTATTTTTTTGTGCTAAAGGACACAAAAAAGGTTTCATTAGGGCCCTGAGCTGCTGTTCTAATTAACACAAACTTTTCATAAACTGCAGCAATGAATTACGGAGGGGCCCAGTATATTCCAAGAGCAAAAAGCAGGTTTATCCTCAGAGGAATGGTTTGCTTTCAGCTCATGCACCTTTTGCCAGGACTGCAGACTGACACACATAGGCTCTTGGCTACCCACGTGCTATCGCTAGGTTCTCTGCTGCGGAACTTCTGTCTTCTAGCAGAGCTTTGAGGTGATCCTGTCTTAGAAGAGCTGGGTGACATTACGGATGGGTTGTAGTGGGTCAACAGGAGGACTTGGCTTGTTCTTGTGTTGGGGCAAATGACCAAGCTTTAGAATGTCTGCAGCAAAAGGAGTTGTATGTCATGAAACCTCAGTGTAAATAACCTTTACAGAGTTGATAGAATCAGCCATCCTGGGTGGATGGAACAAAAATCCATATTCTGAACCATTGCTTGTATCATCCTGCTCTGTGGAAGCCTTTAGAAAAGATGCTCAGAGCTGAAGCAAGACTTCCTATCCAGCTTGACCTGCCTATCCCCTTGTGTGCAAACCTTTCCCCACCCCCTGCTCTTCTTCCTTGGCATTAAGCACAGCGGGAGGACCTGCACAACTCCATGGATTAGCCACACCTGGTGAAAATTAGCAAGGGGCAGTTTTTTCAGCAAGAAATAGGTATGTACTTGAAGTGAAAGCTATATCACAGTGCAAAATTTCCACCTGCCCACTGAGTTTCTCCTGAGGGTTTTTGTTTGTTTGTTTGTTTTTAATTTTCTTTCCATTTTAGTGTAAATGTTTCTGTACAAAAGATGCTTTGGACTCCCTTCAATGTGCTCCTTCTTTCCAGAGTAGGCAGGTATAAAAGTAAAAAAAAAAAACAATAAATTAAGGCTGCAGCTTTCTTTTCCTTCACTGACAGAAATGTAGTTGTGGATGGGCCTGGGGAAAGCCAACTGAGAGCGACATGACCTGCGTTGAGCAGGCGGCACTTAGCACACACAGGCCTGGCATGACCCACAGGCTGAGAGTGGGTCGGCTCTGCTCTGGTTGCAGTCATTGCAGTGTGAGCTATGCAAGCTGTCCCTGCCCCATCAGTTCTGAAGTCATTAAGTTGGAGTGTATAGGATTTACAGTGGTTTATGGCAGCCAAGGAGCTGATGTAGAGACCCCCCTCTCCTGAGCACCGGCGGCAGGATCCGTGTGTTTTGCTGAGAAGCCCTGTTGAAGCCTGTCACCCGAGGATGGCATGTGTTTTGTGATGTTTTGGGACCCACTAAGCACCGGTGCTGCTGGCGAGTAAAATTCTTCCAATGCAGCTTCAGCTGTTTCCTTCCTGGCTGGGTAGCTGCCATCAGCACGCAACAAGACCACTCAATTTCCAGTGGCCTGTGCCGTTCATGCATCAAACCGCTTAATTGAAATCCCATGGTTTGAGTGGGGAGAAGGGAGATGTTTCCCTAGATATTGCACATAAAGGCTGATACCTCTGCATGAAACATGCTTGCTAGATTAGGAGTACGCAGGAAATTCTTGTTTGCCACAGTCTAAATTTAGGTCGAACTGCTGAGAAAATACCCAGGAATGATTTGCCTTATTTGTAAACATTTTCACAGTATATCAGTAAGTATGTTACATTTTTTCTACCCTGCCCTCTCCCAGACTTATGGCTTTTTAGAGTCAATAAAATGACCTGTTTGGGAAACAGTGAGGTACTCTAAAATAGCTGCCAGTCTGGTACACTGAAGAAGATGTCATGCACTAAAAGAGCCATAGATATAGGGGGGAAAATCAATATGACACTCTGGATATTAGAAGAGAAGTGCTTACTTAAGGGGTAGCTTGTTTTTGCATCCCAATATTTCAAGAACTCGTTTTCTAAACCTATATAAATTACACATCTATGTACATTATTTAGAAGTTCTTTACTACAGTACTTTTGTACATGCGTCGTTTATTACTAAATGTAAAGAGAAAGTAATTACATAAGGCATATGTACAGTATCGTGTTGGGGTGCAGATCCCTCTGCTCATCATCCTCTTAAAGCTGCAAGGCCCATTTTACAGAGGCTTGTCATCCAGTTTGCAAAGCTGTCCTGAAATGCATAAAAAAACCCTGGAGCCAAGGCCCATTGCTTTGATGAACATCAATTAGTCTTTCCTTTTTATTTACCTTGTTTATATTCCGGTGGCTTTTTTGTTACTTTGAGGAAACCTGGAGATCTGAACTCAGAGAAGTGCAGAGGAAGCCAGCAGTTGTTGTCAGGGTGGAGATGGAGATTCCAGTGAAAGTAATGGGTATTGCAGCTTTAACCTACATCTTAGCTTAGTCTGTGAAACTCTTGAGTTTGAACTGGGCAGGTAGATATTTCACATCTGATTTATTTTCCCAGAATTAATAGTGACAAGGAGGAAAAATAAAAGCATGTGGAAGAAATAAAAGGGGAACATAAAGGGAAAAGATAAAGAAGGTCATGTGGCCCTTACACCTCTGGTTCTACACTTTGGACTCATTCTCTAGGTTTGCCACATCACCATTTCTTTCATTTTGGTCTTCTTGATTCTTCTCTTCCTCTTCAGTTTCCAGCTCAGCATGCTGGTCCAGCTTGCTGGAAACAGACCAAGTCAGGGGCAGTTCTGCTCGGCTGGCCATCTCTGCCAGCTCTTTGGCACTGTAAACTGGGGTGTTGGTCTCATATGTTTCATGAAAACTATTGTAGTCAACTTCATAAAATCCATCCTCCAGAGTGAGGACAGGGGTGAAACGATAACCCCATAGGATCTCACTTGTAACATATGAACTTCGAGCTTGGCATGTCATTCCTGTAACAGAGAAGGAAGAATTGCTGTTATAACGACCTACTGCTTTCCCAAAACCTTAATTATTTTTTCAAATAGGCAGAGAAGTGTATCTAAAAGGACACATGCCAGAAAAGTAATAGGCTTGACCTCAGATGAGGTTGAACTTAGAAAGTAATTTTATGGTGTGTAGCCTTCTTCTATGTGTATGTATAATAGCATGCAGTACATCTGTGACCAAAGTCTTAATATTCTTTATTAAATGCAGTTCTTCTTCCTGTGTTTAATCAGTGAATGACTCACTTACTGCTGAGTCTCAGACTGCTTGTTGAGAATGTGTACGACTTCCTTTTGTCATCCTTTTGTTCCCTGAGAGATGACTTGTGTAACAAACCCACACCACCACACTCAGCAGTTGCCAAGGCTGAGGAGCTCCTGTAAAACCTTTTCTCTGTTGGAGCCAAGTCCTGAGCCCGTGATCCACAGGTTGACTTGGTTTCTCAAGGGGTTGGAGCCACCTTTTAATTACACTTCTTTGACATTTGGGCTGGTGGTCAATGTATAAACATCAGTAAAGTTCCTGGGGGATGTTGTAATAGTGTATGGGGTGGAATTTAGATTACTGGAGCTATCTTCTTTGTTACCTTCCTTTCACGGCTCTGCTGAACATCACTCTGGCAGCTGCTGTAGTGCAACAAATCTGTAAGGTACTGGATTACATTAAGAGACATGGAGATAGGCAGCCATTCCGAGTTCAAGGCCTAATTCGGGGTGTCCTCTGGCTGAAAAAAAAAATCTGGACGTGGTGGGGAGCTGTAACTTGGAGAACATGTTCCATCTGAAGCAGACAACTCAGGGAAATACAACAATAAAATATTGTTGCTCAGTAATGGAAGGGGAAACTCAGCAGACGAGGAAAAAGGTCAGGAGAAAGGAATTTATGAAGCAAATGCATATTCCCAACAGAATGTGTTTACATGGAGAGGATGTGTTCGCTTTCCTTTAATTATTTGTACATTATTGGCTACAGGTTCCTAAACAAACCTCAGTTAAATACTATATGTCAAATACTTATTAAATACTGATATATAACCTCTGGATAAGTCTCCCACACATCAGGTATTTAGAAGATAACAACAAAAGCTTTCATTTTGGGGGTACAGTGACACTCTATAGAAATGAACGTTATTTTTCTACCATATGAAGTGACATGGAGAGTTTCAGGAAGAGCAAATGTGGATAGCTTAATGTTTCTGATCTTTTTCAGGACAGTAATAACTGCTCTTGATAATTCTCCCCTCATCCTCTTGAACCTTTTCTTCAATCTCAGGTAACTCATTTCTGACAGGTGAAAGCTGCTGTTCTCGGTACTCAAACTTTTGCATTTATACTGTTGTTTACAAAATTATTTGCTGGCTTTTCCCATGCTGTGGTACTTCTCCAGTACTTCTCTCCACATCGCAGACACTCAGGAGTGGTAACTGAAGCCTTAGCATGAAAATTGCCTCGCTTTTTCTACTTGCTAGAAAAGTGAACATACTTTTGCTATGCTTACCAATCTTAACTTCTCTTTCGGTGACTGGGCTACTCAGGCCTTTGTTTTTCTTGGTTTTGCAGCACAGGTCTTGTTTGCATTTCACTTCCCAAGTAACACACAGGCAGAAATATAAAGATCTTACCATTGTACTGTTCATTTTACAGGTGTGAAGGAAGGAAGGACACCAGATGTCATATGACAAAATTGGTCATTTCCTGTACAATTTTTAGTCTAAAGGAGATCATCTTCCACACAAAATGACAGAGGAACTTGACAGCTCACATAGCACTATACAAGAGACAAATGCGCTGGATGTGCAGAACCTTCCCAAAGCACCATTTCCTTTCATGGAATTGTTAAGGTTGGAAAAGATCTCTAAGGTCATCTAGTCCAACCATCAACCCATCATCACCATGCCCGCTAATTATGTCTCTGTGCAGAATTCTGGAATGGATGTGATGTTTGATAGGACCCTCCCTGCTGCAGAGATGGTGGTATCACCAGTTTGGAGGCAGAGAGGCTGGGAGCAGCCAGTACTGATGTATTCCTGCTGTCTCAGATCCATCTCTGGTCTGGCTTCCCACCAGATCCTTTGGTATGACGAGACCAGTTACACCTGGATGGGTTGTCCTGAAGGAGCATGCCATCCCTGACACTCACGTGTTTCTAATTCCTTTGCTGGAGAAATGTAACTTTAAAATGAGCAGAAAATCTAGAGTTTTTATTAAGAAGGCAATAAGATTAAATTAAAAAATACCGAAGTGCCTTCAAAACAGTGTTACTTTCCTGTGTTCTAACCAAGCACACACTGTTCCTGCTGTTTTGCTTAGGAAACATTAATTTGACCACTGGAAAAGAAGGGAGCAATTTTCTGCAGAAGTCAAGAAGATTAATCGAAATACGCTTGAGTTACAGTTCATTAAAATCTAGCCGAATTTGAAATTTTGATCCATCTCTGCATTTTAATTTAGTCTTCCATTCCCACAGTGATTTAATACCTGTTCATTTTCCATAGCTAGACAAAATAATTTCAGAGCTGGAATGAAAGAGTCAGGACTTCTAAGGCAAACAAGTTCAAATAAAAAATAAGGATAAATCTGCCAAGGGGTATGCGTATGTGAAAGGCTTTAAGAGTTTAGATTGCTAATACAGAAAGAAGTCTCTGAGTGGACCACAGTGATTCCAGAACAAAATGTCCCGCAGTTGCAGAGACCCTTGAAGTGATTGCCAGTGAACCTGCATTCATCTGGAGGCATAACAGAGAGATTTCTGCAAGGCTATATTGCATGGGTTTACCAGCTTGTGTCTGTGCTGGCCCAGGGTTCCTCAAACTTGTTCCTTTATCATATGTTATCTAATACACACATTTTTATTTTATGTCATCGTTTTAAATTGTGCTAAAAAAAAAGTGTGGCTCTCATTGTTTGCTCTAAATTCTGAAGTTTGTGGATGAGGCTGCATCTTGTGTGAGGGTGTTTAAGACTTCAGGTTAACAAGTATTGTGTGGTTTATTCAGTAATCATGTGGTTTGCATGTAGCCAGAAATCTGCTGTACAATGGCTTTAAAAGTAACTGTGGTTTGACATTTTGACTAGTGTTTCACTTCAACTGGATCCCTTCTGGGCAGATGAAAACTGGATGGGGAGACTTTGGAGCATTAATCAGACTTCTTCAAAATTAACAGGAAAAATAGGAGACACAAATAATTCATTTTAGATTAATTAAAACTCTAACTGGAAGGAGTGATGTGTTGAAGTAGGAGCATTGCAGTCCAGTGAAGACCCTGAGACTGGATGCTCAGGCCCTGCTAAGTCCCCATGGCTGAGGGGTGTCAAGTGAAGCCAGGGTGCCTGGTGGTGACTGAAGGACAATCTCGGTTGCACGGGGCAGCTGCCAGCCCCCGTAAATCCTTGTGAGGCAGGCAGCTCCACAGCCTCCTGCTCCATCTGTCTCTGTTCCCTGGCACGCTAGAAAGGCAGAATCAGGATTAGGTTGCACCACTGTGGGGTTTATCATGCACCTGTTCATCTAGATGCATGCTGGACTTTCAATACACTGTAAGCTGATGAGACCTCTGATGGTTTCCCTTGGCTGTCTCACTCAAATAATCTTGTATATGTTGTAGCTTTCTCTTAGGTCTTACTTAATAGCAGTGTTTTGGTCTGTTTATTTTACGTTTACACAGGCTGCAGCATCATAACTGACTGTTGTTGGGCAAATTACCTCTGAAGTAAAATTAATAGCCATATCACGTTATTATGATGATGATGATTAAATTATGCTTAATGTGCAGTTAGAACTTGGTGAGCTGTAGCCACAGTCATAAAAATTGCCACTTTCTCCTGAAAGAATTGCACTGTTGCGGATACCATTTCTATGCTCTCTTGTCCCATTTCCTGGGTCAGAACTACGCAGAGTGTCCCAACTGAATTTTGGTCCTTTTTACATTACAGAAGTCAAAATAAATTTTGGGTTTTGGTGAAGGAGGTTTTTTTTTTTTTTTTTTTTTTTTTTTTTTTTTAAGTATACAAGCTAACACTGCAGCATTTTCACAGTTTTGCTTTCTAACAGGAACAAAAAGATCCTGCTGACAGTGCTGGGATTAGTTCCATGTATCTGAAATCAGACATTAGTTACTATTTTGGATAATCCCATTACCATACAGCCAATTCACCTAACATTTCATTTATTGCCTAAATGCTTATTATTCTTGTTCAACAGGTGAGGAGCTGAACAGCATGGAGCCTTGATCTGTACTGCAAAGTGAAGAGTGTCTTGTGAGCAGAAAGCAGCCTGCTAAGCAACTTTCTCTCCACCTTAAAGTTGACACACATCTGTGGCCACAAGGTATCTGTGCCAGGGTGAGGATGTTGTGTATTTATCATAGGATCATAGAATCATAGAATGGCCTGGGTTGGAAGGGACCTTTAAGATCATGCAGTTCCAACCCCCTGCTATAGGCAGGGACACCTCCCTCTAGACCAGGTTGCTCAAAGCCCACCCAGCCTGGCCATGAGCACTTCCAGAGAGGGGGCATTCATGAGTTAGGCTATAAAGGGCTATAAAGGTACATTTAAATGTACTGAGGAACATGGTTTAGTGGGAAATATTGGTGATAGGTGGATGGTTGGATTGGATGATCTTGGAGGTATTTTCCAACCTTGGTGATTCTATGATTCTATGGTCCGGCTCAGTTTCTGTGCATCCCATCAGTAATTTTTCTTGCAGCTAGAATGTGAGGTTTTATCAGGCTTATTATTTGCAAGTGCAGTCTACAAAAATGACAAAATAATTCCCTCAAGCAGTTGCTGATATGAGGGTAAGGTTACAACCCCACCTTTGACTGCCTGGAGTTAATAACAAAATTGATGACACCTCCACATTCATTACTCTTGTAAAGTTGCCCTGTGTAGTTATTTTGAGGTTACAGACTGTTCGTGCTGTCTGCTGCTATTTAGGTTTATGCTTACCACTGTCTTGCAGTGGTATAAAGATTCGGTGTGGTAACCCAGAGTGACTTGGTGTCTTTCCTCACTGCACTCTTAATTTAAGATTTCATGATCACTTACACAATGATATGTTGTGTCATGTACACTTGCCATGAATTATTTCACTCTCTGATGGGAGTAATCAAAAATAAAACACTGTCAAAATGTTAGGGGAACAAGAATCATAAAGTCAAATACATGTTTGGTCTGAAAAACTGTGGTATTCAGCTCTAGGTCAGCCTACTGCAGATTACCCATGGGAACAGCCTCCCTCAGCTTTTATGCTGTTTGGGGTAGTTTTCATGACAACAGAACATTTTATTTTCAAATTCTGCTCCTGTGATAAAAAAATGACTTGTAAGATATGTGATTAAATGAAATGGGGGAGGTTGCAATTATTGCAGCCAATTTTTGACTGCACC
The DNA here is from genome assembly GCF_016699485.2 of Gallus gallus. Classification (NCBI taxonomy): domain Eukaryota; kingdom Metazoa; phylum Chordata; class Aves; order Galliformes; family Phasianidae; genus Gallus; species Gallus gallus. Next base: position 107,314,069 of record NC_052532.1, read on the forward strand.
TTCTTGGCTGATGGTCACAATGTCACATGGATTGTAAGGTCCAATTTAATGGGGATTTCCTCTGAGGCAGGCTTCCTGCTGCACAAGATTCAGTGATGAACCAGATTCAGTCTTTGCATGGGAAGTTTGCTTCACAGTTCAGCTCGGAGTGAGATCTCAGCAACAGAAGAGTGGAGCGGCCACAGAATACAGTGGGGTGTCCCCATTTCTGGGGTGAGGAGAGTTTTGATCCTTTACATGAGTAGTGAATTTTGTACAAGGTCTCAGCTGGGAGCTGAGACTTCCAGGTGTCTGTGGGATGTTCCTAGAACACTACCCTCAGCCTCTCTTTAGCTGTAACAACCTCTTCTGAGTATTACTGTAGAGATTTCAATTTAGTTTGTCTAAAAGTTCATTTGTACAACAAGAACCTTTTAAAACCAAGCACAAACATTTTAAAATTCTCTAATCCTTGAGATTAATTTCTGTCACCTCTATAACAGCACTCATGATGAAACTACTGCTGTAGGAGTTATGAAGAAAAAGGGGATTCTGACTCACAGCATCAGAGCCAACTGTTGCACCTTACCTTGCACACAGGTCAGAAAATGAGTGAATTTTGTTTAAACACCTTAATGATGGCACCAATATCGAGGTAATTAGACGAATGTGCACTTTATCTCTTAAACTCTGGTATGGCACAGTGACTTTCTGTGCTTATGCTTGAACACTGCTCCTGTGTTTATTAAGTACTGGCAGTATGCTACAAAGAGAGATTCCTTGGTTCTAAATTCTATACGCAGTTCATCTCGGGTCAGTCAAAGGATCCTGCTTTCATTCTGACTTTTCCAAAATTGATGTATTAATAGAACATGAATTAGTATAAGATGATCATATTTTAGTCTTTTTCAAAATATTAAAAAAATGCACATATTTTTTTCAGCCAGAAGGGGATTTCAATGTCACTGAGATGATATTTTTCAATGGAAAAATGCTCCATTAGAAATATTTAACTTAGTTAATAGTTCTCCTTCCAAGAATTATGAGATGATAGGATATCTTGATTTGCAAGAGTCCCGCAAGGATCAGTGAGTACATGAAATTGACTTCACTGAATGTTTTGTACCTAATTCCTTGCTTTCTGGTTACATGTAGCTTAGTCTGAGGAAGGTAGAAAAGCTTATCCCACTCAATCTCCAAATGTGCTGCCATTTTTAGCTACAGTGCCCCTGTACATTCTCAATAAACAGCTTCTCATAGAGACAGTACAATTACTATTCAGCCAATATTTAACCTTCATTTAGCCTTATATTCAGGCCATGCCCAGCAAATCAAGCTTCCTGATGTGTATGAATTTAAATCATTTTTTCAGCTGTGCTTTTTCAAATGGACGATGATTGCATTTTTTTCTGCTGACTAAATCTGGGAAATTCAGTATATCAAACAATGCAGCATCTGACCATAGGGAGAAACGCATTGCAGAGATGGCTCTCGAGTTCTCCCTTCTGATCTGCCCTCATGAGGCCCCATCTGTAGTACTGAGTCCAGGCCTGGGGGCCCCAGCACAAGGAAGATGTAAAGGTGTTGGGTCCAGAAGAGTGCCACAAAGATGATCAGAGAGCTGGAGCACCTCTCGTGTGAAGATGCCCCATCCCTGGAGGTGCTCAAGGTCAGGTTGGATGGGGCCCTGGGTAGCCTGAACTGGTGGAGGCAGCCCTCCACCAGGGGATGGGGCTAGGTGAGCTTTGAGGTCCCTTCCAACCAAAAATAGTCTATGATTCCATGAGCGAGGAGATCCCACTGAAGCATTATCCCACCAGCATGTTATGATACCATGCCACAGATGGTTACCTGCGGCATGGCCTCAGGCTGGGAGATGCAAAAGGGAGCTTCTCTTCCTCTAAGAACTCCGAGTCCCCTGCTCTCACCTCTCAAAGGGCTCTGCAGGAAAAGCTAGATTTGGAAACAGGAAGCTGAAGAAGCCACTGTCTGAGCTGTTGCATTACTCATCTTGGGGAACAAAGAGGTAGACTAGCTCATGTTCCTCACTGTTCTGGAAAGATCCAAAAGCTGAATGAGTTCACCTCCTCAACAGCTGGTTCCTGTCTCTCCACCCCTTGCTGGGGAGGTAGGAAATGGAAATAGGATGGATATGAACCCCAGGAACGAAAATAAAAATGCATCTTTTAACTCTTCAGAGTCCAAAGTTTGATAAAACCCCACCCATTTTTGAAAACTCTAGCTTTTATGTGCAATTTCATAAAATCTGCTTATTCTCCAAAACATTCAGGCTAATGCTGCAAGGTGCAACATCACAGACATACTTGAAGCAAGCATCCTGGGGCAATGCCTGGGGATGGCATTGGGCAGAGCTGAATGTTCTGTGGGCTGCCTGCTGAGAATGTGGATCCTCATGCATTGATCTCAGAAAGTGGGAAAAGCATTATTTATGTCAAAACTCTTTCAAGGTTGTGTCCTTTAAGACATATAAACAGGGAGGCAACACTTTGTGGAAAAATATAGCTGACTGCTGTATTGGCTCTATGCTAAACAATGCATAGCCTATGAAACACCCTCAAGGAATGTGTATTTAGCACACAATAGTAACTGGGACTGAGAACGGACCAAGACATGTTTGGGCATTGCTGAAATCCCACATCACCATTATGCCAAGTGATGGCTGGGAAAAATAATAATAAAACCTACAGTAAGAATGATGACTTCTGTGAAAACAACATTTTTATAATGGCTTGTACCTGCTGCACATTTGTGCTGCCATGCCTGCAAGACAAGAATTTTGTTGAAATGCACGTGAACCTTCTCACCTCTTGCAACACAGACTTCTTAAACATAATTTCAGTTTACATGTCTGAATGTTTTTTTTTGTTTCTCTTCTTAGAATGGTACTTAAAAAAGAATAGAACATCCACTCTTTGCTCTGTGCTAAAGATTAGTGACTTAGAGCTTTTTATAAAAATGTCACATTTTACTGTGGAAATGTTTCTGAACCCAGAATTACAGACAAAACAGCGTGAGCACGCAGCTTGGCATGCTGTAAAATGTAGGAAACAAGAAAGATCACTAGCTTTTTGACAGCAAAATATGAGTCACCCACAAAGTATTTGGTGGCTGTTTCTAGATTTGTGGCTAATGGCATTGCTGAAGCCTGGTTTAGCTGTTGTGAAGCAGGAGGAGGAGATGAAAGAGACGTTGGGGTAAAGCACTTGTTCCTGCCAGGCAGATGCTGGTGAGATGTGATGTCTGTAAATGCATCATTAAAAAAAAAAAAGCAGCAGAAATTAATGATGTTCTATCCAAAATCGCCTGGATTTTTGATAAGCAATGAAATTTGCTGGTAGGATTTACTGGGTGGTTTTGTAACAGTGCATCCTTTTAGGTGGGCTGGAAAATAAGCTAAACATGGGTAGGTGGTACTTGCTTTTAGCAGAGACAGCTTGAAGAAATCAATTTCCTAAAAATATCTCAGTTTCAGAGATGGTAATTTCGATTTATATTTTACCACAAAGAGCCCCAAGAGGACTTGTACAGATTCAGAGGTGCTCAGTGGCTTTCAGAAGAAAGCTCTGGCTCTTGACAGCACCACTGGAACTGTCATACGTACGGTTTGGGACAGATGGGAACAGGGATGTGAGGAATAGAGAGTTGGAATGGTCCTGCTCTGTACTCTGATTAACAACAGCACAACCACTTTCTCATTCTTACAGTAAGTAAGCAAGCAACTAATGAGCAAATGTGTCTGCTTTGGGAGGAGGAAGAGAAACACCCGAGTTAGTGTTGTTAATACGGACCTTCATTTACACCATGGTCCTTTATATAGGGTGTTAATATGGTCCATTCATTTACACCATGGGAGAGAATTAAAGCAATCAAATAATTGTTAGTGCTATTATTTAGGACGGGTTACCTCCTTTATAAAAATCTTTTACAGGGAAATTGTTAAATAAATTAACCTTAAAAATTAACCTGTCATAATGACGATTTTTAATTAAAGTCTAAATTAGTTGTATGGATTCTGTTGTTAGCATTATCATAACAAAGGAACCAACGAATCCCTGACTGAAAGCAGCCCAGATTTTTGATGAACTTTTGCTGTTCTTTGCCCTTCTGGCTGTTATTTGAAGAAAATCATCTGTGCTGTTAAAATCCTCCCACTGAATCTCAAGTGCGTTTTGATTTTCTTCTATTTTTTCTTCAGTTCATAGGATGAGACTTAAGATAAGTTGATGCTTTCAGGTTAATAATGTCGGATATCTGTCAACTTTAGCAGCATATTTTGAAATGCAGTCCTGAGCAAAAACTGGCTGCCTTAGGGAATGAGATGCAAAATCTTTCACTTCTGAAGCACTGCTTAATATTCAAGTTGTGTCAAAACCTGTATCCATATTTTAGCAGTGTGGCATCCTGTCTTGTAATAGGTGCTATTAATGTACCTGCTAGAAGATCAATAATCATTTTAGAAAAATTAATATTTCATTTGGTTTTAATTGACTTTGGTTTTGTTTGAGATGGCAAGGATGGAGCTGAATCAGATCTTTAATTACTGCTGAGAAGCAATGAGTCCAATAAAGGAGGACAGCAGCAGTAAAACTGGGATTTTAGGGAAGCTTCGGTACTACTCTCCTGATACTTTTATTCTGGGAAAAAAACCAGAAGCCATACATTTCAGGCTCTAGGGTTTTCAATCTCGCACTTTCCTCAGTGCCTGAATTCATTTAAAAGGATTTTTTAAAAAAGCAGAACCCAGCAAAAGGGTATTTTGCTCCATTCCCTGTTCATGCGTTTTAAATATTTAAACTAACTGTCTCTGAGTGAGGCATAGACAGATCAATCCTTGTGCCATGTCTGATTTTGGGGCAAATATTTCAAACTAATGATGGAGTATGAAAAATGTAGTTTCTTTGACTTTCATACCTCATTTATGGAAGAAACGGAGAGTCCTTAGGACTTTCTACCGCCACAAAAATTCTCCATAGTCTAAAGAATATTTATCTAAGCTGGTGAGAAAAGTTAGTTGTGTTAGCACAGAAAAATTACTGAGCTTGAGAAGACGTGGCTAGGAATGGGATAAGCTGTCTGAGTAAGTAAGGAGAAGATGGTGTTTGAGCCAAAAATTGTGCAGCTCCCAGAGGAGAGGTACCTAAGATCCTGCAGGGGAGGATCAAACACAGTGAAGGGGCTTTTGAAGCACCTAGTCTAATGGCCTGCATAACTTCATATGGTCCTACTGAGGGGTTAATTTTTGTTTAACGTTGAGGTTAGGCTTGGTGTTGAGGAAAGATGCTAAGCTTTTTCTGTGAGAACAATGTTTGCAAAGCACATCTTTGGCAAGGAGTGCTTGTCTCAGGATGCTGTGCTGCTGTGTGAAAGCTGATAGGAACGGAGAGGATGGGCTATTGCAGCCCTCCCTGATCATGGGTATGTGAATGCTTTCTGCTTTACCTCTGTGGGTTGTTTCATTCCTCTCTAGCAGTCATGAGGTGGCACTCTCTTACCAGAAGAGATAGCTCACAAGGATTATGTTGTATGCATATATCTAAATGAAGAAAAACAAGAAATGCCTGGAAGATGCTGTTAAGAGGTTATTGCTGAAGATCTTTTTGAAATGTTTGGGCAGGCAGGCAGCTGACGTACCAGCAGGATGGCGTGTGTTTGTGGCAGGAATGTAGTAGTTGGAGGAGGAATCTTGCTAACTTCTAGTTGAGCTAGAGGTTAGCAGCCTACTCGATTTTCTTCTGACTCCCATGTAGATTTGAGGCATTTCTGTGCGCCAGCTGCAGACTATATTCTTCTTCATGACAAGCGCAATTACACAGTCTCTTTCTTGCAGCTTTTTTTACTGCTGCCAGACCACTGCTAATTTGGAGCACTTTACTGATATATGGTTTGTATAATGAATGCTTGGCTGAAACTGGACATCCTTCACTCTGATAATGCCCTGCCTCTCAAAAAAATAAGCTAGAACAGGCTCTGAGTTTCAGAGGCAAAAGGGAGAAAAATGAAGCCTGGGCCTTGCTGGCTAAAGTGCTCCACCTCCGATGTCTCGTATGAGTGTTTAACATGAAGTTTTTAAAAATGTATGCTGCGGCAAGTGGAAAACACAAAGTCAGATTCTAGTCTCAGTCAGAATCATTTCAAATCAGAAACAGCTTCCACCAAGGTACTGATGTTCCAGACTGCAGACATGACTCACATCTCCAGTTACAGACATCCATGGGATCCTTCCTAAGTCCCAAGCAACAAAGCAGATGCCTGTCTGTGAGCCATCAGCCCTGGGCTTCTACTGAGTACCTAAGAAATGCTTAACCTCTTGGATGGGAAAGAGAAATGGCATTTGGCACATTCCTTTTGGAAACTTACTGACCCCTTCTCTCCTTTACGCTTGCAGTGAACCAGACTTGGGCACTAGGGGAACACAGGGATGACATTAAAGCCACTTGTGCTTCCTTTAAAAAATATAAATCACAAAATCTGGGAGGAAAATGCAAGAATTTGGAGATAAAGCAGGCTAGCAAAAGGGACGTGTTAGTTCAAGAAAGCATAGGAGGAATGCTGTGTCTAACCAGATCTATGCCATGTCCTTCTCTCCCCTCACTCCATGGCGAACGTTTTCCCTGGATGCCTAATGAAGTACAGTGCAACTGCCTTCACTTCATACTCCAGGCAGAGCTTTATTTTTTAAAAGAGAGATAAAATAAGCAAAGCCCTGCTCCTGGAATGGGTGGTACTTTACTAGTGTCACCTTGGCTCCTTTCTCTTGCCTCTCCTCTGAGTACCACTGTGGATCTGGGCCTTGATGTAGGTGGAAGCTCATCACCCCCTCAGGCTGAGCTCCTGACTGTTGAATCTGAAGTCAGCTTAGGCAGAACTCCAAAAAGCCCAAACCCAAACATTTCCTGAAGTCACTGCAGAACAGTGTGTGTATATGCTTAGAGCATTAAATGTTATTTGCTTGGTGCAACCGGGATGATTTGCTGCCTGTGTTTCCTATCAATTTTTAAATCATGTTTTATTCTGGTTTTACTGAAAATGGAGGCAAATGCAAATACAATAAGACAAGTGAAGAATGTAATACACCAATCAATTTGCATCACAACCCAGAAGCTCAGCAGGGAATGAATTACTGAAGCTCAGAAACTATAATAAGTAGTAGTGTTTGGATATTATTTCTGATGACCTTTTATCTGAAAGTCTCAAAGGAAGGGAAAAATATTGCTTTTGTTTTACAAATGAGGAAACTGAGGCAGAGAGCAGTGACTTCCTCCAGGAAGGTATATAGCGAAGAAATACTACTGTAGTGAGAATGCATACGTTTTGACAGCCATGTGGGGACAGGCAGGCTGTCTGCTGTCCTTTGATGTGAACCAGGAGGATTTTTTTGGCTGAAGCACCAGTGTAGTTTTCACGAAGAGCTAATGTTTTGGAACAGCGTTCTTTTTCTGATCCTGTTATTTCAACACAAAGCAAATTTATGCTCATTTCCAGAGTCTCAGCAGAGCTCAGAATCTTTTCTAATACCATTTCTTCCCTTTGCTGTAAGCAGAGCATTGTATAGATGGCAAAATTGAGGAGGTGATTATTTTGGGTACAGAAGCCTGATGAGATGGATCCAGGCAAGGAATGTGAATCCTAGAGTCATAATTTTGTTTCCTCAGCCTCTTCCTTTTGTTTGTGCAGTGGAATTCTCTCCTTGTTTCAGTTATGTTTTAAAAAATATTGACTATCATCAGTACTATGGAGATCTTGCCTGCAGGTTCTGTGATAACATGAGGCTGTGACACTCAAGCACTTACACATACAGATGTGCAGAGATGCATAGAGATACCGAGTTCGGTGATTTTGCAGTTCTCACATACCCAGAATAACAAGTTCTTGATGCATGAGCCTTGGAAATCCTTGGAAATGCTTAATGAGATAGGTTGATTATCGTCAAATGAAGATGGGGAGAGAGGGGAATCTAACTGTCAGCAGTGAGAAGACAATTAACAGACATCAGAGAGGCACTGGGAGAATTAAAACATTGTTACATGATAATAACTGGGAACTGATGTATAGATCAGGCTATTTAAAGCATATGGTGAGAATGCACCACAAGCCACCCCAGAACACTGAAGTCTTTTACAACGGGATTAAATCAGCTGACGGTGAGTAAAATGCCATTTTGCCATCGTGGCATGGAAGTGTTTGTGTTTAACATATTTAGAAAAGTTTAATGGCATTTCCTCCCTCTTCCCACACTTGCTGCCCCCCCATAAAAAGTTTTGTAGTGCAGAAAGCTTCACTTCATTTCTAATTTGTGGAAATGCTGTAGCACAACTCATAATTCCTTTTCTGCACAGTTTATTGGGGTAGTATTACACAACCTGGCTGCAAGAAAGTCCCCTAGTAAATGATAGCTGTTAGCAATATGCAGTCCAACCATCAGTCTTGTAAATGTTCCTATAACCATTGAAAAGTTGAAATAGTTTGGAACTGTGGCTTTACACATTGTTAATCACAGAGCAAAGTGGTTGCCCTGATTTCACCAGGCATGTAAAGAAGCCTGTGATACTCTCAGAGGCCAGTACAGGGATAGAAGCACAGCTAATCATTTGCTGCTTCTATGACTGGGTTTCAGGTCCTGTAATTCATGGAGCATTCCTCAAAATTTGGTTAAGATTGAAGGTTTTCATTTAACAAATCCCTTTGTGAACTTGGCCAGGTTGTTTGTGTACTGATGTGTGTCCCTGAGGGAAGAAGAAACTGATTAATATCTTGTTCATGTTCCCAACTGATAACGAAAAACAGGAATATGATGTAGTCCCCGAGAGAACTGACAGCTCTAGCTGTAATATGTGCCTTTGTGCTTATCAGTGATCCCATTTCTACGGCCTTTCCAATCCAACGTGAAGGTCTGTTCTAAGCTTCATAAAAAACAGAAGTAGCTTCTTGCTGCATTTTGGCTTTTGGAATGGAGTGGATTTAAGCCCAGATGTGAGATGATTTCAGTAGACTCCATAGGAATGGCACTGCGCTTCAGGATCCCTGATCTTTGGGAACATTCCCGAGTTTTTCATGTGACTGCTGAATGCCAGGAATATTTGTGAATCAAACTGTCATAATACATAGGCACGGACAGCAAAAGAGCTCATTCAAATGAAATCATCCCAAGATAATGAGGATGTCGTGACCTGAATTGCACATACCATAGAATCCTGGAATCATCTATGTTGGAATAGATCTTCAAGGCCATCAAGTCCAACCATCAACTTGACCATCACCAGCCTGACTCCCATCACTAAACCATGTCCCTTAGTGCCACAAAAAGGTATAATTCTGCTTCATGAGCTTTTGCAATACCTAGCAACAATATCACAACTGATTTCTGTTACGTATGGTGCCACATTCATTCCGGATCAATATGGTCTGCTGTTTAGGTTATTGTTATATCTTGAACGAAATTGCTGTGAGCAAACATCTTAAAAGAAGGAGCATAATCGGAACCCTGATTCTGCACAACTCCTGAATAATGCTGTAGCTTGCAGCTCTGTTGCTAACAGGAGAAAGATGAAGATTAAGATGGCAGCTGCACAGCATTTTTTTTTTTCAGCCTTTTTACATTATCATATTTAAGAGATAAAGTTACAAATATAACTACTGAGGTATGATGATTTAGAGGAGGACAGTTTGGATTTGCAAGAAGCTTTAAATGTCTTGTTTTCTCACAACTGCTTCCATCTCCCTTGGTAAGCTAATTTTAAAAGTTAATGGACTAGATCCTTCAACATGTTAATGCTACATTGTACTGCTTCAGTGGTGCGAAAGAGCACTACAGGAATCTTCTCCTGTCGCTGGAGTTTTTCCCCTATTCCAAGGAACTGATGGACAGTATGGGTCAGCCCTAAGAGATCATCCTTGAGCCCTGGTACATCTCGAGCAAATGCTTCTGAGGAAGAAGTGGAACAAGAGGGGTAATCATATACCCAATTTGGAGCGACTACTGTCTTGGGACTGTAGGTTGAGAGAGAAAAACATTTTAGAGGCTACTGAGTAGATAATTCCAGGACTGCGTGAGTACTGAAAGCCTCCAAGCAGTATATTGCCATACTACTCCTCTTCAACCCAATGTAGAGTAAATATGTGTCTATGCCATTTTTGACTGAACATTTAGAGGAAGGCAGGAAAAACAGCAATGGATAAATGATTCCTTGCAACTCTTTCCCTCTTTCTTTTAGCAGTGCTGACAAAACAGCGAATACCCACTCGGCACTCCGGCATCTGTCAGTGCTTGATGCATGCTGTACTGAGTTAAGCTCTGGGATCTGGGAGGTGATGTTGATCAGGGGTAGCACTTACACATCCACTGTATGGAGTCTAAAGGTTAGTGCTGTGTGTTTAACCATCTACCACATCCAGCAATGCACCCACTTAATAATTCTGTGCTTACATGATTCAACCCATGGTTTTTGGAAGGTTTTGTAAAGATTCTGGAAAACCACAGGGTGCAGGAGAGATGGTGTCCATTAAAACAACCCCAGCTGCGACAATGTTTGCCAGAAGGAGGAGGCTGGCAGGGAGCAGTAACAACTTTATCTGGCCAGTTTTAATCTTCTCTCTTAAGTCAGACTCCAGCTCAGGGAGAGATGCTGAAACAGGGGCTGATTGCATACACAGAGCTGCTCTCTGTTTGCCTCAGCATTCTAATAGAAAACAAGCTCACAGTAAACCAACCTGAGCAGGGTATCTACAAAAAGTAACAACAGTGAATAGGCAATCAAATTGGTTACTGTTACAACTTGGTGCCATCATTTAGCCATGCTTAAAACTTCCCGCAACTTCATTCCAATATAATTTAGAAGACTAGACAAGAAATCATGTCTTCTGTTTCAGACTAATTATTTTCCTCATAGATGGAGAAAGTTGCTGTTGCTGATTTTTAGTTGAAGGAATGGAATGGAGTGGAAGAGGAGAGGAGAGGAGAGGAGAGGAGAGGAGAGGAGAGGAGAGGAGAGGAGAGGAGAGGAGAGGAGAGGAGAGGAGAGGAGAGGAGAGGAGAGGAGAGGAGAGGAGAGGAGAGGAGAGGAGAGGAGAGGAGAGGAGAGGAGAGGAGAGGAGAGGAGAGGAGAGGAGAGGAGAGGAGAGGAGAGGAGAGGGGAGGGGAGGGGAGGGGAGGGGAGGGGAGGTCACTTGAGAATGACCTACAAAGATCAAGTCCAGTCCTTGAATGAACTCAGTGAAACTAGTTCAAAGCCACAGATGTAAACAGGCATAGAGCACAACTGTTGGTTCTCCTCCATTGCAGGTAAATGCAGCATGAGGATAGGACAGGCTCTATTGAGCCTATACCCACACACATTTATCTGAGGCAATAACCAACCCGAAGCTAATGATGAGCAGAAATAGCACTGTCTCCTCTAAAATGACTGTGAACCCTCCAGTGGTGCTGTATGTTGCACAAATGCTATCTGCACATCTACTGGTACATATGCCTAGGCCTTGTGTATGTACTGTGTGTGCTCAGTGAGTGTAACTACAGGGACATTAGGTGAGTCTTTCATTTTGTGTTCATCATGCAGACAGCAGAATATGCCACAGAGAAACCAATTTGTGCACTGTCCCTTTCTGTTGAACATCCTGCTATTTCTTTTGTGAGGAGAGATTTGTACCTCCAGGCTTGCCTGTGCTTGCCTCTGGGAAGTCCATTTCCCTGCACAGAAGCATGGAACTTGTCATTTGATCTGTAAAGCAAGAATAAAAATGTGCTTATTTTCAAGACAGTCATTACTTGAGAACAGAGTAACTGTGGACTACTTCCATTTTGGGTAAGAATAGTCGAAGTGGAAATTTTCTGTTTTAACAAAAGTAAGACAATGAAGAATAGACTGCAGTGATGACTGAATATGTTCCTAAAACTCAGTAGTTTTCATTTGAAGAGCAAAGCAAACATTTTTGATGTTGTCTTTTTGATACAAATGCAGAACAGAAGCCATGGTAGTTGATGTGTTTCCCTTGATGCAGGGATGGGAATGACCACTTCTGATACATTTCAGTAGTGTTGCATGAAGTCTTCAGGCACTGAAACTACAGGGATCTGTCTGAGAATGGGACAAAAATGAGCTCCCTGGGTAGAGAGTAATGAGATCGACAAGGAACACTTCTTCCTGGGAAATGCATCACTTACGAAAGGACTTCTGTTTGCCAGAGCAGTCAGAAAAGGCATGTGTGAAGGGAGACAGCATTGGGAAATCTCGATGACAGAACAGCACAGTTGTATGATTCAGCATTTTGAGGTATTCAGCTCAGGTGAACCCCAGATGGATGTGAAACTGTGTCCTGTGAGGTGAATCTGCCGTAAGGGAGGACAGTGGAGGGAGATAAGAAAACTTTATTTTTCCAGTTGTCTATTATTTTCTATTTCTCTCCTTGTCAGGGAATGACAGATGCCTGCATGTCAAACTGACACGTTGTCAAATGCAATCTTGAGCTGAACGAAGGCTGTAATTTTTTTTAAAGGGATCTGACAGGTTTTGAAACAATGCAAGTTTTAAGACTGAGCCAGGAGGATTTTGTTCATTAATAGTGTAGGTGCTGCATAACACAATCTTCATAAACCTTTCATATTGCAGTAGCTGGAACATCCCTCCATCTACTCCTCCTGCTGGTTTCAGAGGGACCGAGCGGAGATGAAAGATCTGGGGGAATGGACAGGTAATGAAGTGAAACTTCAGGGAGGTTGGATTCAGCAAATGAAGACTTGTGGTGCTCAGATGGCTGCTGAGAGAGCTGTGTGGAAAAGGAGCTGAAGCTCTCACAAAACACATAATTGGTCTGAGATTAATTTCGCAGCTCTCAGTTCAATTCAGCGTCACAAAATTAATAAATTGGTGTCTTTTGACAAAGTCTGTTCTTACATGTGGGGGTGGGTATAAAACTAGTTACAGTTCAGTAAAGTTGATTAAAGTCCGTGGTGCTGTCAGCACAGATACAAAGCTTGGGGTGAAAAGCTGTAGGCCAGAACTGAAGATATTTTTCACTTGCATTTCCTCAGGGATTATTGCAGAATAATTTTCCTGTGTCCTGTATGAAAAACTTGGTAGCTGGGTGGGAATCAAGCACATGAGTCAGATCAAAATGCTCTTAGCTCTGACAAATCAGGTTCACTTGGGCTCTGGTTTGCATGCAGGCTGATGGATTGACATTATGTTACCTCCAGGAGAAATCTGGGTTTGTACACTGCCCATTGTCTTTAATGTTTAGGTCATAGGTCTTCAGATGAAAGCAATCTGATTAAAATCGTGTAGTATTTTTCTGTTCTTCATCCTCAGAGGGAAGGGATCCTGTTTATTTCTGCTGTTCCCAGGAACAGATCACTGGGATGACAAAAGGACACATGCTTCTCTTCTTTGAGACAGGCAAAACCTAATAAATGAAGGCTACCCCTCTCCTAGGAAAATCCAACCCTCTGTTAGAAGGGGAAAATCTCTTTTCCATCCCGAAGTGTCGGCTTTAGTAGCACCTACACAATGTTCCTTGTGTTAGAAACTTAATAACTTCACTTGAAAATCATGCCTTTTTGATGGCAGTGGAAATAACATGACTTTTAAACAAGTAAAGGAGACTGTCATTGAAGTTGAGCCAGTTATGTGGGAGTCAGATGATTAAGGTAGATACAATGTAGGAGGTAAGAAATACTATCATTTGGAAAAAAATACTGTGTTTTGAACAGGTTTAATGTTCTCTTCCAGGAAAGTGGGGATGTTACTATTAAGTGCGTTACCAACATTAGATGCAGGGCTTGATTCTCTGTTGATGTGCCTTCTCTGTAATTGTTCACATCCATGCAAATAGCTTCAAAAATGAGTCTAAGTTGCTACTGCGTAGTACAGCTGCAGTCTAGGGGAACTGCGTGCTCCCCTTTTCAGATGTAGAGACAAAGATGCAGAGGATGCAGTGAGAAGGAGTTGCTCTTTCATTCAGGCCATACTGGTGTCTGTCTGTAATGCTAGGGATCTACTTTCTGATCTATTCACATGGTACCTTTTCCACCCTGTGGTCTTGCATTCAGTTACACTAAGCCAGAGAAAGAGGGCTGGAAGTAGAAAACCTGCACTGAAAACCTAATCAATATGGCATTTGAGATAGATTTAGTGTAATATATCGTGTTCTGGATGCAGTAAAATCTCACCATTGTGATTATGCAAAGGTACTGAGCCCTTGTAATGGTGTGGTTGGTCTTCACTCAAAGCCAAGTGAATTTTTCTGTTGACTTCAGTAAACTCAGGGTGTTCTCACACTTTAAGGTTCCTTCCAACCTAAGCCATTCTATGATTCTATGGTTCATATTGGGAGTTTCACCATTTTAATACAAAGAGGTGCCTTTTGAGTAGCAGTTCATAGCATAGCAGCTCACAGCAATGCCATTCTGAATCTTCTTTGTGTGTGTGTGTGTGTGTGTGTGTGTGTGTGTGTGTTGTAAAGAAACTTTTTCCACCATAAAACTTTTTATTCTCCTCCTTGGAGGAGAAACTTGAACAATTTAAAGCTGATAGAAAATTAACATAAAATGCTCTCTGCTCTAGATGCTTTACACCACGTTTCAGAATGCAGCTACTTTCTTCCCTCTGAGTTTGCAGTGGAGAAGCTCATTGACCCTGAGCTGTAGCTGGAATGGTTTCAGCTCAGTCTCTGAGCCCACAAGATGTTCTGCTTTAGCGAGTATGTTTTGATTTGCATGAATTCCTCCATTTTCTCTATCCACAAATGAGTTAGAAGACCTTGCTACTCATTTTTCACTTTGCTTGGGATTTCAGTGATCACGTACATTTGAGTGGCCCCTGCCCAGGCATGTCCCTGCTATTTATTACACTGTTATAAACTCAGTGTTTTTAAAAAATCCCTTGAGAAAATTTTGTTTTTCTCCTTGTCAGATTACAAATACATTCAGGGTCCCTTTAGCACCAAGCTTTCAGACTCATGATGGTGAAAGCTGAAGCTTTTACAGTCTGGAGTACAGAAGGTTACCACCCCAGCACAGATTTTACTTTTACAATGTTTTCTAGGATGAGATTACTGTAATCACAAGGAGTATATTGAAAAAACTGTTGTTGCACATTACCACTACTCACTTGGAATATCCTCCTTGTATCAGCATGGTTCATTATTCAACTGTTGTGTGATGCTAGAGAATTTCATGATAAAGAGATTATGCTACGTGATAATGTACTGAAACATATTGTAAATGCTAATAAGGGTTTATACATTAACCTGCAATGTTTACTTTCACAGCATCAGTTATACACTAAATGCTAATCTTCTGCCAGTGCACCTGTTGGTGCTCAATATTATTTTCTTCTCCTGTTGTTGAACAGCTTACAGGTGTGTTACATATTTTGCCCATTTAAGTAAGTTACATCCATCCTTAAATTAAATATTAGGTTATTTTAAAATTGTTTTTTCCTTTTCTTCTTGAGTCCTGCATAGCTAGAATAGTGGAGATAAAGCATTCTTGTATGTATTGTACTGTTTTCACCTGAAAGATATCTGTCTGAAGTGGCCAGTGATAACGTGGTGCAGGCTTTCTCAGGGAAACGTGGATGTTCCTTGTTCAGTGGTTTAAAATGAAGCAACCTCAGGATTACACAGTCATCTATGGCTCCCAGAGACACCCTGAGAAGCTGGTTCAGGTCATGCTTAGCAGATGATGGCACCACAACCAGTCTCCTTTGCCTGCACTCCTTTCTCTACTGTCTCTGGAGTGGAATGGATGATAAAATGTATCTTGGCCTGCCTGACATCACCGGAGTCCCTATAGAAGTGGCCATACTGAACTGGAAAGAGAGCTCTGTGTAGGGGCTGAGCAGATATTCATGCGGTAGTGTGGCACCCTACCAGTGCACTGTCAGGGACAGACTCCAGCTGCCTTGGGACTGCCTAGTCCTCTGTGGGGTCTCAAATGTGTGATGTCTCCTCCACCCCTGTGGAACAGCACACATTTCTTGTTGTCCTCATAACCTCACAATTGCCTGGGGAGAAACACAGTGTGCTACCATGGCTCTGGGATGAAGTTCTATTGAATAAACTGCTGAGAGGCAAACCGGAACTAGAAAGCTTGATAATTTGAGCCTTTATTCTTGTACTGGTACTGTTATATCCTGCCTTGATCAGTACCTAAGATCTTTCCTCTCAGGTTCCAAGCCATCAATCTTTGAGTAATTGCAGCATGGCAAGGAAACTCTCTGAGCTGGGTGCCTTTTGACAGTAATGTGCTGAACAGTCCCTCATGCATCGATCAAACATTCGGAGCAGTAGTTCTTATGTGGCCTAAAGAGCACTGGGTATTTATTTATTTAGTTTTGAAATGTGAATTTTTGATCTGTCTTTATTATTCCAAAGTTTGTGGGCTCTGAGGTAGGCTTGGCATAAATAACTGCTGAGACAGCAGAAGAAACAGCACGTACCAGGAGCCAATTTAGTTGAGCAGCTTTCTCATCCTCAGGGATAGACTTTGATACTTAACTTAAATGTTTTGTTAATATTTTCGACCACCTGTTTTGTATACATATACTTTACCTACACTAGTGGATAAAATGTGGCTTTCCCATAGAAAGTTAAAGGCATCACTTCTAACTGATGCTTAAGTGCCTGTCAAGTGCCAAGAGCCACTTTCCCGTAATTCCTCATCAACCTCACACCAGTCTTTCTCAGTCATACAAATCCCCTTCCAGCAGTGCAGATAGCCTATATTTGTTCACATTTAGATGGCTGCTGATATTGCATCACTAGAGATTTTCATTATTGAAAGATACCCCCTGAAAGACATGTGGTCATTTTCTATGGCCTCCGTATGGTTTTCTATGTCACAATGATACATCGTATAAAGCCAGAAGGATATGGGAACAGGATACCACAGCACACATTTTCCACTCTGCAGTGCTCAGGTGGAAGATACAGTGTGGGTTTATGGATATAAATGATTGCAATTATTTATTGTTTTATTGTTTGTTTGTTTGTTTTTCTGTGTATTTTATTTTGGTTGCTTTGCAGTCATCAGAAAAACTTGTCTGCTGTCTTATCAGCATCACAGATTGAGCTGTTGGGAACACACTGTTAACCAGAGGACTATTTAGGAATGTACTGATTGTTTGGCCTGATGGATCAAAAAAAAAAAAAAAAAAAAAAAGGATAGGAAAGAAGAGGAGGAGATGAGGAACGTGGCAATGCTAAAACAAGGATGTCAAGGCCTTATATCATAAACAAGTTTTTGTGATCAAGGAACCTCCCTGCTGCTGAAGTGAGAAGGGCTTTATCAGGAAAAAAAGTTCCATGGAAACTCCTGGAGGTGGTTTGGTTTTATTCTTTATCAATGTTCTTCTGATCTACTTGATATTTATAGAGTGTAAAGAAAAGAGTTTCAGGAGGGATCTAGTCTCTTGGCTGCCGTAAAGAAGATCAGCCTTGAGAGCTGTGTGTGTTTACAAGAGTCTCTAGCTCTCTATTCTGGTTCTGTTATAATTTAAATGAAATCATTAGCACATATTTTTAATGGACCTGCAATATCTGGTGAGATTTTGGCTCTTCATTCCTTCTCTTTTTGCAAAAGATTATGTACTGAACTGTGTATGGCAGATGGAAAGCTTGGTAGGAGGTAGTTGGGTACATAAGAAAGGGAGAGAGGGTAAGGTGTACTTTCATGGACCAAGTGTTTTCATCTGTAGTAGTGTTTGTATTTATTGTGAACAGTTTGCATGATAAAATATTCAAGATTTGTTCAGGCTGTCTTCGTAGAACAGCTTGTTCCGCGCATATGCAGAAAGAAAAGTGACTGTGGAGAACAGAGTGACTGCAGGATTTTTTCAATGCAGTGTGCCTGCGGGGAAGATATCCTGCCTGAAAGCACCATTCTTCCCATAGGTATGGAGTGTCCTTGAGTGTCATAATGTCCCATTTTAATAGACCAAAGTTCCCATATGGGCACTTAATCTAGATTATAAACATTTATCTGCTTTTAATCTTTCATTTGTCTTTTAATTAGAGTATTAATTGCTTCTTCTTTGAGGCCATTAGAGAACTGACAGGCATTGCACAGCTCAATTTATTCCTTTGGGGTCCTAATTCAAAGGCCACCAGAGACTGAGACCTACTCCGTGAACTTGGTGGAACTTTGGAGCAGGCTCAAAATTGTGTGATAAATATTTGATACACATTAGTAAGGGGTATTTCTGCACTGAATTTCTATCGCTGATGGCTTTTGAATTCTCTAGTACCATTTTATATCTCTTTTAAGCATAAAAGAGCGTAAATGTGGTAAGGTTAATATTCATTTTGTGTGTTCTTCTGTCTCTGGATTTTTACTAATTTAACAGGGTTTTAAAACTCTATTGCAGCTGTGTTCAACCCTGAAGTGAGAGTCTTAAAGTGGAGTTTGAGCACCACTGTAGTCCTGGAGCACAAACATGGAATTTTCATTCAGCTGTTCCTAATTCATTTGCAACTTGGAAAATTACTACTGGATCTATTTTGTTTTTGAAATGAGTTAGACCTTTGCCTCATTATTCTTTGCTACAGAAAGAAAAAAATCCCAACAATTTCACTGTAAAATTTGGACTAGTTGTTGTTCTTCAGGGAAAGAGGTGGAGAAGGCCATTTGTGAATGGTGGGCTTGTAATCTTTCTGCATCTGCTTCTCTGATGTCTCCCTGAAGGATGACGTCTGCTGTTGCTGGCCCTACTTCCTGCCCTTTTTCACACTGCAAATTACAATGGAAGTGTTGCAAATGAATATTTTGCAATGGTCTTTACACACAACTCTCATACTTCTTACAGCCTTCATCTCTAAAAGGAATACACTGCGGAAAGGTGTGGAAAAGCTTGAGTTGCTGCAATAAGAGTGCACATCATAGGCCAGATCCACAAACGTCACATGAAAAGCACTGAACATGATTAATTAGGTGCTGGTGAAGTGCAAGACTGCTGTGTTACAAAGATAGATGCTGGCTTATCTCCTCCCAAGAGATCCTGCTCTTGATCTGTAGTAGGAGAAAGACATTTTCCTCAGACTGCCAAAGCTAAGCCTCATTCACTTCACAGCTATGTAGACATGGGTAGTGTGCTCAAAGAAGATTTTTTACCATATGGAAGTCTATAACTGTCTCGGAACCCTTGGCTTTGAACTCATCTACTCTTTTTCACAGCATCTATTACAAACATATAGATAGTTAAAACCTATTATTACTGTACTTACTAGAAAGAAAGAAAGAAAGAGAGAAAGAGAGAGAGAGAGAGAGAGAGAGAGAGAGAGAAGACTTCCCACTGTAATTAAAGGACTAATGGAAAAAGAAACTGAAAATTATGAAAGGAATGGGGGAGCCTTTCCCATCGTGGTTATCTAAGTGTAGTAAGCTAATACATGTCCAGGAGTGAATAAATTGAACCTTATGCCTAGTTAAAAAATAGTGGCAGAGAAGTTTAATTGGACTGTCTGAGTCTTAAATCTTTTTTGCTATGGTGGTGCCTGGCAGCTCTGCCATAGTCAGATTGATTTTTCTCCTTTAATGGTAAGCTCCTGTCTCTTCAGTTTGCATTAGTCTGCATCAGTCAGAAAGGTGGAATAAAAGTTGTCAACCCTGATGTGCCATAGGGCTCTCCCAAAGATAAATCTTAAACCACTTGACGCTGTTGCTAGATACAAGGCTATCTGCTGTGATGATAACAACGATGATGATAATAACAATAACAACAACTGCAGATTGGTAGATCTTGTGTAGCCCATTTGAATCATACAAAGGCTGTCCAAGGAAGAGAGAAGCAGACAACTGCAGCAATGTTAGATGCTCATCTCCCTCACTGTTCATAGGAGCAGAAAGATGAAAAAGAAGGAGACTGTGGCAAGGGGAATGAAAAAAAATCCAGGATAAATAAGGAATGCTGATTTAGTGCAGTCTTTGGACAGTTCTTCAAAGATCAGTTGTCTGATGAAGTGCTGCCTCACAATTTTGAGATATTCCCTTGCAGCAGACCTCCTGGAGCAAATCTTGCTTGCATTGGCTGGCTGGCTGCCTGACCAAAGCAACGGACTCATACTCCTTACCCAGTTTTCAGGTATATAAAACACAATTGCTTAAATAGTGACATGGGAGAAAAATTCTTTAGCTGGGCTAATCACTTTTCAGAGCAATCCAATTCTTCACAGCTATCAAATGCTAGTAGAAGCAGACTTTGAGTTTAACAAGCAGTGAATAATTTAGACTGCAAGACATCTGTAGAGTCAACCAGTCCTACATACTACATAATGTGTAGTCAAGTAGCTCAGATTGCTCAGGGCTTATCCAGTCAGGTTATGGGCACCTGCAGGGATGGAAGTTCTATCCTCCTGGGAGCCTGCTTCAAGGTGTGATCAGCCATTTTGTAAAAAACGTTTTTCCTGGTGTCTGATCAAGTACCCATTTATTCTTGTCCCATCACCCTGGGCCTCTGAGTCATGCCTGTCTCTATGCTTCCTTTAACCTCTTATTAGGTCTGTTCAAACAGAGGTACGATTCCCCTGGAGGAAAAGGATCTGGTGGTGCTGGTTGACACTGGCCTGAACAAGAGCCCAAGTAGCCAAGAAGGCCAATGGCATCCTGGCTTGTATCAGAAATAGCTCAGCCAGTGGGAGCAGGGAGGTGATTGTCCCCATTCGGCATGGGTGAGGTCGCACCTCAAGTATGTGTGCAGTTTTGGACCCCTCATGACAAGAAAGACATTGAGGCCCTGGAACATGTCCAGAGAAAGGCAGCAAAGCTGTCAGGAGTCTGGAACACAAGCCTTATGAGGAGCTGCTGAGGAAATTGGGATTGTTCAATCTGGAGAAGAGGGGGCTCCAGGGAGACCATATTGCCCTCTGCAACAACCTGAAAGGATGCTGCAGCAAGGTGTCTGCCAGCTTCTTCTCCTGTGTAACTAGCAACAGAACAAGAGGAAATGGCCTTAAGTTGTGCTGGAGGAGGTTCAGGTTGGATATTTGGAAACATTTCTTCTCAGAAAGAGTGGTGAGGCACTGGCACAGGCTGCCCAAGTAAGTGGTAGATTCGCCAACTCTGGAGATTGTCAAGAAATATGCAGATGTGATAGTTAGGGACATGGTTAGTGGACATGGTAGTGATGGGTCAACAGTTGGACTAAATGATCCTAGAAGTCTTTTCCAACCTTAATGATTCTATGATTCTATATTCTGTACTCAAGCCTCCTGCCATCTTGGTGGCCCTGTTCTGAACTTGCTCCAGTAAGTCCAAGTTTTTCTTGTACTGGGGCATCTTGAACAGGATAAAGAACACCAGAGATGGCCTCCCAAGTGGTAAACCGAGGAGATCAATTGCTTTCCTCAAGCTGCTGTGTATACTTTCACTAACACAGCCCAGTAAGCAGTGGGCCTTGTTTGTCATAAGGACTTGTTTTGATGTGTGCCATCCACCTTTCTAACAGCCTGCGCTAAAAGCTGTAGTTTAATAAATTGCTTAGCACTGTATCTACAGAGACTTTTATGCATTTTACTTCAGTGAATTTAGTATGGTCAGCAACATTCACTGTATGTGTGAACCTGAGCCCATTCACCTCCTGGGGAAACCTGCACCTGAGGGCTGAGGTAGGCAGATGTGTTTGACAGTTTCCTTCCTCGTGTTGTCTCTTTTTCTCTTTTATGCTTATCATAACTTTGGTGATGTCAAGGATGTCCTGGCCTTTTCCAGCTCTTTTTATTAGCAGGTATAAATTCAGTGCCAAATCCCTGGATCTTTGTCTCCCTTAAGTTAATTTGACCATTGCTGTGAGCAATCCTGAAGCAGATGAAATGGCTTCAGTGCTCCCTTCTCTTGCTATGACAGAGGGCTGCATTCACACTGTCATAACTGCATGACACTGCCCTCCTTTAGTGCTCAATGTATGAGATATAGTGCTAATCGATTGTTTTGGGAACCTATTTGTACAGTTCCTGGCTTTGTAGCAGTGAACTGCTGGGAAGAGATTGGAAAGCTACAGCCTGGCATTATTTGCAGGACAGGAAATCCCCTGGAGCATGTTTTACTCTTACTATTTATTTCTCATCAGTGGATCTGATCCAAATATTCCCTCTAAATACTGTCGTTAACTAAATTTTTATTGTCTCTCAGAAATCTTAAAGAGGTCTCTGATAACCACTGGAAACTTTTTTTTTAATAAGTCTCTTTGATGTTTAATGCATTTTCATATTTTGAATGTTTCTTAAATCAAGTTTCTGTATTGGAATGAGTTGTTAGAATGGAATATCTCCAATTCAATAATCCTATTTTTATTAGAATCCTATATTTTTAAACAAAAGTATTCCATTCCACAGAAATACCAGCAAATGAAAATTGTCCAAATCTGAAAGAACAGAAACCTTGGAAAGCTTTTTCCATTTTTTTTTTCCTGTAATTCTCCTGGGAATGACAGGAATGAGTGAGTAAGCATAACCACAAGGCTGATCACAAAAGCTCTTTCTGCCTTTCACATTCACTGCCATAGTGACTGCCATAATTCCTAGAAAATATTTTCTTCTTTTCCATCCCTTTTAGCAATGCAGTAGGTCTGGAGAGGGCAGGAGAGAAGTACAAGAAAGGTGAACACGAGTTGCCTGGCAGTCATACATGTTGTCAAAGGAAGAAATGTTTTTCTTTTTTTTTTTTTTTTCAAAATCAGCCCTGCTTGTTCATCAGTCTTTTAGGACTTTGCAGTTACTACTTTATTCAATTTTGTGAAAACTTTCTGCTGAAGATGAATAACCAATCAGCTCACGTTCATCAGGAATTGATATAAACATCTATAAATTTAGAGAGATCTTACCATTGTCAAGAGATGTAATGTAACACATTTATCCTTTGTTATAATTCAGTGAGACTGAACAGGAGAAAACAATATTATACAACTGGGAATAAATAGGCACCAAAGGGAAAAGCAAAAAGATCTTTTAGAGATATAGGCAAAAAGAGACTTTGCCAAAAGTACAT
Source organism: Gallus gallus (assembly GCF_016699485.2). NCBI lineage: Eukaryota > Metazoa > Chordata > Aves > Galliformes > Phasianidae > Gallus > Gallus gallus. The sequence goes on from NC_052532.1 coordinate 107,337,041, forward strand.
CCCAAGGTTTTGAACTACAGGCTACTTAAATATGCTTCATATCTGGAGATCAAACACAAGAGAACAAGGTGATCAACATGAAAGAATCAGTTCATTCCAGAAAAAGTTCCAGGGTTGAGATACTGCCCTGACTCAAATCAGTGTGTGCCTAGGATTTCGTCATGGTGCTCAAAAGCCTTTGTTTACCAGTTGATAACTACCTCAGATGATCAAAAGTAGAACTTTAAAATTAGAAATGATAGTTACACTTTTTCTTTTCCAAATCATCCGCTTCCATGCTGGCTTCTCATTTACATAATTCCAAGGCCAAATGGACAATCTGAACAAGCACAAATTAATAGCCATTATCTTTAAATGTGCTCAGAAATGCAGAAGGCTCTTCACAGTCCCGAAGCAATTCTTAGGAGTGTTCAGAAATGATGTCTCCACTTTGGAAGCATGGGAGATGTTCAGTCTGCTAATTTTTCTATGGGAATTCTTTGACCCAAACAAATGGCTGCTGTGCTCTTTGTCTAGCATCATCCATTTTTTTTTCAGTAGAGATCTTTCTGATCAAGACTGTGTGGACACAGGACATCAAACACAGTACAGTGCAGCTCATCACATGCTTGCTTAGTCCTCTGAGTTATGTGCATACTTTGGGGCCTGATCTTGGTCTGGAGACCCAAGAACTCCACAGCATCATAGAATCATAGAATTTTTTGACTTGGAAGGGACCCTTAAAGGCCATCTGGTCCAACTCCTCTGCCATGAACAGGGACACCTACAGCTCCATCAGGTTGCTCAGAATCCCATACAGCCTGACCTTGAGTATCTCCAGGGATGGGGCATCCACCACCTCTCTGGGCAACCATGCCAGTGCCTCACCACTCTTACTGTAAAAAACTTCTTTCTTATATCCAATCTAAATCCCTCTTTTAGTTTGAAACTATTTCCATTTGTCCTATCCCAACAGACCCTGCTAAAAAGTCTGTCCCTTTCTTTCTCATAGACCCCCTTTAGATACAGAAAGGCCACTCTTGGGTCTCCCCAGAGCCTTCTCTTCTGCAGGCTGAACAGCCCCAACTCTCTCAGCCTGTCCTCATAGGAGAGGTGCTTCATCTCTTAGATCATTTTTGTGGCCCTCCTTCAGATGCACTTCAAATGGTCCATATTTCTCCTGTACTGAGAACTCCACATCTGGACGCCTTTTCAGATTCCTTGCTTTTCTGTTAAAAATGCTGAAATACAGTGTTGCTTGAAGATTTTCTGGAAGCATCATTGTTAATTGGCCTTCTGCTAGAGATGCAACAGCATGGCCAGTGCTGCACCACAGCTTTGTGATCCTGTGATTCCTCTGGCCATGGAGATCATAATTGCTGCAAAGGATAGTGTATGCAGGCCCATAATTAAGAAGGAATAGTGAGTGCAGAAAAAATAGTGTATGTCTATTTCTGTTAGACACTATGCTAGGAAAGGAACAATGCTGACAGTGGAGGTCTATGAGAGCATGCACAGAACTTGGAAGTGCCCCTATCCTGTGCCCTAACACAGTTTGCAAGAGTACAATGTACAAAATGAAGCTCTTCTACTGAAAGTTTGATTTGTGTTCAGTGCAGATTATTGATTTAATATCTAATTTACGACAAGGATTTATTTATTATTTCAATACAGCAGGGACTGAAATCTGCCTCTTAGGAAGCTTACTTTTTTGCATCTGACCTACCGCTTGAATTTGAATATCTAAAGGTTTAGGGGTGAGGGAGCAGCTGCTGTTGTGAAGAACTGAGCAATGAATTGGTGTGAAAGATATAAAAGATGGATAATAGGCAGTTATCAAACTATGTAAAAACTATGTATGTTTGTATAGTATCATTATTCAGAGAACAAATCTGTTGGAGAAAACGTGATTCCTTTTCCCCTACATCCCTGAAATCGATACAGGCACTCGCTCCAAATTCCTGTTTTTTTTTTCTCATGAACTCTGCTCCCTGACTTCTTGCCATTTTGCATATTGTTTTGACTCTCACTGTGAAACTGTAACTGCTCTATTTAAGTCTTATATTTCACATTCACCTTCAGGAAGCCTCCTGAAAAGAAACTTTGCAATGAAATTGGAGCGATTTTCTATGCCGACATTCAGAGCTCCTGCTCATGACTGCAATACCTTCTGCTAATAACGGTAACTTTCTGTGTTAAAATTAATAACAATGAAAAATATTGATATAATTTAAAATAATGTAAAGGAGGGCAAAGAACGTAAGTGAAAAAGATAGCTGGCAAATGCTAGGGAATTGAAGTAGAGGTGTAGGTGAATTTAGATGTCTAAGCCTAACACCTAGCACCCAAATGATGGATGCTAAAACAGAAATAAATTAAAAAAAAATACAGCCTGAGGGCTGAAAAGTTGTTGTATTCTGATCATCCCTGAAACAGTGATGATACAATGTACATTGAAGCCATTTATTCTTAAACCTGTTTAAACTGCATGTCAGTCAATGTATGTTTGTCACATCCTAGAGCGCAACAATCTAATCTACTCTAACCAGTTGCCTTGCAGAAACACTTGGGTATGAGAAATCCTGATTCCCTTTCTGCCTTTCATCTACATCCCCTTAAGAAGTAATTTGAGAGCATAAACATCTCTTCTTTGAAGAGCAATAAAGAATTCTGGTGCAAAACTGTAACCCGAGCAAGGCTTATTTGGAGAGAGAGAGAGAGAGAGCAAGGTCTGCTGAGATGTTTTGAAAGGTTGGAACTGCTAACATACATTTCAAAGGGAGGTATTTGTTAGGATTGGGCAAGGATAAGGGGTAAATTTTGCAATTCAGTAGAGTGAAAGCAAAAAGACGATAAATCAGTCAATCAAAGGGGCTGTAGTGAAGAGTGGGAACAGCTTTATACAATGTTTGTCTAGTCGATAGCATCATTTACTATATAAATAACCATCAGTGTGAACATTTTATTGTTTCCTGCACACATTTTCCACAGCTGGCAAGAGTGTTTGTTTATGTATGGATGAGCCATTCTGCAAATACTGCTCTCAAGCAGCTCGTGTGTCAGAATTATAAATGCAACCTATCACAAGTTTATTTGTAAAATTATCCATATAAGCCTGAAGTTCTATGCATAGCTTTGTAGCTTATTTTTTTTTTGACAGTTATAAATGTGCTGTTCTTTTTTTTTTTCTGTCTTTTTTTTTTTTTTTTTTTTTTTTTTTTTTTTTTTTTTTACTTTCTCCTTTTTCTTCGATAGTGTTTCATGTTTTATTTTTAGGCAGAGGGAATTCCCAGAGTGTCATCTAGTGCACCCTACTGGCCGGACACAACTTCACCAGGTTTGATGTTTTTTCTGGCTAAAATAGGTTGAAATCCTTTATAATACTTTCCTGAGACAAAAAAAAGTTATTAAAGTTATTATTATTTTGTAATTTAATGCAACTTTAGATGAGGGTTTTAAACCCCACTGTTTACAATTCAGAAACCACATTAACACCAAGGCTGTTTGGGACACTCTTCTTTCTCCCTCTCCTTCTTTTTTGAAAATTCCTCTGATTTTTTCTGTTTCTCCCTCCTGGTTTCTCTCTCATCTCATTTATTTCACTTTCCCACTGCACCTCCCCAGTTTGAAATGATTTTAAATATCTTTATCTTGTTTTTTTCTTGCATCTTGCTTGCACTCTTACCTACCATTAGCAAAATGGGAAGCAGAACAGTGTCTGTAAAAGCTGGCAGTAATGGATATGTCCTTATATAGGGTGCTGTTTGGCTGGACTTTTGCCCTCCCATCCAGAAGGATCATCATTTGCTTCACAACAGCCCAATGTACTTCACAGTGTAGGGCTGTGCAGAGCTGATCTCACTTCACCTTGAGGAGTAGCAGCATGGCCCACCAAAATGAGAAGTGTGAGGTGCTGTGTCTTCAGCTGAGTCACCAACCCTTGTGGTAGGGGTTGCAGTAGCATATATGCTGTGAATACTACAGAACAAGCTCAGAAACACTCACTCACCATTTCTTTTTTGAGTGCTTGAGAGATGTGTGTTGGTATTAGGAAGGCCATAGAAGTGAACCTTTGCGAGAGCGTTATCCTTTGAACACAGAAGGATTGTTGAGTAAACAAATAAGGAAAACTGCATTTCGAAAGGATCAATAATGTTTATAAAACCAGTGTTATTTTCAGTTCTTGCTGATACAATATGAAGGAGTCAGATTGACATCATTTTTTTCTGGAAGTTCCTTTATGAATCTTCTGCCCTCAAAATAGCCCCCACGGTAGAATTAATGCGAATAGTAAAGGAGTAGTGATATTTTCTTGGCTGATATTTTAATATCTGCCTTGGCAGACGTTTACTCCATTTTGTATCTCAAAAAGTACGGTGATACTTCCAAGGGGAATTTGAGTGTCCTTGATTTGATAGTTCTTCTAGATTTTGATTTGGCTAATAATTTTCATTTCCTTTCATAAGATGTGTTATTCTTCATTTCCACTCCTAACACACAGTGCAAAGTTTATATGATACTACATAAGCAGTTATGTTTCATACTAGAAGTAGCAGAGCTCTTGAATCCCTTAAGGTGGAAACTATTATATAAGACGATACAGTTTTCTCAATAAAATTTTAAACAGAATAATAACAACAGTTGATAAAAATAATAGCAAATGTTCATACTTAGCACCTTGCGCTGTGTTACTTCTCATTAAAAGGATAAATGTAAGAGTAGAGAAGCTCTGAAAATTTAGAAAGGATTTTTCTGATGTGGTCAGAATTTGGAGTGACTTTTCTGACGCATGGAAGATAATGCTATCCATCTGTGTTTGATGCATGCAAAGCGATATTGAGTGATGATGCTGCTATAGCTAAGGACACAGTTTCTTAGCTTAACTGTCAGTATTTTTCTATCCTATGACTTTGAGCAGTATTAGAAGGTATGATGAGTAGTGTGCTGGAAGTTTCTGCAATAAGCAGCTTTTCTTGCTGTTCTCATTCCACATTTGGTGTAAGAAGGAAAAATGAATATATGATGGCCTAAATTTTCTTTCAATATTTGCAAGAATGTGAATTAAAAAAAAAATCTGTAGAGAAAAAAAAGGAAAATGTCTAGTTATGGTAGAATGTTGGTCTGGTTGCATCTTCAGCATAAGTAATTCAATGCATGTGGACTACCACACAAACAGAAACTGCACTAGTAATTATGACATTACTATTCCTGATGATGCAGTTCAGTGGTATTATATGATACCCTCCCCTTGTATCTCATGAAGCTGCATGCTAAAGAGATAGCCCCAAGAGAATGAAATGGAGCAGCTGAAAATGTGGCAGTGTAACACCTTTATCCTGGGCAGCTTCAGTAGGTTTGCAAATAGTTACATCCAGTCTTGCTATTACTATGGACTTATTCCAGAATTATTCTAGAATTTCAACATAACCTTGTCAGCCCAAACAGTCTGAGAGATAGCCCTCACTTGTGGAAGCTGACAATGGCTGAGTGGAAGATGGGGTCAATACATCAATATCAGAACAGCAAAGGAGAGAACAGAGGGCTGCATAACTGTGCAAGGGTCAAGAGGAAGTAGGGATGGGAAGGTTAAATAGCGAAAAGCTTGAAGCCTTAAGACAACAAAGCTACATTTGATGTACCACTGAAGTATACGTACAGAGTATGCTGTGTTTTGATCTTTTACATATTTTCAGTGAGATGCTGTTTACATGGATTGCTCTGAAAGTAATGCCTCCTAGTTATTTCCATGGAAACTGCAACTGATACAAAGGGAACAATTGCCCTATTTGATAGAGCATATTCTCAGCTACAAATCACTATTTTTTAACACAACCATCGCCACTAGCTATGTGTTTTTGCCAGTGAACCTGCAAATGAACAAGAACCTGCATGCCGCACTTGAAAAATCTGCACTAGTGGAGGTGACCCATTATCAGCACCACCCCTCATTGTACTCACTTCCACTGTGTGGTCTCCAGAAATGTTCAGAAAGTGTCAGTGAATGTCAGTGGGTGCCATTTTTTTCCACATGGAGGAATTAAATGGCATGCCTTTTCTTCATATGCATTTCCATGACAGATGCCATTTTGTCAGTCTGCCCCTCTGCTGTCATCTGTCACACAGCAACAGAATTTAATAGGATATTGATGGGAAGGCTCAATATCTACTGACATTCACATGGGCACAACACCTGTGGTGTTGTGGAACATCATAATAAAATGGGAGGCATTACTTTCTGAGTAGCCCTCAAATATTACTGTTACTTGCCAATCTTTTTCCTCCTCTTCCCTCCTCCTCCTTCCCCCCCCCCCCCCCCCCCCCCTTGGAAAACATAGTATTCAATAAATCTGAAAAAAAACCCACTGTTCTTTTGGATATCAAGTTCATCTAGCTGCAGTTCAGAAATTTCAGAATGTTTTCAGCTAACAAACAGCAATTTCCTCATCTTCTCATCCAAAGGTGATGCAGATGTTTGAAACCTCTATGCTTACAGCATGCATCAGAAACACTAAACATTTCAACTCCTTGATTCCTCTTCATTGCCACCTACTTTCTGGAAAACGTGGAAGCCTTGCATTTACCTCTTCAGATTCTCTGCCAAGTTCCCTTGAATTATGTTTTGCTTCATTTTTGTCTCACACGTTTATTACATGGTGACAAATGCAATTTTCTTCTGACACCACATAATAGATGTGTGAAACACACACACATGTTCTGGTAAGAGACTGCTCTTTATTTCCTGGCTCCAGTTGCAAAACATGAGTCAGGGTTAGGAAGGTTGTACTTGTGTCAGAGAAGTGTAATCTGCATCCTCAAACTCTTCTAGCTTTTACAGTAGTAGGGAAAATGGAAAATCTGTTTCTTCTATTTCTCTGCTCATGATTTTCTCCTACCCAAGCACATCGTTTCTTCATTTCCTAATCACCACTTCCTTGTACTGTTTATGTTTATTAAAAACTGAGTTCGATGCAGTCATTAGCAGGAAAAACATATCTCCTGAACCAAGTATACAGCACTCTGACTGCAGTAGGTACACCATTTTTAGTCAAAACATCCTCCTACTATTTTAGTTTTAGTGCAAAGAAGAAACACTGCTAGTCCATTTACTGTGAATTCCAAGTGGTATTTTCTCTGTGTAGATTGCTATCGATGTTCTGCTGTATAATTATAGTTAATGACCAAATAACCTCTCTACAAGACTTTGGTGACATAATATGCCTTATTTATATATACTTGCATCAAGTGTTCTGTACACTTCTGCAGTGTGTAGGAGACATGAGTGAAATACAAAATCAGATCTTTTGTGAACTAAAGTGGAACAAGCCCCAAGTTACAAGTTAAAACAAAAGCAGGTAAACAGCGAAGTAAAAAAGAGAAAGCTAAACACATCATGATTTCTTACTGGATCCAAACAGGCTAGGAGTTTAATGTAGGAAGCAGTTATTTTGCAGCTACCCATGGGTGATTGGAAGCAGCAGGAATTATGGTACTTCCATGTTAATCATAAACTGAGTTTCGAATTGATTTTTTTTTCTAAAACATTTTATCCCACAGGGTCCTAGTGGTTGAGTGGCTCCCGCAATAGAATGACAAATAACTGCACGGCATGCTGTGAAAAATTTAGAAAATGAGAAAAACGATCCCATTTTCCAAACAGAGCAGAAACAACACTAATTTCATTAGGCAAGATGGAACAGACAATTAAACTGGGCACGCTTTTAATTTTGAAGCTAACCAGATAACTGATGCCTTTTGCAAATGTATCAACTATTGAAACGATTCCTTTAAACTGAAGCAAAACCACTGACTTTCCTTTCTAATATTAAAGCATTTACCTTACACAAAGTATAAGAAATGTTACCTGTTGCCTCCACCATTCCTTCTAGGATTACAACAATTTCTAGCTCCTCTTTAGGCAACTGGGCTTTGGAAATCTCCCAGAAAGGACTCTGCTGGTTAATTTCATGGCTGATGATCAGTGGTGAAACCAAAAAGAGACGATCATCCCCTGTGTAATAACCTACGTTGATATCTGTCTGGTTGAGCGGTATAAATTCCCCCTCCTTTGTCTGTTTGGATTTGATCAACTTGGCTCGTATTGATGCCTCTACAATGTGTGAATTCCTAAGGTCTCCTACTCGGAACATCAGACATAGCTTTCCGTCCCGCATGGAAATAACTGCATTTGTAGAAAAAACCAAGGTCTCTGCCCTCTTCTTGGGTTGGGATATTTTCACAAACATGCAGCCAACCATGAAAGCGTTGACGATAGAACCTAAAACAGACTGAATTAAAAGAAGAACAATTCCCTCGGGACACTTGTCTGTGATGACCCGGTAACCATACCCAATGGTAGTTTCTGTCTCGATTGAGAATAAAAAGGCTGAGACAAACCCATTGAGGTTGCTGACGCATGGGGTCCACGTGCTGTCCCCTATATGATCCATATCTCCTCGCATGTAGGCAATTAGCCACCAGATCATTCCAAAGAAGAGCCAGGTCACTGTGTAAACCATTACAAAAATCAACAAGTTGAACCTCCACTTCAGATCGACTAAAGTAGTGAAGATGTCAGTCAAGTAACGGTAGGTCTCTCTGACATTCCCATGGTGGACGTTGCATTTTCCATCTTTCCTAACATACCTCTGGATTTTTCTCTTGGCACATTCTTTGTTTAGATTTTTTGGCAGATCCTCTCTAGCTTGTTTGGGTAACTTTGGCTGATGAATTGTGACAGGGCTCTCTATGTCCTGCTCCATTGAGTCTTCTTCCAGTACGTTAGCTGCCATTAAAAGCAAACAAACAAGAGAAAGGCAGGCATTATTTTTCTTATTATTTCCCCAAGTTAACACACAACTTCTTCCCATATTACCAAAATGATATCACTATTAATAAATAAAATTATTGTCTTTGTTCTTTGCTCACCTATTACATGCATAATGCAGAAGTCAAATGATGTCAAGCATCCTCTATTACCAAATAGAAATACTTTAAAAGCAAATGCCCTTTTTTCCTTTTTCCTATCTATCAGGTCATCCAATCTACACCCATATTTAAATTCTGAAAGATGTATTCAAATAAATCTTTCTATCCCTCTGTCCTCCTTTACAGTTTAATAAATGAATTTTTTTTTTATGCACCAAGAAAGATCTTCTGGGAGATAGCTGATATAAATGAGGAAATGAGTTTGCTTGAGGGTTTCCGTGAAGATGAGCAGAGAAAATGAGCAATTGTTGAACTATTTTTTTCTCTGAATTTCATTGCTATGGGGAAAGTATTAAATAAGTTTCAGAGGTTTAAAAAAACAAACATTTCTTTTCAGAATGAGCCAGTCCTACTCCTGTTGAAGGAAAGGCAGGATTTCATGTAATATATACCAAATCCAATTCAAGTGCATTTGTACAGAAAATCAATGTCTCACTGATACTGAGACACGGAACTGTGTGTCCTTTTCCCAGCAATGTAAAACATACAGTACTTCAGAACATGATTTCATTTGAATTTGTTATGTCTGTGGCCTTTAATTCAAGTGTTCCTTCCTAATGACATCATCCTACAGAGTGTTCCCTATTTAAGTGTCTTGTAAGAATACAAAAAATGGAAACAACAGTAACTGTCTTTTTTCACTTTCGCTTCCCAGCCTCTTGAGATAAATAGCTTCATTAGTTTATGAGGTTTTACTTATATACAAGAAAAGAGTTTACAAAGGAGAATGGCCTCCTCCAGGAAGCCAAGGACCTTGGAGAGATCTAGAATAAGTCTGCCTTTTTATTGGAAAGCCTTCTGCACTCTGAGGCTTCTTTCTATCACAGCTTCTGCTCTTGACTCCAAATTTTCTCATTTTTGGCTCCTATCTGACCCAGTGGTCATGTCTCTGGCACTGCACAGGCTTGGGGTCTCCACTTGGATGTCCTGGGCAATAGACTCAAACCCTTTCAGTGTTGAGGAGCTACTGGGAAGGCCTGGACTCTTATCTGGAGGGAGGACTTGCACAAGGGACTGCTCTGGATGGGTCAGTATGGCTCGAGGAATGTTCTGGTCTTTCTCTCCCTCAGCAGTGAGTATTATATGGCAGACTGTTTGTGGAATCTCATGGTATCTGTAGATTTTTCAAGATGTGCAGCTTCGTCTCTGTGGAGAAAGGCCCCTATAAAGTTTTAGGAGTGACTGAAACACCAAGGGAAAAAAACAGGTTGTAGACTGGTTGTCTTACCTCCTGGCATGCTCTACCAACAGCTAAGACTCTGTTCAGTCCCATAGCCTTTCCCATGTTAAAAGTAAGGCTCAAAGGCTGACAGTAGCATGGAAACATGGAAGCAGTTCTGTATTTTAAACACTGCACTCCACCCTGTGTCACATTTTAGTTTGCTACTGTGTCTTGAGAGCATTATTCAGGCTGATTGTAGTGGCAGCACTTAAAGTCGTGTCCCAAACCAGTCAGTTCTGGATGAACTTATCCCAGTTGGTGACAGTGTGCCTACTTGGATTATCACTAATGCTATATAATGTATGACGAAATAAACACAATAAAAAGGCCTTAAAGGAACCTTGCGAGACAGACTAAAGAAAAAGGCAGAAAATTTGAAGTTAGGGCTTCACGCTTTATGCTTAACTCCATTGTGCCTAAGGATATTTCAGTCCAGAGGAACTATCACATTGCTGCAGTAACAGACCCCTCAAATACTCATGAACAGCCTACAAAAGCTCTGGCTTTTAAGAATTTAATGCAATGTATGCTAGGTGAGTAATGCTGGTTTAATGTGTTTCATTATATTTAATGCATTGTGAATATTTGGCTATCCCTTCTCTGTTATAGTACAAAGATAGGGTGCAGGTGTTCCCTGTTGTATTTCAGAATATATCTGCTGCTAAAGGCAGCCATGCCCTAGACCTTCCCACCGGAACATCTCTTACCAGAAGCTGCGAGGCATATTAAAAACCTTAACAGAATGGGAAAGGGGCACAGGCACTAATTTTACTAGTGTCATCAGGAGACATCTGAAGGGATGTACCCATGTGGGGATAGCTACCAGCCATACACCGCACCCATCTAGCCTGCTTTGTGTGTTTATTTCTTACAGAACTACTTGCTAGCAATGAAGCATGTTCTATTCATACTGCAAATTTTTAACAGTGCTTTCAAAACACTTTGTGCTGATGAAGCCCTTGTGCATCATCTCCAGCATTACTTGCTTTTTACAGTGCATGTATTGAGCCACAAGCAGAGCTAAGGGCCATGTTTTCTCAAACAGCCATAGGTTTTGTAGCAGGAGCACAGTGCTGCTGTGCTCCCAGTACATGGTGGTGGGCTGCCTCAGTCACTGTAAGTGGTCTAACTTGAGAATTTTCCTCAGCCTTGGGAGGCAGCACCAGAGCTGGTTCCTGCGTGGATGTGGAAAACGGCAGCTTTTAACAAGCAGATCCAATTTAATCTAAGTCTCTTTCAGTATAGCACCTCACTAACACTTGCAGACATTGTAATCTCCCTGGAGGCATTTGGCCGTTTTGTCAACTCTTCAGGCTGTTTCCAGTGCTGTCATTTCTCAACTCCCAGGCAGTCTTAGAGAAGAAAAATTTTAGCAGATTTTTTTTTTTTTTTTCTCTTATGCAAGATGTCCTTTTACACTCTTCCTCGCCCAAATTCCCATACTATAAGACCCCAAAAATACCAGCATGGGGAGGTTTCTAGATCAGAATTATTGCCCAACGCTGTCACCTCGGCTGAGCTCTCACTCTAAAGTGAACCCTCAGAGCAGTAGTTCCTGAAATAAGTGATCCAAGGACTCTGCATCTATGTGTTTCCATGGAAATGCTTGATGAATAAGTTTTAAACACATGGCCGGATCCCTGTTCACCAGTGAAGCTGAGGAGCTGCCACATACTGATGGTGCTTTTTGCCACAAAATGCTTTGACTAATTATATTTTTACTTGATATCAACTCAATTAACTTATGTTGTTTATTTCATGCAATTTTCTTTTTGGTTATATAATGGCTGTCATGGTTCCAGGAACAGGGGAGTGAATAGCAACTCTCTCACTTGTGAGCTATTTTTACTATCTCTGTTTTTCTTCATGGCAAAAATATATACACATTATTAATTTGCACAGAAAAAAAAAATCAGCAACATTTGAACACTTCCCCCTTTCTCAGTAAACATTATGTTTGTTTGAACGCAATGGTCAGGTATCAATACCATGCCAATTTAGAATATTCTGTTCAAAATTCTTGATCCAATGAGCCCTTCTGGCAAACACATAAAACATATATGGGATTTCTGTGACTGGCTTGATTTTCCAGCAAATGACAAAAAGAACTCCTAAACAAGTCCCTGAATTTGTGCTTCATCATAGCAGTATGTACTGGCTATGTCAGCATATTAAATGTTCCCAGGCCTATTCTTTAGCATGGAAGCTAAATGGAAGGGTACAGCCCACACTTGTACTATTTATCCCCATTTGTTTTCAAAGCAGGGTAGGCTTATACAATCTGCTCATTGGAAAGTCTATGTTCCATAATGACATAATGACACCTGTAATGTAGCCAGGAACTGTGTATACTCAGTTATGCAGTGGCTGAAACCATGGCAGCGGTTTTCCTTGGAATTTTACCACACAGGCAGTGGGGTGCTTTCACTGGGGATCAAACATTTTATTTTCTAGTAAAAATGCAACCAATGATAGTGTTCCTGTCTTGTGTATTTTAGGACAGACTTAGAAAGGCACAATTCAGTGTTTCCAAGCATATATTTTTATTTAGAGTCTGTGGAAAGACATGAATCCAGTATCAACAATAATCTATGAGCTGCACTTCTGCTCTCATGACCTTAGTAGTTCTGAACACGATGGATTGCTACAATCCCTAAGTCACCATTTTATAATCAAATGCTTATTTTTCTTTTTTGTAGTTTGATAGTCTGTCAGAGATCTTGTCATGGTGCTGTACAAGTACATACCAAATGGAGGTATGTAAAGGACATTCTTGTCTGAGTCATATCTTAGCCTGCTTTGGCTGTACAACATATTAGAGGATGACCTACAAAATAATTTGGTCTTTTAACACAGAATACTGCAAATTGTAACTTGACCATTTTTTAATAGAATCTGATGTAGGGAATTCAGTGAAAGTTTCACTACAATTTAGTAGATTGATTTTCTCTTCTAACACAGTTGTGAAGGGTTTGTGTGCAAATTTATTAAAATATTACTAATTTCAACATATCAGTTGTAACCTGCTGATTGCTCTCATGGCATTTATCATACAAATACAAATGTTGTACAGAGGTAGTTTTGACTGTCATTTCATAGAATTGATAAGGTTGGAAATGACCTCTACGATAACCTAGTCCAGCTGTCAGCCCACTCCCACCATGTCCACCGCCCATGTCCCTCAGTGCCACATCCACACGGCTCTTGAACACTTCCAGGGACAGTGACTCCACCACCTCCCTGGGCAGCCTATGCCAGAGCTTAACCCTCTGCAATTTCTGTCTGTAGGCTGTTCCTCAGTTTCCTGTTAGGATGAGGGCAGCTTTTAGATTAAGCAGACGTTTGCATGGGTAAGGTCCAAGCCTGTCCTTTTGTGAGCTGTCTTCAGCATTCACGTTTTATTTGTTGTGATCATAAACTTTCCTGACACTGAACTCACTTATGGAATATTTGATGATACCTGGTAGATATTTCTGTTCCCCACTACCTCTGGAAGGTTGTTGGTCTTTGACATCAGGGGAAGAAGTCACTGTACTGCACAGTAAAAGAGATTTTCTGCAGTGTTCAAGGTCTTTTTGTTTCTTTTCTTGTGTAAGATGCAAGGAGAAGTCAGACAGAGGAAGCAGACAGGGAGCTTTTGAAATGGTTTGCCTGATCTCTGGCTTGTTTTAGCCACTGTTTCAGAGCTTTGTAGAATCTCACTCTAATGAGCATTGAGGACACAAGAACAGACACTCTGAGGATAGAGGAGGATTTGCTTGTTTGATTAACTCGGCCTGTATCCCTCTCAGTGAGACCAGGTAACCTGTACTGTGAGAAACTGTGTATTATCACTATACACGAGGAGAAAGAGTCTTATTTACAGAAAAAGAAAGAGGAGCTTTTTGTGATCATCTAACAATTGTAAGCAGTCATTATCACAAAATGCAGATTTTCCTCTGAAAATGAGAGAAATTAGAATCTGGTCTTTCACTGTTGAAATCAGTGAAAGACTGCCTACTCATTCAGCTGGGAACATTGTCTAGTTCTCATTTGGAAATGTAGAAGCATTCAATAAACACTGACTTGACAAATTTATTCAAGTACCAAATTGCTTATTTGCTCCCATAGAATCATAAATATAAATTCAGAGAAAACGAGTGTGATTTAAATTTATTTCAGCTGCAGTTTTCACTAGAAAAGAAATGCAAATTGAAATGCATTTATGATTAGAAAAGTGGATGTAAGAATGATACCTTGTTTTTTTTATGCTACCTGCTTCATTATTACCTTCTATTCCAGTCCAATAAAAAATAGTTTCTACTATTTTTAATTCTTTTTAGCCTATAAAGTTACAAAGAAAAGAATCAGTCTAGGTAACACTTTGCCTCTGTGCAGTACAAACATTTTCATGAAGTTCTGATTCTTGGCCCTTTGAAAATGGAGGATGGAAAATGATGCTGATATGTAAATCTAAAAAGACACGACTCCATTGTTGGTAAACATTTGCCCTTGTATATTTTGTTTTGGATTTTAACCAATTTCAACACAGAATTTACCACTAAAGGCTCCAGTATGCTGTTTATACATCTGCTTTGTTATATGTAGATTCATTTGCAGCACAAGCAAGGCAAGCAATCTAGGCTGTATTATGTGTGTGGAGAAGTGTAAGAAGGCTACAGACTTTGAACCTGCAAAAATGTCTGGAGATAGCTGATTATCATCGTCTTCTGCCTTTCATTAAATGGAGAATCTTGAACTAGATTGTGAAACTTGTTTACTACCTGAATTCTGAGTGCTTGCGTAAATGCCTGGCATCAAAAATAGGTTTCTAGAATAAGGAGATTTTGCTGTTATACATCTTTGCTCCTCTCTGATTAGTCTAGTTATATACGACTTTTAGCAGACTTTTAGCTTTTAGAAAATCTAAAAGTTTGAGAGCATGTAAGGTTTCCCTGAGGGCAGTGGTCATGCCCACAAACTGCCAGAGCTCAAGGAGAGTCTGGAGAATATCTCAGACAAAAGGTTTGGACTTTGGGTGGTCCTGTGTGGAGCCAGGAGTTGGACTCGATGATCCTTGTGGGCCCCTAGAAGCTCGGGGTTTTCTATGATTCTATGATCTACACAAGTTAACCTAACTGTGTTTGACTTCAGCATATATTCTCACTTGGCCCACTTACATATGTGGTGACAATGTCCAGAGTCTTTTCTGGGGGCACAGTTCAGTGCTGTCTAGATACTGTTCTTTAGAGCAGACTCAGTATGTTTGTGGGCTACTGTTGCTATTGCACATGTGCTATGGCTTGTGCTATGCCCTTATTCATCAAATTCCCCTTGATGGTACAAGTCATCTTGGTCATAAACTGTATGTTCAACTTATGAATCCCTCTGATCCTATGTAGCAGACGATCTATTGTCTTTGTTTAGTGCTCAGTATCGCTTCATGCTCACTCTTCCCATTTGTGCAACAAGTGAAGTGTAGGTAATGGAAGGTTATCAGAAAGCAAAAATTAAGATGGCCAGTCACAGTAAGTGTACAAGACTGGCATTGAAGTCAGGGACTCTGGCATGCAAGTATTCATAGTAACATACAAAGAAGTCAGAAGAGTACACAGTCTATTTGGAAAAAAGTCAGATCTCATTTTCCCTTGCTATTATGTTGTCCTATCTACAGCCAATACAGAAATGACCACCTTAGAAACTGTATTTCTTTAGAGAAGGTGAGAAAGATAGAAATAAAGCATTTGTGCACTTGGAAAATGGGTACTATCACCGAAGCTGCTGCAAGAAGTTAAGCAAAGTCAGTGGCAGAGAGAATGTTGGTGTCCCTCCCTGAATCATGCCACCATACATCATCAGAACTTGTATAACTTCTACTGCATGGGGTAAAGCTACTGACAACTGCTGTAGTAGAGCTAACAGGGATCATTAATGATACTCAGTGCTGACAGGCCTTAATAGCTGCAAATGCTGGCCACATGCTTCCCCTCTGATACCTCTGCATCAGATGCATGTCTCCCTGAATTAATGTAAAATGTCATTGTCTGACGTGCCCCTTGAGAGATTTCTTTTTGTAGTTACTCAGCTTCAGCTATTTCTGCCAGTTACTATAAGAGGTACTAATGCCAACATTTTTACTTTTCAGTAGTTCTTTAGACATTTACCAAGAAGTCAGTTTCATTTCTGTGAGGTGTACCAGGAAAAGGAGAAAGTATGAAGTATACTGACCTGAATATTACCAGTTTAAAACTGCATTCACATGTTCTAGCTGCTGGAAATTGGATTAAAAAATCAAAGCTGCTTAAAATAATAGAATATTTTGGGTAAGACCTTGACAAACAGACTCTTGACCAATCATCCGCCCAACAGGATCAACTTCAAATGTGGGTCATAGTGCTCAGGGCCAAGGATGGGAGTTTCCATAGCCACTCTGGGCCCTGTGTCAGCATTAAGAACATTTTTTTTTCTTTATGTTCTATTGGAATTTTCCTTACTGAAACTTGTGCCCATTGCTCCTTGATTTTACCAGTACACCTCTGGGAAGAGTCTGACACCATCTTATCTACAGCTTCTCTTTTGCATCTTGGCTGTTGATTTACAGCTCTGCCTTCCTGGGAGTTTCTGTGAGGGCTGATTAAATTCTTTTTCTCCACATTTTTTTCCTAACTGATTATGCTGAAAAAGAATATCCTCAAGTTTTGTGAGCAGAGATGTGGAGAATTTGTTCCTTCTTCTCATGATTTTTTTTTTTCACTTAAAATTTTCCCAATTGAAAATTCTAGAAATAAAAATTAACTGATCAGCTGAACATTTTGTATGCATAATTCTGACTCATTTAATTTTGTACCTGTAATGTCACTAATATCTGCAGATTTCTCTTGGTTGCTCCTGGAAACACAAGTGAAAATAGGAGTGCGACTGTCCTGTCAAGTGTACAAGCCTATGGATCTGATGTGGCAGATGCAGCTGCCAAGCCAAGCCACTCTCCACCACATTCAAAAAGTCATGACTGTCAAGTGAAGCCTCTGGTGACTGGAAAAAGAGAAGCATCACTCTCGTTTTTAAGAAAGGGAGAAAGAAAGATCCAGCATGCCATGGGTAGTCTGTACCTTTTGCTTTCAAGGCTGCAGAACAATTTCTGACCTGGTTTTATTTATCATTGCAGGTGTAGTCAGGATGGTAATGGGTCTAATGTCTATTCCAGTACGTGAAGAGTTCAGAAATCAGGCAGCTGTTTCTCTGATCAATGTCTGTTGTCCAGATAGGTCACTGGAATGGAGATAAATAGAGTCTTGGAAAAGGAGTTGCTGCCATCAGTTTCCCTACTTTCCCGCTGGCAGGAGAAGCCAACACTTCCCTCTCCTAACTTTTGGAGAAAATGTTCTTTTTTCTTCCTCTTCCTGAGATAAGGGTGGCTTTACTCACATCTTCATTCCCTGGACAGCCAGAGACAGCCAGATACAGTTTTTGCCTGCACTGCTGAACAACCCTGAAACAACTCTGTACATGAATATTCATACAGCTTCTTGGGCAGGTGTTGGAACCATCTTGACTGCTGCACAGCCATACCCTGACAGCTTATTCTGCTTTGATCAATGAGCTATCACAACTATAAGGCATAGAAAGAATGGAGAAGAAATTTTTTGTCAGAAAGAAAGAATTTGATTCAATCAATATGCTGTGCCCAAACAGTGAAGTAAATAACTTATGCAATGAAGTAAGCCTTCAGACCAAGCACAAGAATTAATAGTTCTTTCCTCCAGAAACGGGCAGAAGACACCATACTATTGATCCAGATTTTGGATTTGATCACCTCGGGATAGGGATTCTGAGAAGAATTTGAGAGTGTTTACTTTTCCTCTGCAAAGCACCACCTACACTGAGTGAAATTTCAATTGCTCAAGACAACTTTCTGCTAGGGAGGCAACAAGCTATGGGCCATGTGTATGTATGCTATGAAACAAAGTGGACTGACTGCTACTTTGCAGTTGATTTTGTCTACCAGCATCATTCTGGAAAAGCCAGGCTTTGGGACAGCACCCCGAAAGCCATTAGTAAAGATGAGGTGTTTGTGCTAGAAAGACTGTCACTTGCAATGTCTGCTTCTCCAAGAAATACAGACTGCAGAGAACAGAGTGGCTTTGAAGTGCAGATAACTGATTCCCTCTCTTTGTCCCCCAGTTTTCAAAAGAAGAATGCAAACGTGTTACAAACTCCCTTCCTTAAATCATCTTTTCTTTCTCCTCTCAGTTTACATCTAGCTGTACCCCAAACAGGCTGCCCCCGGGTCACAGACATTGCCTTAGAGTTTATTCGTTTTCCTTCTGCTGTTACTGTTTCATGAAGGTACAGAAGAAGCTGGAAAGATGAGAAAAAAGTGAAACAGACAGGAACGTATTTTGTTTTTTATTTGGCAATAGAGATTTCTTTCTCAATAATTTCTCTGCAGGCAAGGGAATATTTAAGTGGCTTTTGCTTCTAGGCACCGTGCTTCATAACAGGAAGGCCCTCCTCCCTTAAAAAATCAGTCAGGATTTTAATTTAACTTTATTGCACACTTAAGAAAAATAATTACTAAGATCATTCTCACAAGCTCTTTGCAACTGCAGCTCTTTCATGGTGGTGACTTGGTGGATATATGCAGCTTATCAGTTGGTTAAGATGAGTGATGTTGTTCATCTGGCCTAGTGTACAAGACCAAATTCTTGCATCCAAGTGTTGCCGTGTAAAAACTGTCTTGGGTACTTGCCACTCTTGCAATCACTCAGTTCATGTGAACAGTTGCCACATTCTCTCCATTTCTTACTGCAGTTGACACTGGGACTTAAGCTGTTTTATGTAAGCTAAATAATAAGACCGTCACTGGCAGCATTGTCTTTCTCTGGTGAAAGAAGTCTCAGTGATACACAGAGACCTAGTTTCTTGCTACTGACTTCCCATTTCTACTTTGTGCAGTTTGTAGACTGCAGAGAAGAAACAACTGAGAAATAGGAGTGGAAGCGATACTTAAAAAGACACTAAAAAAGTAGTTTTCTTAAAAAAATTCAAAATTTCAACTGGATAAAAGTTTTGTTTCAGGTTGTAGTGTTTTGATAACATAGAATCAGTATGTGTAGAATAGTACTTTAGAAATGTTTTCTAAGGAAATGAGCCTCATCCACTGCTCTGTCTGTTCTCTTCCTAATCACCTTTGAAACTCTGGCTGGTATTTAGGTTTTTAGATTTCTTTTAGGTCATCAATTGGATACTGAAAGGTAAGCATAGCAATTTTTGACAGTGTATGGAGGTCTCAGAAGTACTAAATTCTTGCCAGAGTCATGAATGCAGACTGAATTAACCATGTTATCAGGTGCCAAAAAAGTTTGTATAGGAGGGATTTGTTTTTTTTTTTCTCATGTATCAAATTGCTTTCCCAACTATCCTTTCACAGTCGTATATTTTTTTCATGTAACTATGTCCTACAATTTCACTGTGAAGTATGTTCAAAAACATTGCTCCTCTTCTGTGTGCAGCCAAAAGGGATGCACACTTTTGTTTTCAGGCAGCAAGACTGCAGCCACAGGCTGCATCTGCCTGATCTCCATGTTTGATAGAAAACTTCCATGTTCAGCAAGATTAGTTTACATTGGAATTGGTGGCTTTGCCTACAAAGAAAATTGAGTATAAAAAATAAATCTGACTCAATATCATACTTTTTATTTTATTATTATTATTATTATTTTTATTTTTAAGTTATTTAGTTGAATCAGAACAAAAGATTGAATGAAAGTATGTTTGGTTTGAGTTGAGACTTTTCTTAGCTTTGTTTATTTTGAAAGAAAAGCCACATGCAATTGCTGTTGTGCATCAGCTCTATGGGATTTTTTACCCATTTACATATGAATTTGTTAAAAAATATATTCAGGCTACAATCAACATGACTGAAAATACAAGTCAAAAACACAAAAAATGTTGTTTCCATGTCAACAAATAGCAACTTTTTGTGTTGGAATAATAGCTCTGTGGTGTCTAAACTACCATTTACTATTTTATTTGATTTAAGCTACATAATGAAGTACAAAGGTCTATAAACTTGTATGAAAAAAGAATCAAAGAAGTTGCTGTAGAATTGTCATAACTGCTATAATTGCTATTCCTTTTCTACATGGTAATATGTAGCAAAAGGAATCATAAGCACTGAAATATTTTGTAGGTTGAATTCAATTTGGCCAAAGGGATTTTAAAAAATGTTTTGTGACTGAAAGGATATTTAATTTCAGAGTTTCAAAAAAGAATATTTTGTGTCTGAAATTGTGGGAATGCATGAAATATTTAAGAGCATTTCAGAAGCAGTTTTAAAAATTCAAATTTTCACTCCTTTTTCACAGTAACATTTTACCTTGCTTTAGGCAACAAATAAGGCTGCTCAAAAGGATTAAATAAATAACCTCAAGATGGTGGGATTATATGGAAGATTTTGTAATGCCTGTTTTGGATTGGGAAAGGCTTTGCTATGTTTTTGTTCATTTAATTTTGTTTGTTTTTCCTCCTTTTATTTTGTTAAAAAAAATAAAAGTACCTTAAAGAAGTAAGAACTGTTTGATTTGCTCATAGTTTTTTCACATTAATTTTCTTCCAGTTTGACTGAAAACTACCCATTCCTCACCAGGATTTCTCCCATGCATAAGTCGTTAGATCATCTGTTTCCTCCCTTAAAAATGATGTAGTTTGAGAGTAACTTGAACCTTCCTGAACAAACAGAAGGAGTTGACAATGCTGGGTTCTCCTGCGATCCCAGCTGGCTGGATCACTTCATCCAGTTTCTGCAAATCTATTAAGGAACCTTAACAGCATTTGATTCTGGATGGCTGAATTCAGAGTTTAATACAAAAATAAAACCCTATTGTGGATTTAAATTTTCTTTCCAGAGTATGCGTGAGTCTTTCCAGAATGGGCTGAACAAATATCATGTTTTTTAATATTGGACATTTTAGATGGTACATTAGCCTTCAGCTAATAAAGCCCATCTATCTTTACTGGAGATAGAAAAGCTCTGCTTGACACAAATAATTCAAAGCTTTTATACCTTTCAGATGTCTTGATAGAAAAAGAGTAGTTCTGCTTTTCACACATTCCCTGATTTGTATAGAGAAAAAAAATCTGCCAATTCTGCTTTCTTTCAGGGATTTGCTCATAGACATCAGAAATACATATTGCTCTTGTTACACCTACTACGTGAAGCAATACGCTGGAATAAAATGTGAATTTTATGTCTTTTGTAGTCAGGTATATGTAGCCGGACTCACTTAAAGAAATAGTAGATAAAGAAACTGACCTTTTTAAGAGGAAGGAGCTCCCATGCAGTAAACAAAAGTATTGAGCCCATGGAAGAGAGCTTTTGATAAATGAATAGATTGGTAACAAGAACACACTTCTGGCACCTCAAAAAGAAAAATTAAATGGAAAAGTGAGATGGTAAAAATAGAGCTTGGCTGCTTCAGAGCTGTTTTCTGTGCATAAAATGAGCAGAACATTTACAAACAAATTAGCTTGTGTGTTGGAGAGGTTTCTGGTTTCCTTCTGTTTAGAGCTAACTCAAAGCCCATTTGTGAGGCTGAGGCCAGTGGCAGAAGGGTAACATTTTGCCAGGAGGGAGGCAATAGTTTAGCTGCCCATTGTGAGTTCCCCCAGCAGCTCAAGCACCACGGGAGCCCACCTGGCTGACCTGAAGGACGAGATCAATGCATTTGTAGCGATGGCAGGCACAAGGGAGGACTTTCAGAGCAGAGCATGTTAAGTGGGGGAAGTATATATAGATTAATTTTAATGAAATAAAAAAGGCTTTAACGGCCCTTCCCCAGAAGTCCGATTCTGTTGTCCTGGTATGAGTGCCAGTGTAGGAGCACCAGAGGACACAAATGTGTGGGAAAGGTAAATGAGGGGCTCATAAGAAATGTACAGATGCTAAGAAACATATTTTATTTCTATACTGATAGGATGATTTTCTTCACAAAAATACTGTAACTGTAACATCGAAGGTGATTGGGCCTTACTTTACTGCAATAAAATGATCTCTGAGTTCAAATACAGAGTCTTAGACTTATTTTTCTTCCTAGCCTTGCTAGTTTCCAAGGAGATCTAACTATGTAGATTGTCTGCAAAGGTGGTAATTAGCCAGCAATGAACAAGATGGACACAAAGCACTTCTTGGCAAAAATCAAAATTTCAGAGTAGTTCCCTTTTAATGGCTAGTATGCAGAAGTAATCTGATCAGTTTTTTTCAGGTTTTGAAAAATATCCTCATTTGCCTTCACAGTATGGTTTTGTACACAGCCGTCTTTTAGATCAGTGGTTGAACTGAAAAAAAAAAAAGGAAAACGTTCTCAGACTGATTTTGCTGGGATATTTATCACAATATTCAGCAATTAAAAATCGGATCTGGTGAATTAGTATGCCTGCCTATAAATAATAACTGTTAGGATTTTGTCATGGTTTTATGATTTTTGGTTATCGGTATTCCACATCATAACATCATGCAGTGTACTGGGAGTTAAAGAGCAAATGCTCTAGTTCCAGGCACTTGTCCAGAAGAGAAGAACTGCGTTCCCCAGAAGACTGTTCAAGTACTGTTATCACTCCTGCTCAGGGGAACAGATATAAGGCCTGTAGGTCACTTGACCTGGGTCTTTCCTTCTTCTTGTCTCGTCGTGCTCGCTTTTGGATAGTCTCACTGCTGCTCCCAACTGCACGCAAAGCTTCAGTATTATTGTAAGGCCTTTAGGTCTTGGACAATCATTCTCTCGATTATATTTGATTTCTTTTAAAAATTATATTGAATTATATTGTATTATAGTGTGTTATCATGCATTCCAATACTATATTTAGTAAATTAGTTTGTTTCTCCTCAGATCGTTGCCGCTGTTTTTTTTAATTATTCTTTTTTTGTGGGGAGTCCCCTGTTTCCCTGTTCCGGAGGCGTGGATTTTGCAAAAAAAAAATCCCTCCGCCCCACTAGTCACGGAACCGGGCTGGACCAGACCGTAAACCGTCGACAGAGGGTTCAGAAAAATGAGAAGAGACACAGGCTAAGGAGAAGAAAAGACGGGTGTCATCCATGAAACATTTCCCTTTCTTTCTTTTTTTTTTTTTTTTTTTGACACAGACATGGCCACTACATAGGCTGAGAAGTCCTGGATTTGTTTTTGAGTAAGGCAGAGACAGGTTTTGAACCTGGGTTGTCCTTTCTGCCTGGTGCCTACTGCAGGTGCTGGGAGTGAGGTAGGGTGAAGAAGAAATAAGAAAGGTATTAAGGTATTCTTGGGAACCTAATTTCTTGGGAATCCCACTACCATTTCTCTACTGATCTAATCCACAAGTATAGTAATGATTCTACATATGATATCCATACTTTACTCCTTGGGAAAAAAAGTTTAAAAAAGTAGTTGAAAGATATTTAGCCGCTTTCAAGCCATATGTAGATTTTAAGCTGGAATAATTAAAACATAATTTGTTCAGTCAATAAGCCATTTGCAATAAAAACACCTCATAACCTGTGCGTCAATGTGATTTTCAGGCACGTCCAGGGTAATGCTTAAAGAAAAGCTTTGGAAGAAAAGTCCTTTGAAAAATTAACTGTGGAAGGGTCAGCGTAGCTGAGAGTTACCCAGACATATTGTGTGGGCAGAAAAGTGGAAAATCTGCCAGTGTACTGGGACCTTGTCACTTTTGAAAGCTTTATCATTATTATTATAATTTTTATGAGGGTTGGACTAAGATTTTGAGCTTGTCTCTGTCTTTCACAACTCCCATATATCCCAATACAGACCTTATTTGTGTTAACCAATGCGTATTTATTTCCATCTACACCGAATATGTGGGAGTCATGTGTGAAACGAATAATGAGGACCTGAGATACTTGGAATACAAAGCAATGACTATGCATTCAGGAAGAGTGGGGGAGATGCATGGGGACCTCTTTCTCATCTGTATACAAACACATTTTTTTTCCTGTCAGATACTGAGCTCTGAAATGGTGACTAAACCCTTTATTTTGGGACTGTTACTCCTCCCTCAGCTCGCACAACTGGTACTTGATTCTGGAGGGCTGGTACATGAAGCTGCGTTGGAAGGTCTTTTTTTAAGGTTCTTCCCCAAGCGGGCAACAGGGAGCAGCAGCAGAGCAAGCATCTCCTTCTCCCTGATGTCTGAGTCTGTCAAGCAGACAGGAGATAGCCCCCAGCTTACTGCTTTCCTCTGAAGCCCAAGAGAGCAGTGAATTTGTAAATCAGCATTCCCAGAGGAAACTGAAGTGATCAGCAGCTCGAAAAGAAGGTGGAAAAAGCAGTGCATCATTCCCCAGCCACAGCCAGCATCTCTTGGTGGCTGGGGTCCAAGAGAGCAGGTAGACTTTAACTATTCAGAAGGAGGCCTGGATAAGGGATAACGCCAGTAATATAAAAATAGAGATAATGTGATACAGATCTTCAGAAAAAGCGGGGAAATGTATAATGACTGCACAGTGGTGTTAACTTGTGCAGGGACCAAAAAACCTGTCACCCCTTTTTCCTCTTAACCTGCAGGCTGAGCTCTGAGCCAATGTCCTGATGTGCCACAGGACTGTCCCCAGCATACAACACAGCAGGCACTGCATCTTCTCTGTGATAAAGTGTTTATTACCAGAGTCTTATGCAGAGCAAGCTCTGCTAGCAACATCTGGCAAGCCATTAATAACAGCTGACTGTGATAAATGTCTGTTAGTTACAACTGATTTCAGCTTTGCCTGGCTGACCTGAGCATAGGCAATCAGAGCGTATTACTATTCACATGCAAATTTAGAACAAGTTCCTACTGCAGGGACGCTGTGGCTAAATGGGCAACCTCTTGTTTTTCATTTGCGATCAATTTTAACAAATTGACTGACTTGTTTGCTTTCACCTTCTCTCTCTTGCAATTACCTCGATTATTTGTTTTTATATTTAGCATTAGTGGATGCATTGTCTCTGGTAAAACCTCCTTGTCAAATCAGTGAAGGAGTGCTTTTTCTCTCATCCTGACTGTCCTCTCAGTACTGTTTAACATAATATACTGATGTTATGGAGCCCAGACAAAATCAATAAGAGCTAAAAAATGCAGCTAGACACATAAGTATGATTGTTGGAGGCAGCAGTGTATAATGTTATTGCCACATCGGTGGGGGAAAGGCAATGCTCAGTGCTCTTCACAAAACTCTCCCTTTCTTTGGCAGGCTGAATGCACTTAATTATCTGTGGTATTATCTTAGGAACATTAATGCAAAAAAAGGGCAGCCTAGAATTCCCCTGAGAGAGCTTATAGTTCAGGTCAGAATTGCAGGGTGAAATTCCAGAGGCTGTACTGTGCTGGGCATCAGGTTTAATGGTTTTAAAGGACATTTTTTGACTTTTAATTAAAAGGAGTCCCAACTTTTGTTCTTGTCTACCTCCTCATAAAGCTGCTATTCTTATCACTCTTTCTGTTTCATTCTCTTCCTACTTAAAATGAAACTGTTGGCCTTTGGTTAAAAGACTTTGAGTTGGGGAGTAAGCCTGTGTTCACAGGGAGGAAGGTCTACTCCTGGCTCTGTTTCATGAGTAAAGCCAGGGCCAGCGGTGATTATGCAATATGAGATCTCTGACCCATCAAGGCATTTGAGGTTGTATTCAGCACTGGCCTCAAGTCATGTTCTACACACGCTAGGTCTCAGATCCTCGCCAGTACGAGATGAACTTCCCATACTCTGTACTCCTGGCACCTCCATGCTTTCATCCAAGTGGCTTTTGCTGAAGTGGGCCTGGTTATTTCCCAGTAGGGTTAAGAGAAGTTACACTACTGACGTAAAGGGGTTTTACACTGATAGGAGCCAGCCACTGTCAGAAAGGATGAGATCAGGTTTGAGCTATAACACTCCTGGTTTGGGAGTGATTTCTTTTTCTTTTACAAAGCACAACTGCAGAGGAGCAAGAATGTAAAAGCTGTTTCTGTAACGTGGTAGGCTCCATGACAGATTATTTTCCACAGCTAAGTCTCTGTGAAGCTCCCTGCTGGGGGCTATCCAGGTGCTGGTAGCTGCTCCTGGTCTCACTGTGCCTTCTCATTTGAAGCAGTGTATGCAAGGGCCGGAGAAGCTACTTGCCTGCAGGAGTGATGCATATGGGGGGGCATACAGAATGGAAGGACTCAGCAGGAGACAGTGTTCCACTAGTTTCTGGATGCTGTAAAGGAAGCTCTGCCAATAATGCATAAGAAAAGTAGGAAAGAAAAAACATCCCGGTGAAAGGAGCTTGGGTTTATCTAGTCCTTCCAGTGAGTCTAATGGGAGCAACTTGTGCAGATGGGGGACAGAGGAAAAGCATCTTACACTGGTCTTCCAGGCCTACTTACATTGTGTTGATCCTTTGTTTTTTAGGGCTTCTCCAAAGAAGAGTTCGACAACCCAAAATCCAGCTCGTTTTGGATAAAAAATGAAAAGAAGGAAACTATGCAAACATCTTATTAAACGGTGAGAGTGATTTTCTGCATCCAATTGCCTTGCTCACGAATGAACGCTACAGGGAAGGAAATGGAATGAAGACGTGGGCTTTCTGGTTGTACTCTCAAACACTTGCAGTCCTTCACTTCTTTCATATAGACTCAGAAGCACTCAAGTTTCTACTTTCTGATCATTGTCCCTCTTCAAAGTCTGTGAAGTAACTCTCATGGTGCAAACCAAAGGGAAATGCAACCAAAGGAAGGATAGCTTACTGTTGATGTAAATATTTCAGTATTCAAAAGAGGATAAGAATTTACAACATCCTGTTTTTACCATGGATACAAGTAAAAAGATCCTGTAACTGATGTTCCTGGTGATTATTACAGAGTCTAGAGCATATACATTTTTTAGATATGTAAAAGTAACTGATTCACTAATTTCAGTAATTCTAATGAACATGTTTATGTTTGTTTGTTTGTATGTTTATTTTATAGATCCACTATAAAAGACAATTGTTTTTCCTGCTAGTTGCAAATTCTAAAGAAACCGGTTGTATGGAAAGGGATATTTGAACTAGTAGATGCGTGGCCAATATTTTGTTTTTCTCCTGAGCCTTGGAAACACCAGTGTGTGAGAAGTGTCCTAATCTCTCTAGTTGACTAGCATTCTTTCTTTCATGGGTCTTCCTGTTTCAGCGGATGTATGCTGCTTGGAATGGAAAAGTGAGAAGCTCTGAAAAAGAAGACAGTCTGTTATAAATGAAAGGTTTCAAAGAGGGAAAACCCCTAAGTTTAACAGAGGTGAGAGATAATAATATGTTCGTTGCAATGGAATAAAGCACCTGCTTTATTTAAAGTATTCCCAGGTTGTGTGCTGGAATTTGTTTTTTATTTTTTTTTTCACAAGGCTTTTCATCTTCAGTAACATTTCTGTCTAAAATAAAAGAGAAATACAATTGATTTCCAGGTTGCACTGGGATGTCTCTACATGTAAAGACAATCTAGGTGTTCTGGTTTTCTTTTCTCATGTCAGTTTTTCTTTGCATTTTTATAGCTCCTTCTGATTTTTAGTGCTTTGTAGCACAGGTTTTAGTTACTGGAATAGTGGAAATCAATACCATCTTTGTATCTTATATTTTCATAATCTTTTCTGAGTCATGCATTATTCCCATGTTTCCAGCAGTTGTCAAGGTGCCAGTCAGACTAATGTAGTTTATCAGAACAAGTACCCTGAACACTTCAAGTACCATATGTTAAACTCTCCTCACCAAACATGCTAAGTAATCTAGCAACTACTGAGCTTTGTATATGTGGGTAGAAAAGTGTAGCTTTGAAAAATTTTAATCTCTGGGTTGTAGAGGGTGTTAATCATGGAGGATAGATGAATAACAACCAATGAGAAATTCGAGAAGTCACAGCTGAGATATTGGTCTGCCTTTTCAAATACAGTTTACCACCCAGATGCTGTCTAAACAATGTCTTTCAGCAGTCAGTATCTAGCATTAATGTAATTATTCATGCCAAGGTGGTTGTTAACACTATCAATACTACCTCTTCTTTCTATTGTGCAATCTGTCAGCCTGCCATAGCATTTAGGATGAGGGAGTTTGCAGCTTTATATCAAATCTTAGCCTACTGTGCTCACTATAAATTCAGTCAGCTCCTCTCAGGCATACTCTTTGGAATAACTCCTTTTCAGTAAAAACAAAACAAAACAAAAACACAAAAAACTCCTTTCCTAATGCAAGCTCCATTTTCTTCTTCTTTTACTTCATTTTTCATCCTGAATATTTTTTAAACTGAGCCCTTCCCCGCAAAAGTTCCAACAGTAAGGATACCTTCCTGACTGAATGTAAACAAGACATCATTGAACTAAAAGAGGGGACATTTAGATTAGATGTCAGGGAAATTTTTTACTAAGGGAGAAGAAGATAACTGCACACAAAACTGCTAAGAATCAAAAAAGCTGAAAATCTCACTGGTGAGACGGAAAATTGGAACACCTGGATTTTTGTTGTGCTGTGACTTCATTCCATAGTAAACCAATGCAATGAAGAACTTGTGACCTACTTAGGTCGCTCTGAAAGTAATGCATCCTTTTAATTCCATGGAAACTACAACAGCTACAAAAAGCATAGTAATACTATCTGATAGAGCAAATTCTCAGGTACAAAACACTATTTTTCAATTTAGGCACCACCATTAACTCTGTATATTCATCTATGATGAACAGGAGTCTGCGTGCTGAACACAATATAAATCTGCCTAGTGACCCCGAATGTGGCTTGTCTTTCGCATTGCTATTACTACTGCTGAAATGCACCACCCACAGCTTCACTGCGCTCACACCCACTGTTTAGTATCCATCAACATTCAGCAAGTGTCGACGAATGTCAATGGGTGTGGTGTTTTTCTCATGGAGAAATTCAGCGACACACCTTTGCTTCATGAGCACTTCCATGTCTGATGCCATTTTTTCCCCTCTTCTCCTCTGTTGCCATCTGTCACATGGCAACAAAATTTAAATAGATATTGGTGGGAAGCTTCAGACACTACTGCCATACCACCAACGTCTGTCTCTGACGTCATGGGCCCAACATAGTAAAATAGGAAGCATTACTTTTGGAGCAGCCCTCATATTTTGCAGTTGTGAAGCCTACTGTAAAGAAAGAGGAGATATATGAAAACTCAAATAACTGTATCCAAAAAAGATGCTAGGAAGAGAAGTAGGAATCCTAGGCCATGTAGTAGGTAAAGGTTCAACCTGTTCACCTGTTAGAGAGCACTTATTCAAAACTGCACTTGGCCATGTAGTTGCTGTTGGGACATTTTCTGACAAGAGTAAAATTCCCCAAGAGTAGAATTTTTGGGAGAAGGAACAAAGTCTTATGGTCTGAAACTTTTTGACCTAAAACTGAAGGTTGAATTGGAAGGAAGTACTTGGAAGAAGGAGTCAGTCCAATTACAGTTTCTCTTGTCTGAGGAAAATTTTCTAGCTTTCTCCAGCTAGAAAATTGAGCTTTAGTGTGAATTTAATTGTTACACTCTGCTCTCAGAAGCATTCTGTCTGCAGAACAGCCAGGCAGACCCCTTTTTTTAAGCAGAAGTCCTTATGCTTCCCTGTCTTTCACATTTGATGTTAAAACTGCATCACCGAATCTGAAGGTTGCGTGCAGGTACTTACTTTTCAGGTATATCAAATCTACACTGTATCTTTGTTTTCCATTTTGCCTTTCCAAGATGCTTAAGATAATCAGTTTCATTAAAATTGATTATATATGTGGCATACTGCCTTCTGCTCGTGCTTTCATGTCTGCTCTGGCTGAGTGTCTCCTGTCCCCTCTAGTGGCTGGACGGTGAAAACAGCCTACCTGTAGTCCATGTTTTTGATGCTTATTTTCTAGTTTTTAGAGTAAACTTCTCATACCGGATTTCTGCTGAGACTCTTTGCCCACGTGTGAAACTTACAGCTGATGAGAAAAGACCAAAATGGAAAATATCTACTCAACTGAGCAAGAGATGTCATACAAGATGCTGTTTATTCACCAAGGTGCTAGAGTTCCTCCAATATCACATCAGAGAGAGCACAGAAGATAATTTCTAGTGAACATTTTGATATTTTATTTCCTTCATTTTCTATTTACAACAACTCATGACTTCTTGGCTTTTGCACTTGAAAGCTTTTGACAAATATTTCTGGGATTTTTCTTTCCATTCCATTTTTTTCTTGATGAACTGGTCCTAGAGAGTTTGCTGCTAATATTCAGTATGTTGCATCTGAAATCTGGGTTTTGTTTTCCAGCTGGGAGTATTTACATAAATCTCATGACATTTTTGCTGTTCCTGAATTGGAGGGATGGAACAACACATGGAAGCTCTGAATTTACCACTGGGGCTGTCAGTGTTGCTGAGAGCCCTAAGCTAGTGCACTCATACAGCTCTGAGCAGTGCCCTGTTGCACAGGGACATCAGCCCAATTCCGAGACCTCAACTCCCAAATCTCAAATCAGTGTACTAGTGCAGCTCCATGCCCGAACTCCTAACCCTGGCACAGTTCTGTGAGAGATTAGGTTATTACAAGATACTTGTTCTACTGCAGTTAGCCTTAATCTTGTTTTGTTTGCCATTTTGTTAAGAAGGATGAAGTCTCAGCCTCTAGGAAGTGCTTTAAGATGCTATCATCTCACAGCTGTTGTGAGCCATATCTAATACAGCTTTCCTGGCATGGATATTCAATTCATTTGACATATAGTGGAGATTTTTCTGGTAAGTGTCTGCACAGTCTTTATATTTAAATAATTAGTCCATTTGCTTTTAACATACTTTAGCCTCAGGACGCTGTTTAGGAAAAAAAAAATCTCTCTCTAAATATCAGAAGCTAATGTGTACAGGCTATTAAAAGGAAAAACAAGCTAACCATGAATTGGTGGTAACCATTGATTAAGAAAAGCAGGCACAACACGGTTTCAAATGGATTGTTCAGTACTCAGGCATTCCTTGCTGCCTTTCTGTGCTTCCTAGTCCTGGGAAGATTAAATAAGATGTTAATAAATTATATCAAAAATTTCTATTCAGTGTTTGCAAGTTCTAAAGAACCATATAAAGAGTGCTGTGTATTCGTTTCATGAATGGTAGCAACTGACTGTGTTTTGTAGACCTTAATCCACATCTGCGCTGCCCAAGAACCATGTTGTCTACCTCCTCATACTATAAGCTGAATCTTGCAAGTAAAATCTAACAAGTTGAATAGAAGTTTAATTCAAACAATACTTTCAGTAGCAGTACTTTATTTGCCTTTTTACTCTTTTTTTTTTTCTAAAAAGTGTTTAAAATCTTTTTTTTTGTCTGTTAGTGATTTAGCAAATAATGAAGTTGTGCCTGTTCTGAATGCTGGACAAACACCAATGTGATCAATTCCCACTTTAACTAAGTTTAAAGAAAACTTATTACATTTAGGTTTTCCATCTGGATAAAATAAGTGAAAATAAGTTTTCAGGAGTACTTTGCTTGCTTTTGCTACCTGCTCAGACTCCTAGTCTGACTTAAGTCACAGACACCTGAATATATTCCTACCTGATAACCCAGTCTAGACTTTGAATTTCAGTCATGTAGTAATAAGCATTAGTATAGATGATTACAGAACCTAGTAGAGATTTGCTTCGAAGCATGCTTGGCTTGCATCTGAAATAAGTGTTTTATTAGATATTCAGTCACCATCAAGAAGCATCCTTAAATTTTAGCGTGAGCTCAGAGTAGAGACAAGGTTACAGGATTTTGAAATTGCTGCTCTACAAAAGTGAGATTAAATGCTTTTAATCATGTGTTTGCCTTTGCTACCCCGTTGTCTGAAAATGGAAGAAACCTTCTTTGAAGTAGGTATTGCCATGCATTGGATCTTGGCAGCCCTGTGTAATTCACTTAGGATTGCTATCAACACACACATTTAAAATAAACTGGTTGCTATCAAAGCTGTAGATTAACAGTCTTAACAAAGCTAGAAACCAGAGATTCCATGGAAACCAAAAGTACCTGAGTCAACAGAGATGTATAGTGAAATGCACATTTCTTCATTTCGATTGTCCCTTTCAAGAAATGGCCTGAGTAATTGAGGCTATAACTGCAGTCTTTGGAGGCCTATAAGTTAGGTACAATTTACAAGATTTGAAAAACAATGAAAAAAACAAGGAAACAGCCCCCAAGAGAGTGAGAGGTTTTTTGTGTTTTTTTTTAAATACTTTAATGCTGAAAATGTTTGCAGCTCATTTCAACCCTTTGCCTGTTCTCCCAACTTAGAAATGATTTCCTGATCATTATTATAGTATTAGTAAGGCTTGTAGCTGTTCACCTGCTGCCTGCCAACACATGAATCACCAAATGCATGATTCTTCCTCACTACAAGGGTACAGTTCTGGAACCCAGCTCTGCTTATGGAGTTCACTGTGGCTATAATGGGACTTCCAGACTGCACTCTGATTTGGGTCAGAAGGACTCTGAAAATCATCTAGGTTTCCCAGAAACTGTTTTCATTTCAGGTGCCCCAAAAGAAGCAAGAAGGTCAGGCTAGCCAGAGAACAATTTATGTTTCATGACAATTTCCACTTTTTTTTTTAACTATTTCTGAGGTTTTGAATTTTTCCTTCTGCATTGAAGGAGAATCAAATCTTCAAGAATATATTTTATAAAATTGATTAGTGGAAAACATCGATTTTTTTATTGGAAAGATTAGATGTTTCAACTTGACTTCCTTTACACAGTCCCTCTGACCTGATGGTCCAGTTCAAAATCTTAGAAAACCCTCTCTAGTGCCAATTTCCCTGAAATCAGAACCCACCTTGCCAATAATTTTGACTCTTACAGCTTTCTCAGTGAGTTTCTTTATCAGAGCCATTCCAACAAGTTTGACTTTCTGGGGTTTGTGGCCCCTGCTCCCCTGTCAAGCTATGTGTGGAAGTGGTGTAAAATGTAAGGAGCTGATGGGCTTTAGGACAAACCTCTGGTTATCCTCCAGACACCACCAGGGGAAATAGTGGTGACATAAAGATTTTGTGCACATTGTGTAGAAATTGCTGAAGTTCTACAAAACTGGTGAGCCAACTTGTACTCTGAGAACTGAAGGACATGTCTAGGGGATGAGGAGGAGCAAGACACATGGTTCATCGAGAAGTGAAAAATGTTTCCTCAGCTTTACTGTTCCTATGCCTTTTTCTATCTTATATTTAATCAAGCTGTTACTAATGTCAAGCTGTTTTCTCTCATCATGTGGGAAGTGACATACTGTAGCACAGTTTTGAAAAATAGTCAAAGTCTATATGAGATGAAGCAGTGCCTGGAACAGCTTCTTCTATCCAGGAAGTGCCAGATGTTTTGCCCTATATTTAAGAGTAAACTAACTGCTAGGGAGCAAAGGAATGAAGGAAGTACTTTTCTAGGATGAGCAGGCTAATCAGTCAGGGAGTTGAGGTTTTCTAGGTTACTTATACGAGAATGCAATAATGTGACTACTAAGCACTGAGCAGCCTTTGATCTGTGAATCAGTCATTCAATATTCTTGGTCCAATGAGGACATGTTTGTGCCTCTTTGATCCTCAGGACAGACTTTGGTTTGATAATCTGCATTCCTCAAGGTGTGTGACTGGTTGCAATCTGTTAAGTGGACACAAGATTATTTAATAAAGACTAGGAACTTTCTAAAATCTGGGAAGTTTGTGGGACAACAGATGGATTTGTCAATCTCATTTGCTATTGAGACTACCTAGACAGCTATGATGCGTGCAGCACTTTAGGCATGATCAAAAGCATCAAGGTCATGCTTTTGGGTGACACACAAAGTACAGATCAGTCTCTTTTCTTTTCTAGTTGGAGAATGGTGTTATAAAATTCAGCACTGCACCTCACTTTGGTCACATCTGCTCCCTCAGTGCATTCAGCCCAGGCATCTGTCACCCTATGTTTGATGACAACATTCAGATGGGTTGACCTGTTCCCTTTTGGCTATTACACAAATGGATGTGATCCCATTGTATTGTGCTGCCTTGTCCATCTCTCATAGTGCTGTTCACCCTTCCGTTCCCCAAAATAGCCACTTCTCATTGCTTCTGGGGAAAATATAGCAGTTGTGCTAAATAAAGCCTATCCAAATTTGTTCTGTTTGGTTTTACCCTCCCGTGAAGAGGGGATGATTTAAGGGTTGTTTATACCCTGAAATAGACCAGAAGTATTTACTGATTTTTTTTTTATTACTTGTACTGCATCACTCAATGTATGAGGACAAAATGCTATTTAGAGTAATGAAAGGAATGGATACTTCAGTGACAGCATTGATTTTGACCTAACACAAAATAATATCAAGTGCTGGCAGAATGCAAATCACAGCTAAATGAGGTTTCCACTCACTGCAACAGAAAATTATTAAAATGCAGTACTCAGTAAATGCATTAACATATGGTGAGACAACTATGATTCTGTCTACACACCACAGGACTCATGGAGAACATATTAGAATCTCTCTTTCCCTACCATCTTAAGCAGAAATTTCCTAGTTAAGAGAAGAGCAAGTAAAGAAAATCCAGTGCTCTTGTTTCTAACTCCTGTTAAATTCCAGTTCTGACTGACTCCAGTTGCCCAAGGCCCAAATTGGATCTTTCACAATCCTTTTCCTTTCCTCTTGGTGCTGCTTGGCAACTTGTTCCATAACTGGAGTTCACCAGCCACCCATGGTTAGCACACTACAAAACTAAATGAAGATCCTTCACAGGTCCACAGGAAAGACTGTCCAAAGGGTAATTTTAGTTCATTGTCATATTTGTGTATGCCATTCATGTGCTGCCAAGATCTAAGGCAGTCAGGACTGTATTCTGTGGTAATTTGTAGAAGGAATTAAAAAGACATAACACTAATCAGGAGAACAGTAACCATATGACAAGAGTAGTCCTGATTCTTTTCAGTTTAATACATCAGGTATAAATAAGACTCCTGAATGAAATTCCTCTCTTGATTGAGACCAAGTGCAGCGATGCTGCAGTTGATGGAAGCAATTCTCAATTTTCAGCTTCTCTTGTGAGAAGTAGGTATAATTCAGAACATAAGTGTTTTCTAGAATCTGGAATGGTGATCTGTTATCTATTTTTGAGGTCTGTGAGACAATGCACAGGGGATGAAGCATTAAATATATTTTAGGTATATTCACCAAAGCCTCAGAAATGCCCTGGATTATTTATGTAGAAATTCAAATTTCTAGTGGACTCAAGTTCTGATCAAATCTGCACAATCCCTGTAATCATGTGTAGCAGCGATTCAGACTTTTAGTATCAGGCTTACAGGAACACAAAAGGAAAAAAAAATGCCCTGAAAGAAAGTAGGACAACAAAAATATTCTGAGAGCTAGTAGAGTAGAAAAATTAAGTAGATGCTTTCCTGCTTCCTGAAGCACCAATCTTAGGGCTTCCTAAAGGAAATACAAAGAAAAGAGTGTACCTCCTTCATTTGCAGCAAAACCAGTATGCATCCTAATCTACTGGGATTTCCAATAGACTCCTCAGCTTTTAAAAAATGCTTTTGAAAACCACAAATTAAGGTTTATCACGGCAAGACAGATATTTTAAAGTTTTAGGTCTTTAGGCCATAGCATGCTTTTTAGGGGAAATCTCTCTTGTGCACACCGTTACATTGCACAGTTGGAGCGCCTTTGGCAAATGAAAAAGGCTATAATGACACTGCCAGAGCTGTGCATTGCCTACATTTCTATAACCACTGGCACAAAGCAGCTCTGAGAGCTCTTCTGAAGCATGAGGATTTGCAGACAGCTGCTCCACGGACAGGGAGCTTTGGAAGGATAACAGAGTGAGGAAAACTGATCCAGAAGGAGGCAACAAGCCTCTGCAGGTGAATGTTCCCACAGGAGGAGTAAGGCTGGGAGGAGGCAGGGACCTAATTTCAGGACCTTTACTTCCATGCATGGATACTGCTGAGAGCAAACTCATGGTTGTTCTTATCACTGAGGGTGCATATGAGATACAACACTGATGGAACATTAAGGTGCTCCGCCCTGCTGCCGGGTGCAAGAACATCACAGCGCTATGATACCTACATAGCTGAGGATGCTTTCCATACCTGCTTCCAACCATAACAACCATAACATAACCATACAGCCATAACTGCCAGGTGAGGGTTCTGCACTGCATTAGACATCTCCTCCTCACAACACTTGGAGTGTGGCGTAATGAGCACAAAACCCCACATCATCACAGAGCTGTAACAAAAGCATACCAACCTTTCCTCCACTGGACCTAAGTTAATGATGGAGTTAAATGTAAGTAACTCTCTCTCAGGGTGAGAATGTGAATTAGGATGAGGTAAACATCAACTAGAATCTGCCATTCTCCAAAGGGCTGAGAAAATTAAATAGCATGTGGAATGAATCTCTGGCTTGTAGATAATGTCTTCAATAGAACCCTGCTGATTTATATTAATTGGAGATCTCACGCAAGGTATGTTGCTAAAAGTACTATGGGAAGATAAAAATAAGATTTCAAGGGAGGAAAGCACTCCATGCTTGTAATTTAAATAATAGCTATGTGTGCTATTGCTAATACTCTTCCCTGATTGTTAAAGTGGTCTAGATCAAAATTCCTTGCGGCTCATCAGCATAATTGCATCAAATAATAAAGACAGGGAAAAAGTCTGAAGTCATAATAGAACGGCAAGGAGTAAAATGATAAAAGAACCATTAAAGCCCATGTCAGACAATCAGAAGATTTTTCCATCAAATTTTAACTCACAGTGAGACCACAAATTTGCTGGAACAACCCCTACTTTCCCACTAAAGTGAGTGCAAGTTCTTGGACTGTCTGATTTGCTGGTTTGTTGTGCAGTAGGTTTCTGTCCTAAAAGTGCCTTTTTAGCACAACTTAAAAAATAGACTTCCAATAGGAAATCTGGCTCTTTTTTGGTACTAGCTGGTATGCACCTTCATATTCTGCTTAGGCCTTATTTTTGTTTCTGAAAAAGATCTTTTCCCCTCGTGTTTTTATTGGTTATACAGAGGGTATATGGAAGAGTATTTATGAAGTAAGGGTTTCTGGAACATTTGCCTTCAAAATGTATTAACACCAGCTTTAAATATTACTTGAATTCAAACAAATACATATCTTGATCCTTTTTCTTCTCTCTATTCACTGATAAATTATAAAACAAGATTTCCCTATAAAAACTAGAATACTTTGAATGTCCTAAGGGCAGCATGATAAGGAAATCACCTTGTCTTCAAGTAAGCTGAAGAAGCAATTCAATTCATGTCATGAACAAGGTTTCTAGCAAGAATGAATGTGGTAGTCATTTGTAATTCTGCATGTGCCAGATGCTATCATGAAATATTCACTTTGTTTAATTGAGAAAGGATGTTTCATTGTTTGAAAAAGTAGCTTGATTTTGTTGGAATCCAGCGTTTTGGAAATGGATGAGAAAAACTTGCCAGTCATTACAGATGACCAGATCCTTATGTACCTCACCTCGGTAGAAGATAGAACATCTGTATACCAGAAGAAAGTCCCTCAAAAACTTTTCACGGATTGCTCAGATTTTTACTGCTGAGTGGTGCCAAGACTACAAGGAGAATTAAAGTAAAATTCACATCTTCCTTGATTACAGCCTCAAAGCATTAGCCATTGCCAGTATGATAACAGCACAACAGACGGGAAGTATCTTGAATGCTCTTTCTTTTATTTCAGCAAAGGCAGCTACAAAGAGTAAATCTCCAGAGGTGAAAGCTGTTTAGGTACCTCTTTGGAGTGCAGTCTGAATGTTGCTTGCTTATTCCTTGGAGAGGAGTTCTGGATTGTGGTAAGAAGTAACTTTCACCAGCTGCTGAGTTTTTCTGGCTGAGATGCCCACTCAGCCTCTTCCTACTGCATGTATTTTTTCCAACTCTGATATTCTGATTTCTGTAACATCCATCCAATCCCTCTCCTTGCCTTGGGTCTCGGCTGCATTACATGGTTTCCACAATGGGAGTCATCTGGCACAATGGCACAGGTTACACGCATTTAGTGTAAACTGGCTACACTTGTGAGCCCATGAATACCACCTCCTCCAGTTCTTCCAACCTCTTGGTAGTAGATACCCACCAACAGATTGTATTCCAGTCAGGCAGCAGTTCAGCAGCTGCAAAGACATTCACTCAGTTGATCTTCTTGTACAGCTACACCTCTATTGGCTTTTAGCTGGATTTACACAAACCCAGAGAGGGCTGAGGACTCTTCCAAGCAAGATTTGTGTTCTGTGATCTGCAGGGCCAGGGCACCACTTGGTAGGTGAGAGGAGGGCTGCTCATCTCAGGGTTTCATTTCATGGGACTGGTGTGCAGTGTCATGGTGAGGAGTAAAATTTTCCTCCAAAAGCCTTTGCTGATCTTTTGTGGGTTCTGTTGCTCTTATTTTCCTTCTTGTACCAACTGTCTGACCTGACAAGCAGGTTCCCCTTCAGTGTGGAGAACTGCTTGATGAGTAACACAACTCCATCCTCCGCTTCCTGGCTTCCTGCTCACATTCCTCTATCTCCCTCCCAATGAAACATATATTCTTCACTTCTTTTGCACACAGATCTGCATGCATACTCTTTTATTGCCAAAACTTTCCTGTATTCAATGCTTGATCAGTTCCCAGATGTTTATTTGCATCTATAAGTACATCCCCATCCTCCCCCAATTTTTGTGAAAACATATAAATATTTGAAACAGAAACCCATGAATGTAATTTGCCCACTTCTGTTATTTTAAAAAATTACTTCAAATATTGCAGTGTGGGAGAGAAACAAAAAGGAGCAGAACCCACACTAAGACTTGTGTGATAACAGAAAAGAGCTGCACTGCTTCTAACTTCAAAAGGAGTTTAATGTTATGTTCTTTCAGCATATGGGGGAGCTGCTTGATGCAGTCTTGATTAGGATTCTCTTGGGATCTATTCCACATCCTCCCCATTTGTTTCCTTAGACAGATATTGTACATGATCCCCTTCCCATTGCCCTGGAAATGGCTCATTGCCCTCTGTCTGAACTGCTTTACAAGGATGGTGGTAGAGAGCGTGTGGTAACAATGATGAAACCTGCACTGCATGACAAGCAGCGAATGGTTCCTATAGGGGAAAATGCAGTTTGCAGACATCCTGCCTCCAAGTTTGACATTAGAGGCAGCTTTCCCCCTTATCTCTCAGCACTTACAAATATGCTGTTAGG
Source organism: Gallus gallus (assembly GCF_016699485.2). Taxonomy (NCBI): domain Eukaryota; kingdom Metazoa; phylum Chordata; class Aves; order Galliformes; family Phasianidae; genus Gallus; species Gallus gallus. The sequence goes on from NC_052532.1 coordinate 107,376,396, forward strand.
CATATCTTTTGCGTGAAGTGCTGTGTTTGAAAGCTGAGACAGGTGCAAGGAAGGATGAGATGCATGGGCAATTTAGGAGCTACAGTACACGTGGGTACAAAAAGAAACAGTTCAGCAGAAGAGCAGGCTTTCTATTCTGGGGTTTTGTTGCTTTTTTGTGTCTCCTTCATTCTGGGATAGTACTCAAATGTATTTCTTCTTTGTTCATAAAAGTGGTAACATTCTTCTGGGCTTGCATAGAAATCAGAATCAGGAAACAGGAAGAAATTATGGGACAGGCAAGGCTGGGAGCCATAAAATACATCTAAACAAGAAAGAGGTCACTTATTTCTAACAGGTTGGGAAGCTGTTCCACAGGTTACTCTCACACAGGAGGTAAGGTGACTCCACATTGCCTGCAGAAGGAAATTAAATCTTCTAATAGATCAATGCATCTAACTGGGGACAAAGACAAACAAACAAACAAACATGGGTTTAGGCACAGGGGTTCTTTTTTAGTTTGGAAATGGAGTGTAGGAGGAATGCATTAGCAAATTAATAACCTCTCTAAAAGGATAATTTGATGAAATTTTCTCGAGGGCGTTTTACAGAGATTTTGGTGTCCTTTGGCCTTAAAAACAGTAGAGAAAATAGGACAAAATACTCATTCCTGAGAGCATATATTCCTTGCTGATGTGAAGACATGGGCTTGTTAAGAAGGGTAAGAACAGCAGAGCTGTAACATGACCTGTCCAACACATATGCTTTCAAGCTTGTTTTGCTGCACAGCAAGATCTCTCCCTGTTTCTCCTTGACCCACTGGGTTGCCTCTAGCCCCTACCAGTGCCTGAATGATGCAGATCTGTACAATTATACAATTAACTCCCTTTTCTGTGGCGGCTTTTTGTTTGTTTTGCCTTTTCCAGGTTTGTTGGGGAGTTTCTTTTAATGGAAGGAGGTGGGTGTCTCAGAATTTTTTTTTTATTTCACTTGTGTGGTGAGTCACATCAAGCCTTCTCTGTTCTTTTCTTTGCTGCCTTTGTTACCAGTCCTCAGGCTGAAAGTGTTACAGTGTAAGTCAGATATAAGAAAAAAGCCTGCAGGAATTGTAGAGAGAGGCAGTAAATGGATGGGGTGACTTCTGATGGCTCTTCATGTACTTTGACTCTTGCTTTCAGAAGGAGAGCTACAGTCATTCAAGCTGTAGCATAGGCTCACTCCTTCACAATAGACTTGATCAAGGAAGAGATATCTACACTTTGGAATGGTCCTGTTATGTGATTTTTATCATATCTGGTCATCTGAAGACACATGGCATTCCGATGCTCCATTTGATGTACTTTCGTATGTGAAGATAATGCCTGCTGGCTGAAGGACCAGGATAAGCAGAGCAGAGTCATGGTCAAACACACTCTGTCTTAGTTTGGAACATGATTTCAGATTGTCCATGTCTACAGTGTAGAAAAGTTCCTCAGCATATGTATTTCTGGCTCCAGAGTGAAGAATTTATGCCCAAGATTTTCTAGACTATTGCTTGCCTTGATCTTGCCTAAGTATGGATTACCACAGCTAAAACATTTAATTTTTTATTTTCTTGTTCATGGGCCCCTTGTATAGTCAAAGCTGCAGTACCTTTTGAGGATGGTATGATCCATGTGACTGGATAATCCTTTAATGTGCTGTCTCCATTCCTTTGTCCACAGAAAGTGACCATGCTTCTCATACACCTGTCTCTGTTAGGTATGTAAGGCTAAGTATGACAAAAGCCTGTCTAAAAGCTCTGGCTGTATAAACTACATTGTGTAGAGAGACTGATTTCCTTTCCTTGCACTTTTCTATGCCTTAGTGAATTCAGCAAGGGTTGATGTGGATGCAGAGGGATGCAAGATTATTGCTCAAATGATTCTTGATATAGGGAGGAAAATATATTAGGAGAGAGGAGGCAGGAGAACACAAAAAATATATAGTTTTAATGTAATGTAACCAATTATTTCTGAATATAATTGAGCCATTAATTGGACCTGGGTGCTAACTGAGGGAGAAAGAGATTCTTTAATAATGTAAAGTAATTATCTACTGGCATTTCTCCTTTTTTTTTTTTTTTTTTTTTTTTTTTTTTTTGCCATCCTTTCAAGTCTAGCTCAATTTTCCAATATTCCACATAGCCTATTACTAAGGTCAACCTCTGCAACATAGTGCAAATTTATGTCAGTTTTCTTTTGTCTTACAGTGACTCTGTAGCAAAGCCCATGAGGAAGTCAGTAATTCTGTCTGCTTATTAAATGGTCTGCAAGAGAGAGAGTGTAAAGCCACACTGAACAGCAGAGATAAAACAAATTACTGAGTATCTCCCAGTCAAGTGAGAACTACACATATCTATGCACAGAATTAGAAAGGAACCATGGAAGCAAGAGATGGTGTTGAGTAATTAAATGCTCTTCCATAATGTATGTGCTCAAAGAGTGGGAATACGAAGCTTTCCCAGACCTTCTGAATAAGCACATTTTCTCCCTACCACATCTAGAAAACTACTGCAGAGAAACAGAAGAGATGTTGGTAATGGCGTGTGGAGAATAGTGATGCAAACTCTGTTCAGATGGATGATGCAGTGTAGGCTCAGTCCTCCTGTGACTGGAATTTTGCCTTTTACTAATAGCATTAATTAAAACCCCAATGCTAATAAATAGCTTGCTTTCTGATAGCTTCATAGATTTTAAAATTCAACTATTTCAAATTGTGAATTAATCACCAAGTTAGAGTGGAAAATCCAATTACCATGTCTATACTGTACTCCTAAATTACTGATCCCAAACTTTTATTCATGATTCATTGACAGGGAGTAGCAGAGAGTGGATCCCTGTATCCATGTATGTGCATTTCCTGCCTCCTGGAAATGTGGTCAGCTGAGCTCTCATTCAGAGAAGAAAGGCACTAATGGCATAGCACACTATCTTACTAATACTATAGGAGGTGTCTCATCATTCACTTTATTCAGAGCAGGATTACTGTTCTAAAAACTGTTGTTTTAAACAGTAATCAGCTCAATCTAGACAACATGCAAAAGCAAAAATTTAAATCTTCAGATATACCCACAAAGAGTATTCAAATGAGTAGTCATATTTCATTTATTCTCAAGATGCCTAACAAGAACAAAGGTACCAGATTAATAGGTAAGTTTGCCATTAGTTTGCATTTAATTCTGTTCACTTATACATTAATTGCTTTTGTTTGATATGGATTATTTTTAAGGAAGAAAATGATTTTTTGATGTGCAAGGTGAGCTAATATGTAGATACAGCAAATATGCAGGGAACACAGGAAGAAGGATGAAATTAAGAATTCCATGTGATGGGAGATTGAGTTAGAATGCACGATGCCATAAAATGTGACTTTTCTCACATGAGATGACAATAATAAAGCTATTGTTACATGTGCTGACTGCATTTAATGCATTTAATTAGGATGAATAAGCAGATGCTAGAAATTTCCTAATGGCTCTGCATATTGCTCCTTGTCATTTTCCTATCTAAATAACTCTATTTTCTGCGAGAGAATCACTGCACATTTATTTACCATGCTGACTTGTTTTAGTCCTTTGGGCTTTCCTGATCTCCTTTTTCTTTCTCTCATTTTGAGACATTAAACAGTATTTAATCAATGTATGAAAATGCCCAAGGCTACATTAATGTGGTTTGGCTCTCCTAATGGCTGCCCTTTTATAATGAAGCAGATGCAAATTATAGGACCTCTTCAAAATGTGCAAGAGATTTAGGCTGCTCCTGTGCTTCCAGGCTTCCCACAATGTTGTCACTCAGGGAGCATGGTCTTATGACTGTGTGCTGGTGAGACTTTTGCATTCTCCTCATTTGTTTTTAGGTGCAGTGTCTGATGTATTCCCACACTAAGGGTTATCAACCGGTTAAATTAAAAAAATACATGGCAAAAAATGATTAAGAAAGAGTACTAATATAAAATTACAAGATGAATAGTGATTTATTTTTCCTAGAAAAAAATAACTCTTCCCTATTTAACAAAGACAAAACAGAAGAAAAAGAGGGTCTGCATCCTCCTTTTCCAGGGAAGCTGCAAATCACAGCACCATGCATCATTTTAAAATGAGGTAGTTTTATGCCAATTATTGAAGAATGAGTAGCTGTTGCTTTCCCATTTTTATTCACCCCACTCAAATAGCATAGCAAAAATACCAGTTACCAAGCACAGAGCAAAGAGTACTGCAGAGTGCCCTGCAGGGACCCTTCCCTTCTGGAACTACTCTGCAGTAAGACAGGAGAGGTGGGAAGGCAAGACCTTTTTTTTATGCTTAGCAGTTGCATGTTGGCAGCAGTATGTGGTAGTGCAAGAGGAAATGAAACTGTGCTGATCACCTCTTAGGCTGCCTGCAGGTTTTTCTAGTGCTCAGGTGGAAGATTGTCCAAAGAACTGGGCAGGATGGAAGAGGTGGCAGGTAGAAGATTCAAACTGAAAAATTCCCTGCTAGTGAGGAAACGGGATTTTGACACACTCCATTTCTCTTGAAATGATATTTGGAAGTGTTATAGATATTTGAAAGTTCCTAGTCAATCACCCTATATACATGAATCTGAATGATCTATTTTTGAAGTACATTCACCATTGTAGCAAAAGATGCCTCCCATTACAAGTTAGCTTAACAGAAAATAAGAGCACCATTCCAAGGAAGAGAACATATCTTACATACTTTCAGATGTATTTTGAAGGTTTGTGCTGAATTTTTCCACAATAATAATTTAATTATTGACTTAGTTCAGATTGTTTGGGATGGACACTGCTGATTTCTGCTCCCTCGCAGGACTTCGTAGGGATCCAGCTGTGTGAAAATTAATAATGTTCAGAAAACGGCACTGGGGAAGAGAAAGGAAGCATCACTGTGGGTCTCACACTTTCTATATGTATGCCAAAAGTTCTTTTATTCTCTTAGAAAGATTTCAGAAGCCTCTCCTGCCATATTTTACCACACAGATATGCTGCACTTCTCACTTGATAACTTCATTGCCAATGAGCACTTGTCACTTCTTTAATACAATTTTGTTTTGTATCATTTCAACAGTTCATGATCTTCCTGGTGGGTTATATAGGAATTTGCATACTAGTTTTACTTGTTTCTGAGACCAGAAATATTGTCACTAGAATTTTGTTCTCAAGTTGGCTTGAGAATCTTTTCTCTCAGTGCAACTTACCAGTTTTTCATCTGCAATGGCAACTGTTAAAATACATCTCTTGATTAACAACCAAAGGAATAACTTGTGTTAATAATAATAATGAGAACAAAGCTTTTATGTGTGACAAAAATGCCTGCAAGCGGCACAAAGAACAGGCTGTGGTATACCATCTTTTACTGTAAAGTTCTTTATTGTTTACATGTGCTCTTAGGGTGTATTCAAGTTATTTCCTTTGACTGTCAAACAAAATGAGCTGAAGATGTGATGTGCAGTAAGGCTGGTCTGCACTGAATGAGCTACCAGCTAGACAGGTGGATGCATTATGCACAAGGGAGAAATTTGAAAGAGAAAAGGCACTAGCTCCTCATTTAGAAAGAAGCTATCTCTGCTTTTATGAAGACCTTCATGCTCATCACAGACCACTGCCAAAAATGTGCCTCCTTGCACCCAGTGCACCCATATGGTCTATTTATCAGTCAAGTCTCTGAGGAAGCTTACATCACACTGTAATGGTCATTTCTATGTTACTCAGACAGATTAGATTATGACTGATTCCTGCAGAAAATAAGAAAATTTGCTTGATACTCCATGACAAAAAAACAGTAGAGGTTTTCACTACTTGGAGGAAAATGAGGACAGAGAAAGAAAGGAGCAAAGGGAGAATGTGAATAATTAAAGCTATTTGATTGATGCTTTCTTGCTGTTCTAGACTGCTAAGTCTGATACTGCTATTTAAATTCAAAGGCAACTGAACTAAGTTTCCTATTTGCAGGACAGAGTAAAACAACAACATGCAAGAGCTAAATGATTTTCTCCTGGGTCTGTTCTTAGCAGTCTCAGAGTTAAGCATTTTGAGTAGGATATGCTTTTAAATCATTTACAGTCTCAATTTAATAGTAATCCTGAAACAGAAGAAGTAGAAGCCCTTTCATTGTTTCAAACATTTTAGGCCCTGTGCCACTGGGGGAAAAGAAGGATTTCTTTCTCCAAGAGGCCAAAATCTGCACAAGAGAGCTGTGCCTAGGTGATGACAAAGCACATATCAGTTTGGATTGATTTCACATCCACACTCACAGTCTTGGGTCAGACTTTACTTCTGTTTCAGTCACTAGGGGTCACAAAAGACAGAACAGCTCTTTGAGAGAACTTCTGCCCTTTCCCCAGATACCAGCATCTGGAGTTATAATTCCTAAACTGTACAATTTCTTTCTGCTCATTAGCGGTCACATTATTTGGGATGTAGTAATTATATAATGGATATGAACAGACATACGAGTGAGTGTCAGTAAAGGAAAAAGCACTGGAAATAGACGTCAGACTTCTTCCCTTTGCATCCCTCACAGGTTGTAACATTTAATTCAGAATGGGGAAGCATCTGTCCAAAAGAACTGCTTCAAGATGTTGAATCATATCGTTGGATCCAGAAACTGCAAATGTCCCTATTTCCACAGCTCTTTCTCAAACAGAGCAGGACCAGGAGACTCCTTCTCTATGCTGAAAAGCCAAATAAATACGTCTGATGTCACTTAGTGGACAATCCCATCTACAGTTTCATCTGACTGGCAAAACTGATTATATCACCTCGGCTTTATCTCTTGGGTTTGCTTGTGTTTCCTGAATGATTAGTGAGATTTTCAGCAAGTTGCCATGCTTTGGCTACAAACTTGGAGAATCTGGAAAAGGATGCTTGTCTTCAGTTAATAAAGACCGTGAAACTGTTGGGGATGGTCTTTACTTCCATCCTTCATTAGTCATCAGTGTAGCGAGGTAAAGGCCCTCCAGATCTAATGTAGCTCCTGCCTGTGAGCATGGCTGATGGCACAGGATCAAGGCCATGGCATTTCCTAATGATGTTTAATATTCCTTGAAGAACAACATCAGTTCCCAAACAGCTGGCTAGCTGACAAATCCGCACCCTTTTCTTTTGCCCAGCCCCCCTCACCCCCCCCTCTTTTTTTTTTTTTTTTTTGCCTCATCAAGTAAACCTTCTTTCAAGCTTAGACACTACAGGAAATACTTTGCTGCAACTCATATTCTGTCCACTTACCAGCTACCATATGGACTTCAGGCTAAACTCATGTGCATAGAAATCAGATGTTAACTGTTCACCTAAATGCATGTTCACCTAAATGTGCATGCACGCACTCTGCATCAAGCTGTGTTGCAACTTGTATTAGTAAAAGTGGATCTGTAGCTGTACAGGCAAGGCAGCTCTGTCCTGATGCAATGTATGTCACTGAAGAATGTCACACTTCATTCTCCTGCCTTAAGTACTTAGCCTTAGAAAGAAATTCTGATGTATTTTCACATGAAAGAAGCCAATTCTAATGAATGATGAAGGATTCAGCCAGGAGGATGCAAAACTCCAAGAAGACTTTTTAAAGAGCTCTTCACAAAAACACTACCAGGAAAGCAACACAAGAGTCATTCTCGGCTTATTGTGCTGGAGCCTTAGCAACTGGTGTATCTCCCCCTGTATTAGTTAGGTGAGATTTAATCACACATCTTTCTCTGTAAGTCTTTTCCATTATGTGGAGGGTGATTTTGTGTAAGAATGGGAATACAAATACTTATCTCACTGCGGTACAAATACTACATTACTGTAGCCTACAGCATGTGGTGCACTGCATCTGCGAAACATTATAAGTAGACTATTAAGAGAAGAACTTTTCAGATGTTTTTAAAGACTGTTCTTCTGTTATGTTCCATATTCAGCACCACTAGAATACAACACATTGTGAAGATCCCGTGGGCTGTGCGCACTACACACTCTGGAGCCTCTTTTTGTTCCACTACTATATTTCTTTCTCCTGTAAGTTTCCTGCAATTGTTGGTACTTCCCTCACAGTCTTCCCTGACACTCCTTTGATTCCCTGGCCTGCAGTCAACCACAAGGATGGAAGAAGTAAATGATCATATTAATCAGTTGCTGAAGTGTCAGCAAGTCCTTCATTGCACCCTTTGTAGTTTACCAAAATCTGTTGACTGATTCCCAGAATATTTGGTGTACTTGGGACTGATTGTATGTGTTTTCTATTCAGTGATAGAGACACTAAAACACATTTATCAAGAACAAAAAAGCTAATCCAGCTTTGAACATCTAAGCCAAGAGGACAACACATGAAAGCCTGTTGGTAGAGCAGGAGAAGTGCATTTTGCCATGATTAGATAAAAACTCACCATTCTTTGATTAGATAAAAACTCAGAGCAGGAAGACTGTTACAGAGCTGGGATACTAACTTTAAAATGCTGTAATTCCTAGTATAATTTAATTTTATTTCCTTATGACATTTGGTCATTAGTTGAACAAACTGAGGCAGAGAAAGTCTACTGAAGGTAGGCTGTGCATATAGTTCGAAGGGTCATAGGGTGTGCTAGGTCAGCTCTGTGTCCCATTGCATGACAGACCCTTTCTGTTAAGCGTGTTTCAATGTTTATTTAGTGTTTCACCATTTCTACTATTTCTGGGATTAAGACAATTTTAATAAATGCAGCACACAGCTGCTATTGTTTCATCAAATCATATTTTGAATACTTATTAAGGCCCTTTGAACCAAACTTAGTATTTAATTTGTTTTTGAAATAATTTAATAAAGAAACTTAGTTGCCTTCAGTAATATATTAGATGTAATTACTTGATTTATTTATTTTTGCTCCTTTCCCACGTGTAGCCCCCTTTTCTGTTAGAATAACTGATAATAATAATAAATAGCTGGACAACAAAAGCATATGGACATGCTTCTGAATGTCCTACCTCGGAAAGACTAAACTACAGAGACTATTTTTACTTGTCAACAGTAAAAATAGAATAGAATAGAATACACAGGGTTTGATTTGGAAGGTTGAACTGAGGTTTTTAAGCTTTTATTTTCACTTTTAAGGCTGACAGAAGCAAAACTAAGCCTGTGGCTAACCTCTACTGAGCATGAAGATGGATGAATATTCCCATCATCCCCAGTTTGCTTGAGTGGGTGAAGTGCTTAGGACATTATCTAAAACATTGCTGCCTTTTGCACTTTTACTACAGATATTTGGTAAAGAGGATGGAAATGTTCCCTATTTTATAGGGAACATCTTTTCCCCCTTCATAAATAGTCTACTGAAGCATTGTCTTTTCCAAGAATTATGCATACAGAGGTTAAGGTAATTGAATTGGGTTTGTAATCCAAATTCAGAAGATTATAGTCTAAAATGAATGCACGTAGTTTTAGGCTCCAACAAATGGGATGGTAATCATCCCAGCTTCTTCCTGGAGGCAGGGGGGAGATAGAATGTCCTCCAGACCTTCCTAATTCAGAGTACCTACACTGGGCACCTAAACTTACATACTCAGAAGCTTTGGAAGAGACATTTATTGACAGCACCAGAAACTAGATTGTGTCACTGTTTATTCTGATGTTTCAGAAAATGCCTTCTGTACTGTGTCAGGTAAAGGGGCAACAGCTTGCATTTCTGCAAGAAAACGATAAAACTAAATTTAAGGAAGAAATAAAAATGGGTAGATTTTCTCATCAGCCAGTGCTTGCTGGTGCTACAGTAAACTTTTGTGTTTGTCTATTTTATGGAGGCAGAAAAATGGGAAGAATTGATTCTGGTAAAGAAATGATGGATCTGAGAGACTGGAGATTCAGATGTCATTTTTTTGGCTCCTGTATCACACTGAATGAGAGTTAGCTCATTTCATCAAGAAATTCCCTCAAGTCAGGCCTTCAGTGCTCCCACTGTAGTACTTAGTAAGGCAGTATGAGAAACTTCCAGGTCAAATTGTAACCTACAAGGCCACAAGAAATGTAAGCAGAAGGAAGAAGGAATACATGTGCATGCATGCTTCAGCTCCAAAATTAATAAAAGCACCTTCTTGATGACAGTTCAAATGGCATTTACTGAAGGATGGTGCATTTTGATGTGGTTGGCTCAGAAAGGATTTCAGTGATGGTTATGAAAACAAGGCACCAAAAATCCCTGCAAATTACTGGTCTGCATATGGTATCACATACCACTAAAATAGATGAAGACAATCTACTTCCCCAGAGGAGTAATTATGTTGTGGAAGGTGGACAAAGGGAGAAAGAAATCTCATGATCAGATGACACAGTATTTTTTAGTTTCTCTGAAACAAAAGACAAAGACCTGAGAAGTGTCACAAAGTCTGCAGAGAAGAAATAAAACGTGATTGTTGCATTTTGTTCCTAAGGACTTTTTTTTTTAATGGCTGAATCATTCTCACTGCTTCAGGAATAACAATTAGACAAATAACCCAGGGATCTGAGATTCTCTTAATGTCTCATGCAGAGGAAATTTGGGAGTGCAGGCCTCTCCCTGGCTATTTCTTGGAAGGGAGCAAGCTGAAGATACTTGGATATAATGGCATATGTTAATACTACTACTAGCATTAAGAGAAAGCATACACTGCATTTTATGCCCACTTTATTGGAAGCAGCAGGTTCTTTGGACTGCTATTCAATTTTATTTGCATTTCATGGCCACCAGTTCCTCTTCTGGAGGTGCTCTGTGAAACACCATAAGGTATTTCAGTGCAAAGTTTGATATGAATCTCCTCTTGTCTGTACCTTAGTGCTAGTGTAGTTCTTCAAGAGACTGATAATTCATTGTGTGACCAACACATTCCACACAGCTGCCAGGCAAAGGCTTCCATCTATAAGAAGAAAACCTCTGCTTTCCTTCACAAGTATTTCTTACTATGAGCTGGCAGTAACTGACATACGTGGGCTCTTAAAATACTGCATTATTCTTCTAGCACTGTAGAGTAAGTGTGGTCGGGCTTTATGTGAGCATGCCTGAGGGAGTAAGAGTGAAATTCTGGATCCTCCTGACATGTCATCTACTGGCAGAGTGACTGCCAGCTGACATGGAGCTGTATTGTCTGCATCCTGAGAATTTGCAGTGCTATTTCTGAGTTGCCTTCAAAATAGTTATTCTGTGCAGAGGAATTCACAGCACACTAAAAAATTCTCCCTGTACCTAAGCAGTCTTTGGGAATTCAATGAAAGATTCACTCCGGGGCATTTCCTACTGAAGGCAGTAGGAGCAGCTACTCTGTGTTTGCTGCTCACTGATTAGTTAATGGCAGCTTGGCATATCCCAGAGGGCCTTTTCTAGCACAAATACAGAATTCTGCACCTCTGGCCCCAGGGCTTCTGCCAGACATGTGAGGTGCCTTGGACTCTCCCGCTCTTTCTCTCTCTCTCTCTGTCTGGAAATCATTTAACATATTTTATGCTGGGGAACTGTGATTTCCCTTTGCCTTTACCCTTCTGCTTAAGAACTACTTCTATTGCAAATACGCATAGAAACACACCTGCTTGAAATATGCATTGGAACTGAGCATGGATGCAAACAAGAGAACAGTTGGTGCATATGCACCAATAAAAAAATGTAAAATTAAGCTTCTGAACCATACTTACAGTGGACATTTTCATTCTCGCCTTAGAGGTCATATGGATACCTGGCTGCTGTTCAGGGCAGAGTTGGTCACACCCACACACCAAATGGTACGTCAAGCCTAGCACCTGAGGAGCTAGACTTTGCAAAACAAAAGCAGTTTTACTTGTAAGCCTGCAAAAATATATCTGAGTAATATATATTTGGAGAGCCATCATTTTCATAGGTGTCAATCCATCCTACCAGCTCCCTATTCTTGCCCCAGCTTTCCGAGTGAGATGAAGCTGCTGATGGTAAAACATAGCAGCCCGTTCCTTACTCATGAACTGAATAACAGAATTAGGCTCAAGTGATTAATACTGTATTAGCTTCCTGTGCAGTGTGTGCATGAGGCTGCGTTTCCTCTCAGGCAAACTGGTATATTTACATTATTTGAGGAGCTAATAATGATCTCAAGAGGTGGCCTGTGGTATTTCTGTGAACCTCAGATTTCTACTGTGATGTGTCCCAGGAGAAGACTGAACTTGTGCCCAAGACATCCCTTGGGATCTCTGGCGAGACTTCTCGTCAGTATTTTTTTTTTTTTTTTTGGAACACATCCATTGACACTGTGGATTTTTCCCTTTGAACAGGCACAATTCTGCTGCAGTGCACCACAGCTAAACTCAGACTTATTGAAAATATAGGCCTGTGTTTTCACCTCAGGGAGCAATACTGCCTCATGTTGCAGTTCTATGGGAAGGTAAAATTAATGTTTCTGAGGAGCTCAAATATTATCTGGCAGTACCTTTAAATAACAAAGAATCAAATCAATTGAATACTCATTGCTCAAGCATTTCTAGTAAATTGGCTGTTTTGTTTTTGCCCTCAAACTACTGAAGATGTATTATTAAACCTAAGCAAATACAAATGCTAAGTAATGTGAAAAGCTTGACTCATACCAAGAGTTAAAGCTGGAAATAATTCTGTCCTTAATCCACTTTGCAGTGCCCTGTGGTAACATTAGTTGTCATACTAGAGGTCTTGTAGACTGCTTAAATTCCCAATAGAACAAACTGGCCAGGGCGCATTTTTTTGCTGAAACTGCACCGAATTTCTCATTGTGCTTCTAGATGACACATAAAAGATCATTTAAAAATGTAATCATTATTACAAAATTATTGTAAGATATTTATTTGTTGTATAGATGTTATATGGAAATGCAAGTTCAGCTTATTTATGAGATACACAAGCTGATTATCTTCCTCTTGCACATTTACATAAAGCTTGAGCTGATGTCAGAAGCTTCAAACTGTAGGGTCTCTGTTTTCCGACTTTTAAAACATTTTTATGTTTACATCTTTCTTTGCCTTTAACAACTTAATTCCTTGTCTTGAGGAACTTTCATCTGTAGAAATATCAGCAAACAAAATACACTGATACAGATCTGGAGTGTCTTTCAAATGCAGTGAAGGCCTTTGGTCACTGAATTCTACAAATATTTCTAAATATTCCTCTTGCAAATGTATAAATGATATATCATAAGTGTAGTAAAGACAAATTAGTATTGTTACACCCACTTGTATGTGTGGAAATGGAGTCATTGGGAGAGACTGGGAAGCACTGGCAGTGAGTTTACTGAGAAGTGTGAGAACAAAGCAGGTACCAAGCTCAGATCCCCAGTGGAATCTTTTGACTTTTTCCAGCACTGATAAAATGGATGAAAATAATATGTATGCCTTGAGACTCCTGCAGTTCTTAATGGTCAATCTCTCCTGAGCTGCATAGTAGGTAGTATGTAAAATGCTGCTATTACTGGTAAATAGCTGGAAGAGTTTTAGATAGTCACTCCAGTCTATAGCCATATTGCACATCCCTTAATTTTATATTACTAACTGGGAAATTGGCTTGTCATCAGTTAGAAATGTCTTCATGTGTCTTCCTTTCTTAGTGCATTAACTTGAGTCTGCTCACCGGTGCCTTTGCTCTACTCTACTGCATTGGGACTATTCATCTATGTGAAGCTTGAATAAATTCTCTCTGCTTCTAGCATGCCCTCAGGTCTGGGCAATGAGAGAGTCAAAAGCCATGTATATCTTTGTAGCACTTTGCTCAGATTCTCATCAAATGATTACAAGTGTGCCTTCATCCTCTAAAACCGATTCACGTTAAGGTGGCCAGCTTGCACATCTCACTTCAAGATGAGCTGTACAGAAACTCTAGTCAGGTCTTAAACAAAGTCTCTGTCCGAGACAGATAACAATTACTTTAGGTATTTATGGATATAAGTTAACCCCAAAAACACAGAGTTGCTTAAGACTGGGCGTAATTTTTCACGTTTCAATTTGTTTTTGAAGTTTTAATGGAATTAAGTAGGTTAACTGCCTTTGACTCATTCTTGGAGCAGATGTGAATTTCTCCCAGGTTGGCTGACTGTATACTTACTGTAAGACTGCTTTTGATTTTTCAGTTGATAGGAATGAAATAGTTTAAACGCATCTTTAACTTCAGTGTAAAATAGGCAGAAAATTTGAAATATGTGCAAGAAATGAGTTAATAACCAATAAATATTATAAGAAATGAAGCTCTAATACTTCACTGCTAAATTATATCTTGCTCTGAGCTGCTTAACTGCTTTTATGGTTTCTCTGATTCTGTGCCTTAAGGCAGGTACTGTATTTTCAATTTCTGTAGAGTATAAGGAACTCCATGCTCCTTATCAGACAGCTTTACATACAGGTTGTATTACTATTTATGATTGTATCAAAGCTGTAGAAGTATGAACCTCTCAGAGTGGTGAGTTTTCACTCAAATATTTTTATATATCAATATATAAATATTATAATTAAGTATATATATCTGGAGAGAGAGAGAGAGTGCTATATTTAAGATGATCTAAGACTTCTGGTGCAACTGTGAGGTTACCTCTAATGCTTATCTGGTACAACATTAAGTTGGGCAGATGTTCCCAGGAAAGGGATCCGAAGGATCTGGAACAGGTGCTTGGGGCCCCAAGGGGTCAATGAAAAGAATGATGTACCTTTATAGGGTGATCCACAAAACCCCGTGGGCTGACCTGCCTTAACTGGAACTGAAAGGGAAAGCAGCTGACGGTGCTCAGCCTAGATTAACTCCCAAGTAAATATTCAAATCTTTAATTGTTGACTAGGTACGACTGAGCCTGAAATGTCACGGAGACTGTTTATTATTTGCCTTGAAATGCTATGCTGTGAACTGCAGTGCCTGCAGAGCTGTCTGCTGGGCAGCTTTAGATCTCTGGGCAGAGCCCCTCAGGCTGAACCCTATGGAAATAACTGGGGGAATCCTTACTTCTCCTGAGACAATTCATTGCTACTCTCTGCCAGAGCTGTCACTTTGTTGGGCAGATTTTGCTCATAGTGTGGACTACTAGGCTGTTTAACTGCTAGCCAGGTCCACACCAGCTGGTTTGAAACTAGCTTGCACAAGTTTTAGCCAAAACAGGGACTGCACTGCAGATATATCCTGAGGTTTCAGTTCAGCAACAAAGTACAGTGATCTGCCCATACCATTTAGGTTTGTTTCATGATTTGGACCTTAGAGTCTGTTCTGAAATACTGGAAATAGTAAAAGGTCAATAATGGCTAATCAAATAAAAAATGTATTGATGTTTTCTTGGCTAATTTCTAATATACAGAACGACCATCATTTCTCCATAATGGAAGTTTTCTTGCCAGAAGGACTGCATTTCAGAGGAAAGCAATGTAATTATGTACAAAATTATAAATAGATGAAAGGATAAAAAAGGGTAAGCATAAATAGGCACCCCTAATAGGATGGGGCATTCTTTTACTTGAGCAACATCTGGCTTACTTCTCTCCATCCACTTCTACAGCAATTGATGTTTTATTTAATTTCTAATGACAAAGTCGGGTTTCAAATCTTATGTTTTAGTTCTGCATCTGTATTCAACAATCCAGTGCGACAGTATGTCCAAAAGTCAGGGGCACGGACTTTTGTCAGTTTGCCTAAGAAGGCTATTAATTAAAAAAACTCCATATTAAAATAAATCCTTAGGATTGTAGCAGTTGTTTTAAGCAAGGTAACTACTGACACAGTCTAAAGCAAACTCAAAGTTATGACTGCTGAAATATCATTAAGCAGGCATGTCCAACCTATAAGCCCACCCTTACCAGAGAAAGATATCCCTTCACAATCATACCTTATTTATGTCATTGCTTTGGGCAGTATCTACATTTGTGAACAACTGCTTTCAAGCATGAAACACGGGAAGAGTAAAATTTCATCAAAAACTCTGATGAGCACCTGGAGAACTCAATGAGAACTGCAGCTGCTGCTGTCGGACCAGAGTGATGTGCTAGTTTCACAAAAACAAGGTCACGTATTCCACTAGTTTTATGGTATTGTGGCTCTTTCAAAATATGTTTTAATAAAAAAAAATATTAAAAATTAAAATAAACTTTGTCATTTATATACGTTATCTGTATTATTTATGAGGGCTGCTCTGAAAGTAATGCCTCCTATTTTTATCATTTTGGCTCACAATGTCAGAGGTGGATGTTGGTGATATGGCAGTAGGGGTTGAACCTTCCATTATATCTTATTATATATTCCATTATATTTTGTTACTGTGTGACAGATGTCAGCAGAGGGGCAGTCTGACACAATGGCGGCAGACATAGAAGTGCACATGAAGCAAAGGTGTATCACTGAATTCCTTCATGTGGAAAACACTACACCCATTGACTTTCATTGGTGCTTTCTGAATGGTGCTGGAAACCAAACAGTGGATGTGAACACAGTGAGGTAGTGGGTGGTGTGTTTCAGCAGTGGTGACAGCAACAGTGTGTCACCTCAACTGGTGCAGATTTTAATGAGTATAGCATGCAGGCTCTTGTTCATCACAGGTGAAAATGCAGAGCTAGTGGTGGTGGCTGTGTTGAAAAATAGCGCTTTATAGCTGAGAATTTGCTCTATTAAATAGTATTGTGCTCTTTGTAGCTGTTGTAGTTTCCATAAAAATAATCAGCAGGCATTACTTTCCAAGCAGTCTTCATAGATACAACCCCAGACAATTCCTCTTCACTCAATGCAGCCCTGGGAAGCCAAAAGGTGGGAAACCCAAGTCATTAAGCATCTCATAATCGGGTGAATTTATGCTATAGTCTTTTCACGAGGCTTTATTAGAGCTTATACATCAGAACTAGAATGCCAAAAGCCAGTGTGCTGTTGGCTATTTTAGCCCAGGGGAAAATACAAATGCATTTTTAAAGCAAAAATTTAGGCTACTAAGAGCCATTACAATTTAATGTGAAACATTACAGTACTCAGTGCGAGTATACTGTTTACTTGCACAAACACTGTGCGTTTGTGCTTTGCGTTATTCTTGTATATACAGTCGATTATTAAAATCTTGATGCTTTCTTTTCACTGTGTGCAGTATATGCAAGTGCTGTTCAATTATAAGACTTGATCTGAACTAGCTCAGCCTACTAGCGTAGGCTAGGTTGAAATTGTTCCTAGACAGGGTCAAAAGGTTAAGCTGTTCTTGTGTATCAGCCTCTTTGCACACAGGAGTCATCACATCTGCAAATAGTTGCCAAGTGTTGCAGATGGTAGCAGTGTTGGAGGCACAGTGTTTTTTCTTTCAGGGGAAATTTTGGCCTTCTGGACCTAGGCATATGATGTACAGCTCTACTGAGAGATACTGGATCCAGGGAAACCCATCAAATGAAATCTTTTTTCTGTAAAATTTTCTTCTTTGTATTTATATAGAATTTTCTTTTTCTTCCCTTCCCTTCCTTCCCCTCCCTTCCCCTCCCCTTCCTTCCCCTCCCCTCTCCTTTACTCTTCTTCTCTATAGATTATAGCTCTGACCATTGAATATAAAGTATGAGAAATGTTGTTGCACTGCCTTCAGCATTAGTGACTGCCACTACAGGAACCCAAAATCTGCTATGCCTCTTTTACAGCAAGCTCCAAAGCCAAGTTCTCCTTTGGAAAAATGGAAGCAAAGAGGCTTTTGCTAGACCTTTACCCCCTTATTTATAAACTTTACAAAAGCTACTGAAGAGCCTTTGATTCAAGAAACACCTTTTACCTGATATGTGACTTAAGCTGAAGTGAGTACTCATTTTTCAGTTTTTTTCTGGGGGGTTATTTTCAGGCAGATTTTTTGGAAGAACACTAGGTTTTCAATTACTTCCAAAATAAATAGTGCTTTCATCAGAATCTTCTGTCATTTTTTGGAAAATGGGATATAATTGTGATCGGTGGATAGAATATTCTCCTGGCCCTTTCACTCTCCCTCTTGTCTGTGTTGTGACGGGAAACTCTCTTGCCACCTCTTAGTGGACCAAGGACGAGACACAGAGAACACAATGGCTGTCACAAAGGATGAGACATTCCTGCCAAGTTCTGAATGTTGGTGGAAAATGTGACCACCTCCTGTGTGGAAAGCACTGAAAGAGGAAGATGGTGATGATTCAGTTTGTAGTGTTCTCAATTGAGGGCAAAATGCATCATAAAGCCAAATGTAACTCCTGCACTTGTCCTTATTAAATAATGTGGGCATGTAATATAACTCTGTGGGCTTCCTTGGTGCAGCAGCCTGTGAGGGAACACACACAGATGGAAAGCTATCAGAAAAGACCTGTTTTTCCTCAGGCACCTCAGTTGTGAGAGCATTGGTACCATGCTTTCCAGCTATCTTGTGATGTGAGTAATGCTACTCTGGGAGTAGAATAAGACAGACAGGCATGGTGGGAGAGAAGGCCCTTCCCTACCTTCTTTATCATCATAAAGTATTGTGGTGGGCTTTTTAGGCTAAGCAAAGAATCTCTTCATGTATTTTTCCATGAATGCATCCTGAGATGAGACAAAGCTCCTTGGTTCTCACATTTACAACTGTGTCTCTGAGAACCATGAACTCTGCCTGTTGCCATCCTGCTTATGTTCTGCTAGGTTGCACTACTGGGAAATAGTGACATCCCATAAATGCCGAAATGACCTGAATGAGCAGATCTAAAGTGGCAATAACTGACTGCTCTTTATTACACATTTGAGAGAAAATCAGAATCTGCAGGACCATGAGGGTTGCAGGACCACAAAGATTAGGTGTACTGACAGTCTCAGTAGAGGAAGCTTGCAAGACTGCTCCTGTATTTATCCACCGCACTTGCATTAGCATTTCATCAGAACAGAAGTTTAGTTTCTCTCAGAGACCAGTGATTTGAAATATTGCCTATACAATTTTGGTAAAATATTCATGAAGTGAATTTCAGCTAATACATTATTAATTTTGGTAATGTCAGATCTCTAGCAACCTCAGATATGTGAAGTAATGCACGTGACTGCTTCAAAAATTTGTTGTATGTGTCTACTTGACTGCATACACATCTATGTGTGTGTCAGTCATACAAATGTGACACAAGGTTTTATAAGCACCCCTTCATTCTTGATGCACACTGGAGATAAAAGACTTGTATCACTTTTTTTCCATTTAATGATTTAGTTCCTGTTTTGTGTCCTTTTGCTCCTAATGCATTAAGGGAACTGAAATGAATGCTTTCACTACCTATTCCTAGGAAAAGGTCTTAAAATAATATCTAAATAGATTTTTCAAGTAGCATTTTATTTATGTTATAAAGCTGGAGTAAATAATTGCAAGAGATACAGAGAAGCAATTCCTACTTGTCACATTTTTACAGTCTTCACAATATTTACCACTTCTAAAAACACAGGTCATAACTTTTATATACGGCCTTCCATCAAAAATAGTTAGAATATATCTTAAACTGACAATTCATTAAGTTGTTGCTAGCATAGCTGCAAAGCTTTCCATCATTTTCTGAACTATACTGTATATATATTGACACTTGGAGCAAATAACAATCTTCAGTGACATAACTCTCTGCTCTTGGGATGTATTTTGAGGGGTGAATGTATAATAATGTGAAGTAATGATTAGAGAAAGAGAGAAAAAGGAGTTACCCTATCAGTCTTCTATGTTGCTATGGAAGAAATGATGCTGCAGTAAAAGAACAGTAAGTTATCTTTGTTGCTTTATTCTCAAGATAGTGCTAAAGGACAGTAATCCATTTAACACTTCCAGTTATTTGGGGTAAAATAGAACAAAATACATATTTTATTTTATATAAATTGACACTATAGATGAACTAGCTTTTACTTTTGATCTCTATCTTAAAACCTCTATATGTATATGTACTCTTTATACGTGTGTGCAGTTGGGGTGACTCCAGATCTATCACTGTTGTTAAATAGATTTTACTCGTATTGAAACCAGTCTCTTAAAAGACAGTTTTCTTAGTCCATCATGTAGCCATATTTCAAGATCATTGTAAAGGAAATTATTATTGCTCTCTTCATAGTACATAAGAAAGTCTATTGCATTAATTCAAATCCAAGATAAAAATACATCAATATATTGAATTTTTAGATGGAAAAAAGAGTACAAAGTCATAATTTTTGAATAGTTGTTGCATTCTACCATGAACACTGTGGGCATTAGCAGCACTGATACCTTGTATTCTACCAACAGGTTCTTTCTGCTATACCACAGAGAATCATTAAGAGAGCAGATCCTAAGCTTTAAACTAGTTTCCTTCCTTCCTTCCTTCCTTCCTTCCTTCCTTCCTTCCTTCCTTCCTTCCTTCCTTCCTTCCTTCCTTCCTTCCTTCCTTCCTTCCTTCCTTCCTTCCTTCCTGCATTTCAGTATATCTTTTGCTATATCTTTGAAAATTACACTGTCTACATTTTTGCAAAGACATTTATGTTTGACTGCAGGCTAGCAGTGGCTTAGTCTGGCCTGATATAAATCTCTCTAAGGATCTCTGGAGGAAACGATTCCTGGTTGCCACTTTTGGTCTATGATTTTTGCCGGACAAAATGGCACTATTCCTCCATACTCATCAGTGGTTTATAGCACTGGGTTCATTGCTCTTGGGTCTTACATTTTTTTAAAAGAGGCTAAATAATCTGATGAGAAATAGATTTAGTGGGGATATCTAATCATAACTACCGTGCTTTCTTCTGCCAGAAACTGTCATGCCAAGAAGGAAGTACATTCTCCAGTGGTCAGGAATTAGAAAAGGGTTCTTTATTAATGAAATATAGGCTTTGTCATTCATAGGATGGGGAAGAGCTGGCAGCAGAATCAGATCATAGCTTCAGCAGTATATTTGCCCATCAAACCCATTGGCACCACATTTCAAAGCAAACTGTTCCTCTTTCCTCTTGACTATCCTGGTTGTGTAGAACAGCTACTGGCACACAGTCATTCCTTTTTTAGTATATTTTATCTCTCTAGTGCCTGAGTCAAGCAGGATGAGAATTGTCTTCTGCCACCTAAGCACTTATTCATTCTTGTGCCATGCAAGAGGGGAGGGAATCTGCTACACTAGTGTGGGATCTGTATCTCATAGGACATTCACACACATTGCATGTGTATCCTGTCATAGTACAATGGTAGATGGTAGTTTACTCTCCCTTTCAAAAAGAAGAGTGGGTATTAAAAAATAACTGTATTAAAATATTTTTAAAAGCAAAATTAGGACAAGTGTACTCATAATATGTTCTTCAAATGTTGTTTTTTGGTTTTCCTTGGAGAAATCTCCATCTGCAGAGGGAATTGTGCTTATTAGGAGAATCATGGATATACAGTGAAAAAAGTGGTTGTACGTCTCTTTCACTTCTAACATTCAGAGGTGTATAAAAAGTATAGTGAGATGTCTGTTCAGTCCTTGGTCCCCAGCTCTCATCTACTTCTCCTATTTGAAAGGCTACAGAATTACTTGATTAAAATTAAATTTGTCTGCCATTAAAAACACACACTCTTCAGTTCCTGGATGTTCAGCTGAGATTGGAGATTCTGTTTTTGATCTTGGTTACCTTGTCTTTGCACCTGACACTGCTGAGGCTTAGCTTCCTTGTCAGAAGGCTGGCTGGGATGTGAATGGACTTTGATCAGTGGTAGCCCTTGTCTCTGATTTCTCTAGTAGCTTCTGGCAGGTAATTTTGAGCCCCTGTCTCAATTTCTGTCTGCAGTGTGAAGACAATAATAACTTCCTTTATTGCCTGCAAAGTACATGAACACCATGTCAAATGCCCCACAGGACAATTGAGAAGGAAATGCATGAGCAGGTCATGTGAAATGAAGGTTGCCTGCATGTTAGTTCTGGTAATTCCTAGCTTGAAAGCATTCTGAAACCACAGCTGCTTCAAATTGTTCACTGCAAATGGATGGGTATAGAATGTGTATAGACACAATTGCTTTTTACCTCCTACCCTCATACATCACTGTCAGATCCAAGTGTAAATAGTTTCTCTGTTACATTACTGACAATGTAGGGCTTTAAACCAAAACAAATTCCCACCCAAGAAGTCAGTCCACCACCACCTCCTCTGAACTAAACAATTTGATCCAAGGTTGTATAAGATACCTATACATTTATATACATGCAAGTCTATACATATGTGTGTATATATTTCTATTAAATCACTTAAGAAACATCTTATGCGCATGAAAATAATATTATTTTAAATGAAAAAAGTTGTCTCTAATCTCTAATACATAAAATATTACCTCTGATTATGTGGAGAGAGGTTTGAGGAGGACATTAAAGCCTGAAATTACTGAGCTGTTCATAGAAGTAGTTAGTGAATGTGGGCAATAATCTGTTGTTTAAAAAGCAAAATCCCCAAGGATTTTGAATCCATGTATTCAGTATGCATACATGGCATGTATATCTAATAGATCAATATTTTGCAGACAAAGAACAATTTATACGACAGACTGTAAATTATAATGGCTCCAAAACCAGCCAGTATAAATGGATTCTAAGCAGTGTGAATCAATAACAGACGCATCTCTAATAGCTTCCCCACTGCTGGTGGAAGACAAAAGCTCAAGCACCATGTCTGTAGTTCAGTTGCCACCTTGGGAATGCCTGATGCTGCATATACCATCCAGATCTTTGTTCTGGTCATTTTTTTTTACATTTTCTATTGAAAATCTTGGCAGGGTAGTTTGCTGCTCTGGGTGAAAACCCAAGATCCTCACTGTTCATGCTGAAGAAAATCAGACTTTTTTTTAATGCAGTTGGCATTTATTAGAGCACACTGTCCCACTGTTTTCATGAGCAAGTGTCAGGAATGGGACACTGCCAGAATTTTGTCCCCAATGTTAAGTCTCAGCAACATAATGATGATGTTAATATGATATTATTTAATAGTTAATGATATATAGTTAGCTAATTTGGTTAGTTAATGATGATAGGTAATACTTCTGACGTTCCAAGTCTCTAAGAGTCAGACTGTGGCAAAGGTTTCCCAAAGGGACACAGCCCATGTCTGACTAATTTTCTTTCTTCCTCTACCACACCTGTAATGCATTCACTTGAGCTACTCTTGAGAAGTTGCTCCTGTTCAGGTTGCTAATAGGCATTCATTTGTTTCTTCTAGTAACAGAGTTCATCAATCCCTTCTATGCTTTTGTAAGTCTGTAATAAGTCTTCTGTACTTGTCCCTTTCTGATTCTCAAGGTCTCTTGTTCTTTCTCCTTGTATTGCTGCCTTTTTTTTTTTTTTTGAGCTCTAATTCTCTTCCTTCCTTCCTTCCTTCCTTCCTTCCTTCCTTCCTTCCTTCTTCCTTCCTTCCTTCCTTCCTTCCTTCCTTCCTTCCTTCCTTCCTTCCTTCCTTCCTTCCTTCCTTCCTTCCTTCCTTCCTTCCTTCCTTCCTTCCTTCCTTCCTTCCTTCCTTCCTTCCTTCCTTCCTTCCATTTTTATTTTTTTTAGAGACTCTCATTCATGCTGCATTTTTTGCATTTATAATGTTTGCGTTATTGTTAAAGAAACACCCTTTCCCTCAGGAAAAAAAAAAAAAAAAACAAATAATAAAACAAAGCAATCCAAAGGCAACTCCTCCTTCCCCCAGCAAGCTCTGATTCAATAATTCTGTGAGTTAAATATCTGCTAGTGATTGGAGTGAAGGCTTTCCTCTATTCCCTGCCATTCCCCTCTGCTGACTCAGCCCCAGTCCCAGTAGCTTGTTTGCTTTACACCAATAGTATCTCCAATTCTGTAGCCTGTTCATCATCCCCTAACCCTCTGCATGACTGTTTTGAATGGGGAGTCATGTGAGGACTTGTCTTCTAGTACTTTCATGTTCAAAGATGCATGTGAATTGTTTGAGGTTATATAGGTGAGAATAGGACATGAAGATTCTCTATTTTCCGTCTCCCAACTTTTTTCTGTTTCTACTAAACTGTAATGAAATCTCTCTGATTTCTAGACTTTTTTTTTTTTTTTTTCCATCTGACAGCTGAATCTTAGCATGTCTTCCTAAGGATTTTGCACTCTCCTCTTTCTTTCAAAAATGCTCTTTTGTCTTCATTCCCACTTCCAGTCATTGGTGTGAACATAGGGCTGCCTTTTTTCATTGCATTTCATTATTTTAGTATCATGCAGTACCACTCCCTTACAGAATCACAGAATCACAGAATGGCCTGGGTTGGAAGGGACCTCAAGGATCATGAATCTCCAACCCCCCTGCCAGGCAGGGCCACCAACCTCCCCATTTACTAGACCAGGTTGCCCAGGGCCCCATCCAACCTGGCCTTGAACACCTCCAGGGACGGGGCATCCACAAGCTCTCTGGGCAGCCCGTTCCAGCACCTCAGCACTCTCCTGGTAAAGAACTTCCCCCTAACATCCAACCTAAATCTTCCCTCTTTCAACTTAAAACCGTTCCCCCTTGTCCTGCTGTTATCTACCCTTTCAAAGAGTTTACTCCCTTCCTGCTTATAGGCTCCCTTCAGGTACTGAAAGGCTGCAATGAGGTCACCCCACAGCCTTCTCTTCTCCAGGCTGAACAAGCCCAGCTCCCTCAGCCTGTCCTTGTAGGGGACGTACTCCAGCCCCCTGATCATCTTTGTGTCCCTCCTCTGGACCCTCTCCAACAGCTCTCTGTCTTTCTTATACTGGGGGCTCCATACCTGGACACAGTACTCCAGATGGGGCCTCACAAGAGCAGAGTAGAGAGAGACAATCACCTCCCTGTCCCTGCTGGCCACTACTCTCATGATGGAGCCCAGGATACCATTTGCTTTTCGAGCTGCAAGAGCACACTGCTGGCTCATGTTAAGTTTGTCATCCATCAGGACCCCCAGGTCCTTCTCTGCAGAGCTGCTCTCTCAAGGACTGCTCCTTCCAGTCTGTATAGATGCCTGGGGTTCCTCCGGCCCAAGTGCAAAACCCTGCACTTTGCTGTGTTGAACCTCATTAGGTTCACCCAGGCCCACCTTTCAAGTCTGTCAAGGTCCCTCTGAATGCCATCCCTTCCTTCCTCCATGTCAACTGCACCACTCAGCTTGGTGTCATCAGCAAACTTGCTGAGAGTGCACTTGATTCCGTCGTCGATGTCATTGATAAAGATGTTAAAGAGCACCGGTCCCAAGACAGACCCCTGGGGGACTCCACTCGTTACCGGCCTCCACCTGGACATAGAACCATTGATCACCACCCTCTGTCTGCGGCCTTTCAACCAATTTCTAATCCAATGAGTGGTCCACTCATCGAATCTACGTCCCTCCAATTTGGAGATAAGGATGTGGTGGGGGACCATGTCAAAGGCCCTGGTCAAGTCCAGGTAAATGACATCGGTTGCCTTCTCCTCATCCACCAACGCCGTCACTCCATCATAGAAGGCCACAAGATTGGTTAAGCATGACCTTCCCCTGGTGAAGCCGTGCTGGCTGTCTTGGATCACATGATAATTCCTCATGTGATCGAGCATGTCATCCAGGAGGATCTGTTCCACGATCTTCCCAGGCACAGAGGTGAGACTCACCGCCCTGTAGTTCCCCGGGTCCTCCTTGCTCCCTTTCTTGTAAATGGGAGTGACGTAACCCTTCCTCCAGTCATCTGGGACCTCACCTGACAGCCATGACTTCTCAAATATGATGGAGAGTGGCTTGGCAACCACCTCAGCCAGCTCCTTCAGAACCCTGGGATGCACACCATCTGGCCCCAAGGACTTGTACTCATCCAGTCTCATGAGGCGGTCTTGGACTTGCTCTGCCCTTACAGTGGGGGGGGATTTACCCCCCCTGGTCCCCACCTGGAGGCTTGGGGGTGCAGGGCTCAGGGACGCAAGAAAGTCTAGAATCCTAGCCCCCAGTGAAGACCGAGGCAAAGAACTCATTCAGTACCTCAGCTTTCTCTTCGTCTGTTGAAGCCAGTTCTCCTTTTAAATTTACTAAAGAAGGTACACCCGTTTTGCCTGTCTCTTCTGGCCAATGTACCTGTAGAATGTCTTCTTATTGTTTTTCACATCCCTCGCCAAGTTCAGTTCTACCTGCACCTTGGTTTTCCTGATCCTACGTCTGCAAGTCCAGACAGCATCCCTGTACTCTTCCCAGGTGACACGCCCTTGTTTCCAGAGCTTGTATGCACCTTTCTTCACCCTCAGTGTGCCCAGCAGGTCCTTGCTGAGCCATGCTGGTTTCCTATCTCGTCTGCCCACTTTCTTATTCAGAGGGAAATACTTACTTCTTCTCTATGTGCTTAAATGTTTAATATGATCCTGCGTGTCTTTCCTATCTAATCATATCACTAAAGTTGCTGTAATATACACTCCATATAATGCACATAGACTGATATGCATTGTGTAAAACTGTTGCTAAGATTTCCCCTTTCTCCCCCTGCATACATATATTCTCACAGCCCTATCTCCCCTGTTCACTGCTACAAGTGTGTTCTCAGCTTTTTTCTGTCTTTCTGTGAGCAGTTATCCTAACTACTATGAAACAAAAACTTCTACCTTTTGGAATGCAAAATAAATCAGATCCTGGTTATAGGTCTGCACTTCTCTGTGTCTCTTCACCCTGCATCCATTAAATGTGCACTTCCTCAAGATGCCCAATAGTCATGAAAGTGCCCATCAGTAGTGATCACTGCGGTACATATTCTTTATTGTACTCTTCTTTCTTGTACATGGAAACTCTGGGGCAAGAACTGTATTAATGATCTGCCATTGATTATCTTTTGTGTAGGTAACTGTATGTGTCTGATACTTCAACAAATTAAAAAGCTGTAATGGATAACTGCTACAAAAAGGAAAAAGAAACAGTGAATTGAGTACAGCAAGTGAGTTAGCGCTGAGAACAGTTAGAGCTGTCTGGTCAGTTTTATTGGAATATGTTTTTTTCTAAGCCTAAAGGCAAGTACTGTAGATTACTTGGTGCATTTCCACACATAAAAGGGATAAGAGAGGAAAAGAGGAAGAACCAAACAGTTGTGATTTTTTCCTATGCAGTATTCCATAGATTCTTGGCTGAGATGGGCCAATATTAAAATGAAACCGCATTGTCACACTCTTCCCGCACCTCTAAGCAACAGACAGAACCATACAAAAGAGACAGTACTCCTGAACGTCTGACTGGAGCACATTTGCTTACACTGTGCCAAGAGGAGGATGGAAATGGTATCAACACCTCATTTAAAAATGCTGTGAGCAAAGATTAAAAAACAAAACAAAACAAAGCAAAGAAACAAACAAACAAACAAAAAAACAGAAGAAGGAGGCTTATATTTGGAGCTCAAATTGTGACTTATACTGTCAATTTCAGTGGTAAGAAACTCTATTGTTTCTTTGCCCATTTGAGAGATTTTTACCTTTTGGCTCTCCCTGAAGCTATAAACCATTTCAAGTGTAGTAAAACAACAGCAGCAGCTGTAGCTGCCTTCCAGTTAGGCAACACTATCTTCTTTGCTAACCACTCTGCCCATAAAAGTAAGATATACTATGAATGTACAATATAAGCATCTTTACCTCCCTCCTTCCTTATCTCCTTCCTTCTCTCTGTTCATCTCTTTCCCTCTTTCAGCAGCCCCCCTCACTTCTCACAGCCATCTAGTCTATTGTGATTCCTTAAGCTTATAAATGTCAGTCCTTCCCCCAACCTGCCCCCACCAGATTCTGCTGTTTCAGTTCTCCAACATCTCTTACTATATATAGCCAATTTGTCTAACTGAGTAGAAAAAAATCCTTTACTTTCTGTAGGGAATACCAGCAAAGCTGCAAATATTGCCATGGCAACAAGGTTCTCAATCCATCAGACTCCTGCAGTATCGAATACATAATCTGTAAGGAGGAGACTACTGTTGAAAAATGAATGTGACACATGTCACTTCAGGATTTAATATTCTTTTCCCATGACCTTAATTAGCTCACCTTATTTTGAGTGATTACTCATTTTCTGATACAAACTTCTTTTTAATTTTGCTACGAGGAAGGTAATATGTGATCCACATTCATTAAAATGCAACTTTTTACTTTTTCCCCACAAACATGCCACAAAATGGGAGTTTCTATAGTAACACACAATGCAGACTTAATTTGAAATTATAATCTCTTGATAAAGATGAGATTCCCCCAGCCCCTATCTCTGAGTATTTTTCTTTTTTTTTAAAGAAAAACACTGATTTTGCTACAGTAGTATACCTCTCTTTTATCCTGAAGGATGCTCAAAAAGAAGTTTCTTAAAATTAAAAACCGTCATCTAATAGCACTACTGAAGTTAAAAACACACATTCTTAGCACGTTTTCCTTATACAACATACATTTTGTATCATTTCCTTGGGTTTTGGCCTCATCTAATTCTTAAATTATTGAATACTTTCACTCTGACTGCTTGTTTAATACCATGCAAAAGGGATAACTGCATTAAAAACAACAATTGCAAGGACTAATGAAAAGACCTTCCTGAAGTTTAACATACCTTGGATTTTTAATCTGGTCTTCAAATGCTATTGAGTCTGTTTAGTACTATATGTCACAGCTTTATAAAAAAATAACCAACTGACCATTTTTATCTGCATTTAAGAAGCATTTCCAGGTCTTCTGCTGTTGAGTGGGATGAATAAAATCTTCAAGATCTTTTGTCAAGTCTTGAAAGTGGGAATGTGAGGGAGGGAGGAATGAAGGGAGGAAGGGAGAAGAGATGATTTGTTTACAGTTACAGTGTCCAAAACAGGAGAGTGCAGAAGAAATTAAATGTTTCTTGGAGAACTGTGCTTTCCTAATGAGGCAGAGGGATTCAACCAGCCAGTCCAAAACGCTATGGTGTTTGGTGAATGAACTAATGTCTACCGCAAACAATGCAAACTGTAAATTGTTTGAAACACCAGCTTTTTTAAAATCTCCTCCACAGAATGAAGCCTAAAGCTCACTGTTACTTGCCCTCCACTCCCTTTACAGTGTTTATTCTGGGCTCCAAATCAGACTCCATACGGTCAGGTTTATCCTTTGTACTTAAGCATTCAGTCTATGAAAGTGGCTACAGAGCCCACTGCCTCCCCCATTTGGCTCTGCATCTCAGAGGAATGGACTCAGATATGGACTCCTGATTGTTCTTCACAGACATCTGCTCAAAGCTCAACAGATGTTTCTAAACAGCAAATAGAAGTGTGCCAACAGCCTAACTCAGGCTCTGCTACTAGTCTACTTGTTTGCTGACAGGTTTTTGTGTGGTTGTTTCAGATCTATCCTACAACAGAAGAAAAGGTAGA
Source organism: Gallus gallus (assembly GCF_016699485.2). NCBI lineage: Eukaryota > Metazoa > Chordata > Aves > Galliformes > Phasianidae > Gallus > Gallus gallus. Next base: position 107,405,542 of record NC_052532.1, read on the forward strand.
CTATCCTGATTTGAAGAAGTATACTTAAAAGCTTCACCACTTTAAACTACTTAGAAATTAAGTTGTTTTAAGTATTTTCATTAAAACTGCAAATTCTTTTTTTTGTGTGTGTGGGTTTTTTGTTGTTGTTGTCAGCAACTTTTGGTAGTTCTGTAAATGTCGGTCATGTACATAACAAAATCAAAATACAGAATCTTTAGCTGTGAAGGCACAGAATGAACCAAGAAAACACTGGGTTTAAAAAACTTGCCACAGTCTCAGAACAAGGCAACACAATGACATTCAAGAAGTTGATGCTGGCAGTCTTTATGTTGCATGGACTGTTCTCCCTGACTGGCAGTTGCTGGGATCATAACTTAATGCAGAGATCTACCTGCTCAGATGTAAAAAGATAATTTAAATGGGCTCATGAGTGTCTCTCCTTTCATTTCGTGTTAATATCATGGGCACCTTATAAAATTAAAGAGGCAGAAAAGCAGTAGGGGTTTTATTCCTCACTTTAATGGGTTTTATATCATGACTTTCATGAATTCATTTTCAAACACTACAGCCCAGCACATGTGATTGAATGGATACTAAAAATATGCAGCATTCACCCACAAATTAGCACAACAGCATGAGCTACATGCTCCTTAAATAGCAATACTCCCCTAAATAATAACGTTAACACCAAAAAGACATTCAACTCTATGCAAGAGCAATATGCCATAGGAACAAACTGACTTAGCAGGAGGTCTGTGGATAGTTCTTTTCTGCCTTATTAAGAAAAAAAAAAAGAAAATATGTACCATGAGGCAATCTATGTTTCCGTAGGTTTCAGAAGATATTATACTTTGCCTATCATTAAAATAACTATTCAAACAACATGAGAAAATGGAGTGGAATGAGATATTTAAACTGCCTTCCAAACCTGTCAAGTGAAAGTATAGGTTTCCTAAACTCAACAAAAATGTACCACCTTTAAGCAATTGTGCTATCTGTTGTCTTTTTGATTTACAGCTAGATTAGCAAAAATCCTTCGTGACACGTGACATGACTCCATGGCATAAGCTCCTAGGAGTAACAGAAAAAACCTGCAATATAGAGATAGCAGGCTCAGTTTGACAAAGATAAATAAGTCAGACAATGACAATCATTCTATTTCTCATGAATGAACTGAAGTGGTAATTTTAAGTGTCATGATTTGGAAGTGTAGTTATTTCTGCACATCATTCACAATCAATAGTATTAGAACAGAGTCTGATATTGTTCCATGCATAGAGTGAGCTGCATGAAGATCTACAGATACGAATTTGGAGTTGGACAGGAGCATCAGATCTGACCTCTGAGATAAAATAACTGATTAAATTTCACCATGCATCTGAGGCCAACCACTTACATATCTCTGAAACATGGCAGATGATGAAGGTCAGGGCAAAAGTATGTTTTACAAGCCAACTGTATTGTGGGGTTTGTTTCCAGTCCCTTTGGCCATACCGCTGTCATTCCCCATACTAACAGGGTGAAAAGGACTCATGTAGGGAAGCCCAGGCCAGGGTTCATTGAAAACTGTTCTGATAGTGGCCAATGACTCTTCTCACAGCTTCAGAGGTGTCACGGGTTTTCTTTGCTAGCTGCTACCTTGGCCTTCTTTGTTATTTAGTAGGATGTCTGAGGTCATGGGGCTGAATTGGAATGGTTTTGCAGCCATTCTTAGAGCTCTTATTACTGCTCAGGTATACACAGGTATCCCAAACTGATGCTGTTTTAAAAGGGTGTGTGGAATTAAAGCTATTGGAAGACAGGAAAAACTATAACTACTGAATGACACTCCTCAGGTAGGGCAGCTGGTGGTGATGGTAATAGGTAGTGACAGTAAGTGGTGAGAAGGGAGATACAGAGCAATATCTCAAGCAGACTGATGTGGAATAAACCGTTCAAAGAATAGTTTATTGCTTAATATTCATTGGTTAGTGGATCACTTCCTTCTAGCTTTCCTCCTAGTGGATCATCACCTTCTAACTCCTTGCATTTAAATGTCCAAATTACTAAACTTGATGTTTGCAGCCCATCCCAACCAGGATTACTTTAAACTCTTTGCCTACTCTATGATAATTTGTGACAAAGTGTTTCATAAGCTGCATGCTCTGTGAAAAGTGTTTCCTCAGACGTGTTACTGAACATGATTGCTTTAAGACTTTAAAAAAATCTGTCTTTTGCCACCTCCCCTTTCTACAAGTTGTTGTTGTCAGGAAAGAAGAACAGAAATGCATATATCTGTGGTATTATTCCATCAGTTGGGCTGTGTCTGTCCTGAGATTTCCTGAAGATTTCCTGATGTAAAGGGATATATCAATGCAAAATGCAAGAGTTTCTCAGAGTACCTTTGCTTCTGCTACTTTTCTGTTGAAAGAAACACCACCTTTCTTAAGCAATTCTTTTTAATTGCCAATTAGGTAAGAGCTGCATGCCTTCTTTTGCAGCTACCAGTATTCTTCTTCTGTGTAAGCCTTTGTCCTTTTCATTATTTTGCTTATAGCTATATGGATTAAGAATTGTACTTATGAAGTATGATATTGACAAAGTGGAGGGTATGCAGCAAAGAACAACAAAGACTGGAGGCCCTGAATAGTGAGATTATAAGACCTAACCTTGCAATTCAATTATGAGGTAATTAGGGAATGTTTTTCACAAGTTGGCAAAGATACGAAGAGGAGAAGTAGGGCAATTATTTACAGGGCATAATAATAATAATAATAATGGGGAGAAGGAACAGTCTCTAGTTATATGGCTGTTCCATGCAGTGCACAATTCTAACAGTGAGGATCAGGAAATGCACAAAGTCATGCCCTCCCCTTCTTCCATGGAGATATGTGGAGATATGCCTGCAAGTGTGCCTGGGCTGGAATGGCAAAAGCTGCAACACTGAATTCAGGAATGTAGAGCTATGTAAGAGCCACTTTGCACAATCACTGTGATCCCTGAATCTGAAGAGAAACAGTGCTGCACTGACTTGATGAAGGACAGATCTTACAGGTTTCTTCCTTGTTGGCTTTTCTTTCAACAGCTCATTTATTGCTGGCAATGACTCTCACTGGAGTCTTTTTGGTTTTCTCCTCCGTATAGTTCAAGACATTTTATGGAAAAATGAATAGTGGTAAATAAATTTGGAAAAGCTTGAGCTATGAGTGCAGGCAGTGGTTCAGAAATAATACACTTTGAATTAATGTGTTCTGTACACATGAGAGAAATTAACATGTAGGTGTTGTTTTGTCTATAATAAGGTTAATATGGTCCCTGTTATCCCCACTCAAATTTTTGAATAGCCACAGAGGCAGGTGAAAAATGCAGGAACAATATAGTCTAGCCGAAGGGATTAGCTTAATATCCGACTATAAGGCTTTTAAAAGACATCTGTCAAAAATACCACGATAAGACCTTTCATTCATTGTTTATAATGAATACTGAAGCTGGGCTCTTTTCCCAGTACAGTGGAATATTCTTTCATATAAAATAGTTTATCCTGCCATATTCTATGTGAATTTCCATTAATTGATCCTGGAAGCCTTTGCAACTCATTTTCAAAGTCTAAGAGTTTCACAGTCCAATCTATTTACCATTTTTTTCTGGGTTATTTTTTTCTCTTAACTGTTGACCAGCCTTCTTTACTATTCATCATTCTATACCTATTTACTAGAACCAAAATCCATTATAGTCTCTTATCAGCTCGATAGCTCAATAAGCCTGAACCAGGTCAGACAGCTTTCTACAGCTTTCAGAAGCACTGATTCTGCTTTTCACCTTTTCATTCATCTCATCTGCTCACTGTGAAGACAAATGATTGGCACCTCAGACATTTTTAACCACTTTTTTATCATATGTGAATAAGAACTTCCTGCTTCTTATATACACAGTCTGGGCTTTTCTTTCAGCACTGAACACTGCTCACTTCTCCAGATGAAGTCTGTTGATGAATAGCACCTTCTGAAGACTTAAGTACATGTTAAATAAATACGGTCAAAGATCTATATTAGGAGAACATTAAAGTTGTGAAACCAAGAACAAAACAGCTGTAAATATAGAGCTGGCAGTGCTTTTGCAATACTGACTGGTCTGGATGTGAGCAAATGCAGCCCATCATATCATAAGGGTAAATAAACGAGGTAATGTTGTCTCAACAAAGGCTTCAGCCGCTTAATTGACATTCTGGCAACTCAGTCCCAAATAGAGGTCCTCCAAAACTGGTACTTAAAATCTGATGTAATTTTCCTTTTGATAGTAAATTTCTGCACATGCTTAAATTAATTCTGGTCATGCCTGGTGATACTTGTGCCCTCTCTAAAGATTTGTATCTAAATCTCCCTCTAACCAAATCTCATATAGATTCACAATTTTATCGCAGTGCTGTTAAGGAGATATTATAGCAATATGATTGTGCTTTGAGTTTTGTAGACAGTAGTGCTGTGGGAAGCTGTGAAGGTGTGTTTTTTTTTTTTTTTTTCCTAATAACTTTGTGTCTAGACCACTTAGATTTAGTGCAGAAGATGAGTGTTCACTTTAGAAAGCACATGATTGTAATAACCTAACTTCGCTGTGATATAAACTGCAGCAATGCAAAGGAAAGACACTGAAAGTTCTGTTTTAGAAATGGTTAATCCTGTGCTAATAAAAACGAAGGGAAGGACTGAAACACACCGAGTGTAGAAAATGACAATCTGAACATTTTTTTGTTGAAGTTGTAAGTAACTGGGAATACTGTGCTTCAAGAAGAAGCACACAGCGTAGCCCATCTACAATCACAGCTCCTTTCTGAAAAACCGAAAGAATTACTTAATTCTTAACTCAGCTCTTAGTTATCTCATTCTTGATATTTTGAGTTCAATTTTCACAAACATTTTTGCTTAATAAAGTAGCATGACTAGTGCTATCAAAATACGATGTGTTTTTTAAAAAATCTAAGCTTCTGGAATCATATGATTATATGAGAGTCTTCACTTTTGTTTGGTAAAAGAAAAGTTTTTGTCCCTCACACTTGCAGAAAAAAAAATAAATAAAAGACCCTTGGAGCCTCAGGGAAGGCCAATCATCATTTAGCCAGGACTGGAAATACAGTCAATCTGCTTCCTGATTAAGGCAAATTTCTTTGTGTCTCAGCACATATATTAGTTTGCAGTTCTTCCAAACCCCTTCTAGTTGAGCACTGAAACAGCAGAACTTTCTGTTTTCTTGCATAATGAAGTCTTGATTTAGAATTTCATTCTCCTCTCAAAACTTGACCTTTACCATTAGAAATAGACTGGATTTTCATTTAATTATAATAGCATTGTTCATTCTGTTCTTTTCATTATGTGTGTTAGCTATTTTCGGCTGAAATAATATTAATAATGAAATACAGATTCTGGTTACTTGTAGTTTAAATTTGACAGAAGTGTTAAGTAAACAGTTTTGAAATTCTATCAACCTATACAGACAGTATCACTAACCAGATATTCTAGCTAATAAAGCAGCTTTATAACTTAATATTTGCTACAAAAATCTTCTCCAGAAATGACTATCACAGCATAGCTCTTATCTTACTGACAAAAGTGAAACATAATGAAAATATATATTGTGGAAAACCAAGCTTTCTATTCTACAGTTGGTGTGCTGTTATAAAAAGGCTTACCATAAAATGACTACTGAGTGTCTTGAAAATAAATGACTATAACTTCCTCCATCATGGAAATACATTTATTGGATGAATTGTCTGAACACTGTAGAGTTTTAGCACTTGGATTTTGCCAAGTAAGAATCTGATCTTTCTAAGTAATCATATTTCATGTTGAACTGGATATTTGTACTTATAAATATTTTCCAAGACTGAAGAATCAGTCTTCTAGACCTGTGAGACAGAAATAGAGCCTTCAGGATCAGCCATTCGAAGTCCTGATTTTGTGCATGTATAACTGGTGTTGCGTTCATGCCGGGTAGAATTTACACAAGCACCACTGATTTGTGATGTGGTGGTAAATAAAAACATGTTTGTCAACAAAATTGCAGAGAAAATCAGTGCAGTATGGGGGCAAAGATGAAGCTGGAAGTTCACAATAGCAAGAGACAGTATATGGGGTATTTATTTACTGTCATGAACCACATACATTTTTCTTACACGTCATAAAGCACTAACTCAAAATAATTAGAGATGATCAAAAAAATCCAAAGACTATTCAAAAGTAAGAGTAATTCAAAACAGAAACATTTTTTTTCTTCATTAACTCTCTCTGCAAATGTGAGAGAGCACTAGGGACACTTCAGATTCAGATGACGGAGATAAAAAGAAAATGTTTGTGAAAAGGACTATTACAAAACAGATTTCTTCTGGGTTTTGTTTGCTCCTGAAAAGTTTTTTGGATTAGCTTGATTTTTTTTTTTTTTCCCCAGAGTAAAATTAATGGCAACTATAATTTAGCTTTTGTTTGGAGCCATATAAAGTCTCGGTCTTCATTGTTTCACTGACATTGTAAGTACATTTACAGACATTTGGGATACAGATTATTTTAAAAAATTAAGGAACATCCTTATTTTAACTAACTCCTCTGCTTCTGACTGTTCTCACACATGTATACCATGTGGCTTAACTGGGAGCCAGAACAAAAATGACTGTTTATTGAAGTACCTCTACTGCCTGAGGGCTTCTTAATTGGATGTCACTTCTGTTTAAATGCTTTCAGGCAGCCAGCCATGCCCACTTCTGATTCTAGCCTGTATCAAGTTCATGCTGCTCATGTCACACATTGATTATACTGCATTATATAGCACACTAGATCTGTGCTTCTGCATAATTCACAGCTTAGACTGTTGACCTCATTCACCAAAGTATTCAAAACGGTGATCATTCCCAAGTACTGAATAGTTTTGTTCAGGATGTTCCTCTGAAACATGTTACTTTTTTCATGTTGGCCAAACACATCATGCTAAACTTCTGATATCTTCCTCTCCAACTTAATATTTGCTCTTCTAATTTGCTTGCTGCGCTTTAAGGTATTCCCAGTCAAGATGATGGCAGCATTTGATTTAGAATGAGCAACAGAGCACACAAAGCACGAGAACAACAGGGACAGCAGAAAAAAAGAAAAGTAAAGGGAAAATACTTTGGTTCCTGGTTTCATTTATACCTCAGCTTTTAGGTATTCTAAGATTATATGAAGTAAATTGCCCAACTCGAGCTATAAAGAAATTTCAAAATGCATACGGATTTTAAGGCATTATAAAGGAATTCTTGGACAGCTCCCTGGAGCTTAGTGCACTTATGGTGGCTTTCTATTAATTCTGTGCAAGTGTTGTAAAATAATATCTTGGGGCAAAGTGTGCTCTTACTTGCTATGCATTTCTGCTTATATATCAGCTCTTAGGGACTACTCTGAAAAACTTAGCACAGCATTTTCTTCTAGTTTGCACATTAACTGTTCTGTAAGAATGATTTTCTCTTTCACTTACTTTTATTTTAGCCTTTAAGACAGACAGTTCCCTCAACACATATGAGTATGAGGCTCTGTCATTATACCTCACATACCTCCATCATTATAAGAAAGTCTTATTGAACTCTAATGAAAAGTACTAAAACATCATTCCTTACCAATATTTCCTACAGTACGACAGATCCCTCCATTCACCACCAAATGAATATACAGAATGTGACAAAATATGAATCGTTATTCCTTGGAACAACATGAGTGTTTTCTCAGTCTTCCTCTTAGCACACCAACTGATGTAAATTTGAGGTACAGGTATATTATTACTGGAAAAAGTACCTGGAGAATCCTTAAGGAGAAGTAGGTGTACAGAGCTGTGCTTGGAAACTTCATAACATTTTGGTAGAGAGGAAAGACTGGAGAGTTAGAGGGAAGGTGGCTGATTATTGTTGGAACTGTTCAAAGAGGTGAACAGAAGAAAGGGAGAATAAGCACAGACTTGGGTAAAACTGAAAAGAAAATAACCATTTTGCTAGATTGGTGCCATGATCAAACTATTTCTTGAGACCCTTGAAAATGAAAAATTGAAAAAGCCTGAAAGGCTTTTCTTTATATTCTTAGTTGCAAGAAAAAGGCTCTGCAGTACAAATCAGAGGCCTAACAACCCTCTGCCTTTTCAATAACTCTTTGACCACTTTTACCCATAAGTCAACTTGTTGCTTCACTGTTCCATTTATTTGATTTTAATCTACACTAGCTTTACAATGAGCTCTCTGGTACATTCATTTTTTTTCCAGTCTGTAACCTGTTTTATGACATATTAAGATATTTTAAAATGTCACAAAATCATCTGAAAATTTCATTAAAGTCTTTCGTGAATCATAAACAAAACTCAAAAAAAGCAGCAATAAACCCTTTTAAGAAATGAAATAAAAATAATTCACAAGAAAAATATGAATCCTAAAGGAACCATCCAGCGTATTTTTCAGCTTATGTTCCTGATCATCTATGGGCTTTTGTAGATGGCAGTCTGTAGGACCGTGGCTCAGGGAGCAAGGATATTGTGAGCTCGAGTGCTATGTGCACAACCCAGGCTATAAGACCTTGAAGCTGTCAAAGCAGGAAAAAGCAGGAAAAAACTGAGGCTGCAGTTAAGATAAGGGGGAAGCTAGCCTGGGAAGAGATCAAGACAGTGGAATGTGAAGAACAGTGAAAAAAGCCGTGTGATGATTAATGCTGTATGAATAGCTATGCGAGCAAGATGCGAGATTTCTGTATGCTAATCAATTATAAGTTGCCGTGTGCACCCTGCATTTTTGTATAAGTATGAGCTGATTCGGGCAATAAATCGGAGTTTCCACCATTACTTCTGTGAAGACGCATGGATTCATTTGGGCCACCTTCCTTTAGTAGTCCACTAGTTTTTCAGGATGTTCAGAAAGTTTTTTTGCCTTTACCTAATGCTTCTGAATGAGGTTCCTTCACCTTGTCCCAGGAAGAGTGTGCAAAGCTGCGAAAGTACTTAACACATGTATGTTATTTATCTCCTTACATTTTCGTTAATATAGTCCTTCATCTTCCCATCCATCTCCATACTGTTCATCAGGATATAATTATATAGCTATCAAGTACCCATTTAAGACAAAGAGATGGATAGTGATCCAGCGTTAGTCTAAGAATAACACTGTACCTCCACAGAAATTAATGAATTAAATGTACCATTTCTTATGTCAAAGAAGAAGATGGAGTTTCTAAGTGTTTTCCTTTTGGACCCCGCTGAACTGCATTGTTGACTTTTACACTGTTACCACGTAGGTTTTGTTGCACTGTGGAGAAGCACTTTTCTCTACTTATTAATACTGGACAAGGCATGGGAGTGGGATCCTGTTGGTCAAAAATTTTAAAACATCATTTATACATCTCCCTTAGACACCAAAATTTTGTCAGGCCTTATGAGAAGAAGAGAGTGGGGGGCAATAACTGAACAGATCAGCATTGAGCACACACCTCCATGGCAAGAACTCCGGCCAGTGCTTTAACAAGAGTTTGACTACCCATCAGTAGAACTCTAAGCTAACATAGATGTGCAGCCAGATTCATTTTGGGAAAGAGGTGCGGGTTTTCCAGGATTTCTTCCTAAATTCTCTCCAAAATTTATGCAGGAATAGATTATCCAGTCTGAGTCTCTCAGCTACAAGCATTTACAGGTTCTAATCCATTATCTGGATCTCATATGAAAGAGAAAGCACAATTGACTTCTTGGCTACATATTCAAATCAATGTACATGTCCTAGAAACCAAGGAAATCAATGGAAAGATTTCCACAAACATCTCTGGGCATAATTCCTGTTGGATATATCTGGAACAGGTGACAATCCTGAATACTTGTACTGGATTTAGTAAGATCTTTTGTAAGCTTGTGAAGTGATTTACACTCTAACCTGCATCAAATAAATTAGCACACATTAAATCCACAAGTATTAATACTCTCTAAGTGAAATTCAGGCTCATTAAGTTAATTGAGTAGTAGCAATTCTGCTGCATTTAGATCTCAAATACAGGTGACTGAAACAGTGGACAAAGAAAACAACAGTCTTTTTTTAGGGATTCTTTTTTTTTTTTTTTTTTTTTTTTGGAGGGAGTGGAATGACATGTGATGAAATTAGGACTGAAGGTAGGGCTGGAATGAGGTTTTTTTTTTTTTTTGTGATGTTATGTAAGGGAGTAGAGCAAATGGAAAAAGGAAGTGGTTTGACTTCCTATTTTTTGTACTCACTCATCGACTCTGTCAATTTGGCCATCTCTGTTTCTCTTTTGGACTTCTCCTGGAGGAACAGACAAAATAAAAAACATATATGTATATATATTTATATTAAATGTACTTGAGTGTAACTGTATTTAAATTTACTTCTAAACAGCCAGCACCACTGGAGGCTTCTTCCTTGTAGTCTGTGGATCGTGTCAGCTTTGAAGAATGAAACTTGCATTTCATACCTTCTCTGAGAGTGTATGTGTGTGTGTATTTAGTTGGAGTAAGGGAAATTATTCTATCAAGCTGATAATGGAGTAGGAAATCCTGCCGTTTTATACTCCACACTGTAATTCACAAGTGTGTTAGGACTTCCTGAAAAAAGCTGTGAAAAAGGCCATCCCACAAGACAGATATACTGAAAAAACAAAGCTCATTTAGAGATAAATGAATTTCAGATGGAAGCTGAAGTGAATGACACATAGCATTGGGTTTGTTGCTAAAATGAATTGATTGAAATACTCGTTCCTTTATTTTTTTGGTGTGTGAGGGACTCCCACTCAAACCTCCTTGTTGTTGTCACTTGTTTACGGAATAAATTTTTTAGTCTAGTTTGTTTTCCTGTTTCATACAGTTGTAGCTGCTCAAACAACACCTATTTTGACAGATGGTATGGTCAAACAAGAGCCCTTGGATTTGGTGGAGTTCCCCTTCACAGAGACTGAAGCCTCAAAGCATGCTTTATGGAAGATGCACCTTATCTGCTGATTTCAGAAGCAGAATTTGGGTGGAATTAAAGTCATCAACCCTACACAGCCCTTTATACCCCAATTATCTGTTTTTGAGAAGCAGTGGCTGCTCTGGTCCTTGCAATCTCTGAAACAATATAAGCATTTTAAATATCTCAGTCCCAGCCCTGTGGATAAGCAGAGCTAGCAGTTACCTTGTCCAATAACTCACTGCTGTATTTGGAATGAAAAAGTTCTAGATATTTACTAACTGTAACTGCAGATGGCAAGTGAAACTGAAGGGTAAAGACCTTTCTATCAGCTTCTATTAATAATGGTTGTAGGAGCTGGACCTAAGCCTGCACTGGGGACAGGAGACAGGACTTCACAGGCTGTGAGTGAGCAGATGTTAGATATGATCCAAGCAGCATTTTCTCCCAAGAATGTAAACAGAGGGGTAAATTGTCTCCAAGATATGATGCTAATGGGCATTAGCCCCAAACTGTTACCACTTGCTGCCTATCTCAGCTGTGGGTTGAGGTGCTGTTTTCTGTGTTGGGTGGCCTGCAGCAGCTACTGAGAATAGTATACAGCGAGTAGCATCTCTCTTTGGCTCACTTTGTACCAACAAACAGCTCTGGGGCAAGTAATGAGTTCAGAATTGTGTGAGAATGGTCCCAGTCAGATGTTGACAACATAGACACAGTCTTCTGAAGATATTTCACTATGAAGTGAGCAGATCCCACCGCAGAAGTTCTACCTGTTCATATCTGTTTTATCCCACCACTGGCTTTTTTTTTTTTTTTTTGGTATAAAAATCTAAAGGAAATTTTCTATATGAAACAAAATAATACTTGTACTTCAGAAAGTGCAAATTTTGCTAGCAAAATCTTATATTTCATAGCAATAGGAAACACTGGAACTCATGACATAAGCAAATCATGTTTCACAATTGTGTGCAAAAAGGTTTAAAGTTATATCCCAAATCAGCAGTGAGTTTAACGCCATAAGCTGTGTTGATAATGTGATAATGTAGTATTCAGCATCAGATTCATGCATTACTGTGAAAGAAAAAGGAAAGGAAAGAAAGGAATTGGCATTAGAAAAAGCATATAATTGCCAGTTAAAAAAAAAAGAAGTCAGTGGTAATGTATAGCAATTTCTTGCATGGCATTAATCATCAAAGCATCAGTAATTTGTGTCCATGTTGCTTTCTAATGTGACCTTAAAACACCTCTGTTGCTAGAGAACTTAGTTTATCAGGAATGAGCAGCTGGGGAAGATCAGTGTTGAGCCCTGAAGATGGGAGGTTGGATTTATTAGAATAAAAACAGGTTGTGATTTTCAATATTAATACTTTGCTCTTGCATGCTATTACATACATTTTACTAATGATGAGGCGTATCATAAGAACATAGGAGACTATAATGTCATTTCGTTTTTAAATGAGAGTATTTAGTATACTTGAAAAACATATGTGTTTGAACTGTGGAGGTCTGTTAACGGTCAAATAATTGTTCCGAAGAAGCTGGTACAGGCAATAAGTAAAAGAATGCACTCCTTCCTCCTGTGATGGTTGGAGACAACTGACAGATGAGCACATGAAGCAGGAACAGTTGTTTGTAAAGAGACTGCAGATCATCACTACAGCAGTTAGGGTGTATATCATGTAACAAGAAGCTGAGGTTTTCAGGCTTATGAAACTGTTACCTATGTGAATTTCCATATGAGAGAGATAACATAAGATGGATGACAAGATTAAACTGATTACTTCACCTGAAGATATGGAAGAGTTTGGCTTTCTTTTCCAGAGAGAAATGACCAGAACTACTGAAATTATGATCTTTCTTCTTCAGAAGATGAAGGGAGTCTTGTAGGATTTCTCAATAGGACAGGTTTAAAAAAAGTCATACAATTTTCCAGATATTTTCTTGAAAATGTTTTACTGCTGTCATTGAAGTATAGAAATGAAGAAATTCTTTTCTCAGGTTTAGAATGTCTTCCCTTGCTCTAATAAATGCTAGTGTGTGCACACATACGTACAACAGTGTCCTTCCGGAAATTGCAAGTGATCTTTCCCCCTCATTTCTTTTATCACAATGGAAAATTTTAAGAACTTTAATAAATTTTGGTTTTGATGGCAAGTAAGGAATTCTATCTTTTCCAACAAAATGAGTTCTGACAGACTAGCAAGAAGGAAAAGCCACTAAACCATATTTTTGGTCCTACATTCAACAAAGATAGACTGTTCTCCTGTAAGAGACTGGAGTGTGTACAGACGTGCTACCCTTGCAAACCCATGTGAGAAGACTACCTTCTTTTTGGTGTGTAAAAAGCAAGAAATCCCGCTCATCATATTTTAAATGATATACGTGTGAGGAGTAAGGCATGCGTGAAATGTAAATTGGCATGTGTATCATGGCAACTTCAACAGATAAGAATGGATGTTTAAAACTCTATACTTTTTGCAGTGGTGATGAGGTTATTCATTCCTTCAGCTGACCGTGTAAGAAGAAGCTTCAAACATTCCTTTTCCAAGAGGACTGCTTTTCTTCCTTTCTTCCTTTCTTTTTTTTAAAAGATTTATTTGACACTGCTATGAAATGTAAACATTAGTGTCATTCCGTTTAGTTTTTTCTCACCATACAGTCTGTTTACTTCAGCTCAGAAAAAGTAATGAGATCGTTATCTTTATTTTTTTGTTTACTGCACAGCTGAAAATGCTTCTTCTTTTGCTAGATCACAAATGTAGAGCTGCACCAACATGCTAGGAAGCTAATGAAGTAATAGAGAAATTTGACAAAAAATTCTAATAATATTTCACAAGTCCTGTATTGGCTGAACTACAGATTAGAACTGAAATATATTACATCCATTACACATGTTTTTTGTGAGGCTTTGGTACTTTCAGAAGCAATTCAGTGACAAATCTCTAGTAATTTCATTGATATATCCTTTAAGGTAACAGCTACTCAATCATTAAATGCAAATTCAGTGAACAAGAAGCAAGAACATTTTCTGAAATTTTAGCTTAGAGTAATCTATCTTGGGATATCTTAAATTACTTTTAAAACTGCATGGAAATGGTGTTATGTTTGAAACACTATTAAATGAGAATAATAGATTTTCATTTTATGTAGTGTCTTTCATACTTGTGACATCCTAAAATGCTTTACAATAATGAATTGGACACTGGTTGTTAGGCAATGGTGTGTAGGCAAATGCAGTTCTCATAATGTATTATTCGTTTTTTGCAATAGCCTGCACTCAGCTCTTGAAAGCATAGCTTATTTTAGGTGGAGAGGGATTGCTGGAAGGAGACTGAGTTCTTGTTTTTGAAAAATACAATAAGAACTTTAATTTCTATCTACACACATATCAACCAAAGGAAAGTAATAGCTTAATAGCTCACCTTTAGGACCTCTATCAATGATAAAGGCTGTATTACTGTATTCTTCCATTACTAACATGCAAGACTTCAGTAAGACCTGTCTAGATGTGTTGAGCTTCTTCTCAGGTCTGCCCACCCCAAAACTAAATAATGGTGTATAACTTCTTTATATCTGTTATTCCATCTTGCCCTTCCTAGATAAGATGGTTGGTCTCACCTGCTTGGTTTACATTCTCTTACAGAATTAATTCTTGTTATAGGGACTGTTATGTCTATATTCGTTCAAGGCATAGCACGATGTGTTCTCAGGCCAAGTGGCATCATCTTCAGTTTCAAAGGTGAGAGTGTGAGCAGGTAATCTATATTTCTTTGCAGTAACCCCAGCATTTGAATAGCTAAGAATATATTTTAGAGGAATATGTTGTGTGTGAATACATTCTCTACCTAGAAGATACAAATACTCCTGCATGAAGTGGTGAGAATGGCATACAGCAGTTCTAAGGATAGGCACTTTTCCTAGGAATAGGAGAAGCATAAACAGTTGATAAATAGATGTTACTGACAGCTGTTGAGTCTGTCTGAACACTTTTAGGGTACTTACATCCACTAGAACACAAGTTTAAATAAAAGATATAGAGAAAAAATGGAGAGATGTTCATTTATATTTTCAGGTGATATATTACTCTTATTTATGAAACAGAAAAAAAAAGAAAAGAAAAAGAAAAAAGGGGAAGAGAATGACTTTTTGGCATTTTAGATAAGATCTAAGCTGCATTAAGTCCCGGGTTTTCAGTTTTTCTCAAATAACCAGAAGAACTTCACATTTAAAAATCTAGTGCAAAGAACATGAATCTTAAAAAGCAAGCAAGCAAACAAACAACAACAACAACAACAAAACCTAAAAATCCTATATTTGTCTGTATCTGAGAAGTACTGGATTTTAATTATCCTTAATTTATTTTGGTAACAGTGTCTGAAGATGCAGATTATTTTACATACTGTACTGTTTTACATTTTTATGCAGTTAAATACTCGTTTCTTCTGATATCAAATCTAGAAGAGTAATTTAAGAAGTAATATGAAATAGACATTAAGGAACTAATGGGAACATTATAGGTGAATAAATATTTTTATACTTGGGGTAAGGGGAACGAGAAAATATGGGGATTAAATGGTGCGCTGTTATTATTACATTATTAAAGGAAGGCTTACTTTCTCTGCTCTAGAGGTTGAAGTATATAAGTTTAATTGTCATCTTCTTTGAAAAAAGACCCTACAGAATGCCTGAAGATTTCCTTGATTGCGTCAGATCCCAGTAAAAGATGAAGATTAAGAGATACAAATTTCTTATAAGAAGTTGTGTTGCCTGAAGACTAGATCTTCCATTTCTGACAGACAGTGAACTTAAAAGTAGTACTTGCTTTTGAGAAACTAGTCTTGGATATTGTAACAAATTATGGACAAAGATGGGGTATTTAAGGCTTAAATGTAACATTCTAGTACTGTATGATGTGAAACTAAGTAAGTGTGAATACAAACTGAAAATCAAGAAGAATATCCTTGTAACAAAGTGGTGCTATACTAAAAAGGCTGGAAAGCTTTCCACTTTGCACTGTTATAACTACCTTGGACAAACCACCACCATAAGTCATAGCTCAGCAGTCTTGAAGACAGAGTTGATAATCTTCGACATGCTTTGTCATCTAAATCTCCAGACTGCAGGTAAACTGTGTACAATTAACTCATGGTGAAAAGCTCTAGGATCAGTGGAAATGTTGTCACCAATTAAAAGACCTTTCATTCTTAAGAATCTGCTATTTTCCTTTTTAGCTCATGAATACATTCTGAATGTGAATAGAGTACCTTGACTTATTAAAAAAGTTAGTGTCATTCCCCCCCCCCCTAGATGTTAATGATGTGTACGTTTAGATTTTCATGAAGTCATTTCCACCTTGCCCTGCAAAGGAAAGACTCAACCAGTTGTCTGTACTCTTACAGCATTAATTTCCAGATTTTAATGCAAATCACTTTAAGACTATTTTTAGACTAGGGATTTCACATGAGAAGTTATAGGCAGAGGCATGCCTGAAGTAATCTAGAAACCATTATTTAAATTATTTAAGAGCATAATGATCTAATAAAATATGCTTTGCTTATTACTTGCCTTGATGTATTGCAAAAATAACTCATGACTGAATAAAATAGATCAAACATTTCAAACTGAACCTATTTCCTCAGATACTTTGTGAAACTTAAATGATGAACATACAACTACGGGAACTGACATTTTTCTTTGTTCTGTGCTATGATCATGTTCATTCACTGGAAGTTCTTAAACAAGAACTGTCTTCAGTGTCAGATTTGGCTCCAGACTGAAAAATACCAAAGTATCTCACACTGTTTCCAATTTTAGCAGCCTTTTGTTGTTAGAGCTATTAAAAAAACTCTTCAAAAGCAAACACATTGAAAATGCACAAGAAATGTGCCAGATGATGTGAAAATGCTAATAATGAAAATATCTCCCTCTCCATACCATTTACTACTCCCTTATAGGGATAGCTTTCAGTGGAACTGCAACAGCATTACAATAAATAAATGCTGTGGTAAATCATCCTTTCTAAATCTGAGAGCTGAGAACTTTGTTCAGGGTTGTGTCTTCCACGCAGATAAATCAGAAAATGAGAGTGCAGTACTTTCTGTATTATCCTTTTATCATCAGTGACCTTTCCACGTTAGGGTAAAAATCCCTCTTTCCTTAAATGCACAAAATCAAAACCGTGGCCTCAGATCTGCCAGCATTTCAGAACTAACAAAGATAATAATAGGAGCTGCAGTAGAAACAATCAAAACAGGGACCTTTGGACATATGGTTAAGTTTAGCTCTCTATATGCAGTCTAAGCAAGTTGTTTAGACTCTCTGTAGTGTAAACAGAGGGAAACCTGCACATCTGAACACGTTACTCTGCCCTAATAAGAATGCCTCAAGTAGATGAATCACTCCTGGAAGTGCCCAACTCATTTGAAACGCAGTATACATGATTAAATCAGACTAAATGATTACCTGGTATATGCCTAAAAACATTCTTCTGGAATTGCTGTGGTACTGACTGCTTTCTGCTGTGCTAAAGGTTTGCACATGTCTCTTACCTCCTGAATTCCTCATTCCCATGTGCTGCTGCTTCCCTCTTGTCTTATCTACTCCATCATCCTTCCTAAAGTAGTCTCCCTTTCCGATTTCTCTCAATTTAATTTTTTCCTTTATAACTAACCTTCCTTCTCCCTTTCTGCACACTCTCACATTTCCAAAAAGAATGGTTGTGCATGCCATTTGTTCCTATCACATCGTACACACCTTTTCCTCTACCCCTTAAATCATAGAATCAAGAATGACTTGGGTTAGAAGGGACCAAGTTCCAACCCCCCTGTCATATCTAATCTGGCCTTTAACACCTCTGGGAATGGGGCATCCACAGCCTCCCTAGGCAACCTGTTGCAGTGCTTCACCACCCTCTGAGTGAAAAACTTCTCCCTGACATCTAACCTAAATCTTTCCTCCTTTGATTTAAAATCATTCCCCTTTGTCCTATCACTATGTACCCATATAAAAATTGATTTCAATCCTGTTTATAATGTCTCTTTAAACGCAGACCCTGCAGACTTTTCTTCTCCAGACAAAAACAAAAACAAACAAACAAAAAAACCCCCAGCTCATTCAGCCTGTCTTCATAGGATAGGTGCTCCAGCCCTCTGATCAACTTTGTGCCCTCCTCTGGTCTCTCTCCAAAAGCTTCACAACTTTCCTGTGCTGGGGGACCCAGATCTGGATGCAGTGCTCCATATGGATCCTCATGAGGGTAGAGTTGATAGGGACAATCCCCTCCCTTGCTATGCTGGCCACCTCTCTTGTAATGCAGCCCAGGATACCGTTGGCCTTCCAGGCTGCAAGCACACACTGCTGGCTCATGTTAAGTTTTTTGTCTGCCAGGACCCCTAAGTCCTTCTCAGCAGGGCTACTCTGAAGATGCTCTTCTCCCAGTCAGTATACATATCTGGGATTATCCCAATCCAAGTGCAAAACCTTGCACTTTGCTTTGTTGAACTTCATGAAGTTCAATCGGCCTCATCTTTAGAGTTTATCAAGGTCCCTCTGGATCCCTTACTTCTGCTGTATCAACTGCACCACTCAGCTTGGTGTCATCAGCAAACTTGCTGAGGCTGCACTCGATCCCATAATCTGTGTCACTGATAAATATGTTAAAGGGCACCAGTCCTGTGACAGACCCCTCAAGGACACCACTCTTCATTGGCCTCCACTTGAACATAGAGCCATTGACCACAACCCGCTGGCTAGAACATTTCAACCAGTTCCTTATCCACTGAATAGTCCAGCCTTCAAATTCATATCTCTGGAATTTAGAGATGAGGATGTGGTGGGGGACCATGCCAAAGGCCTTGCAGAAGTCCAGGTAGATGACGTCAGTTGTCTTCCCTTTGTCCACTGATGCTATCATTCCATCATAAAAGGCCACCAGATTGATCAGTGATGATCTTCCCTTGGTGAAGACATGCTGGCTGTCTCAAATCAACTGTCCATCCCTCATGTACCTTAATTTGTCTTGCAGGAGGATCTGTTCCATGATCTTCTGAGATATAGAGGTGAGGCTCACCAGTTTGTAGTTCCTTGGGTCCTCCTTCCTCCCTTTCTTATAAAGGGAAACAGCAATGTTTCCCTTTTTCTAGTCACCAGGGACTTTTTCTGACAGCCATGACTTTTCAAATATGATGGATCAGCAACCACGTCATCCAGATCCCTTGGGATGCATGTTGTCTAGCCCCATGGACTTGTACACATTCAGCCTCATGAGGAGGCCTTAGACGTGCTCTGTGGTTACAGTGGGGGATAGTTTGCACCTTCAATTCCCACCAAGAGTTTCAGAGATATGAGGTTCAAGGATGTGAGAAATATGAGAACCCTGCTTGCCCATGAAGACTGACTGAGACAAAGAACTCATTGAGTACTCCAGTCTTCTCCATATCTGTTGTAGCCAGTTCTCACTTCTCATTTATCAGAGAAGGTATGCTCTCTTTGGCCTGTATTTTCTGACCCATGTACGTACAGAGTCCCTTCTTGTTGTTTTTAACATCTCTTGCCAAATTCAGTTCCATCTGTGCCTTGGCTTTCATAATCCCATCTCTGCATGTCCAGACAGCATCCTTGTGTTCTTTCCAGGTGACACATGCTTATTTCCACTGCCTGTACATGTCTTTCTTTTCCCTCAGTTTGACCAGCAGGTCCTTGCCAAGCCTCCTATCTTGTTCTGAGAGATGGAGAGCTTTTGTGCTCTCAGAAAGGCATCCTTAAAGAGTAGCCAGCTTTGCTTCACTCCTTTGTCTCTAAGGACAGCTTCCAGGAGATCTCATCCAATAACTTGGTAAAAAAAAGTGTGAAATTTGCTCTCCTGAATTTCAGGGTCCTCACTCCACTCTTTGCTAGACCCACACTCCTCAAGATCATGAATTCAATCAGGGCATGCTCACTGCAGCCCAGGCTGCCTCTGTTCTTAATGCCTTTAACAGTTGGTTAAAGACATTATCCGAGTTGGTTATCACAAGGCCCAGCAACACTTCACCTCTAGTCAGTCTGTTCAATACCTGAACCAGAGAACCAGAAAGTAATCATTGATGTACTCCAGGAGTCTCCTGGATTGTTTACAGCTCATTGTGCTGTTTTCCAACAGATATCCAGGTGGTTGAAATCCCCTATCAGGATGAAAGCCTGCAAATGCAATACTTCTTGCAGCTGAAACAAGAAGACCTTTGATCAGGTGGCCTGTATTAGACCCCAACAACTAGCTGTCCCTTGTTGGTCCTATCCCTCATCTTAATTCACAAGCTCTCAACTTGTTCCTCACCGTTTCTCAGAGGGAGCTCCTCACAGTCTGTACACTCTTCAGTATAGAGGGCAATTCCCTCACTCCTACATTTCATATCCCTTCTAAAAAGCTTATAGCCCTCAGTGGTGGTATTCCAGTTATGAGAATCATCCCACCATATTTCTGTGATAGCAGCAAGATCATAGTTTTCCAAGTGCACTGCAGTTTCCCACTCTTCCTGCTTATTTCCCATGCTGCATGAATTGGTATAGAGGTACTTCAGCTGGGTTTTGGATGCATTACCTTCCTAGAGGAAACCTCCCACAAATGTCCAGGACAAATATGAGTTTTTTCCCTGACTACTTCCTAAAGTGACAGTGTTCCCTGTTCTCTGTCACTCAGCAGTACACACCTCTCCCCATGTAGTTGTAGTTTAAAGCCCTGGTAATGAACAAAGCCAACTTTTTGCCTAGGATATCCTCGCCCCTGTTGGTCAGATGTGTCTCATCCCAAATCAGCATTCCTGGTTTGTCAAAGGTACGTCCAAGACTGTAGAAATCATAGCCTTTGGAGTGACCTAAATCCACAAGAAAATCTACAAATATCTTATCTAAACAGGTTGTACATCATTGGCTATCCACTACTTGAACTGCATAGGCTTAATCAGCATCACCCAAGGTCTTTCCATGCTGTGGTTATACTCTTTTTTGAATAGTATGGATAATATATTGAGATATATTATAAATGATCATAAAAGAGTGCTGATGCTGACAAAGGTATTCTGTCTGCTCTAAGACACTTGTGCTTAGAGCATAAGCTGAGGCTGGAGAAGCTAAAACAAAAGGCTGTTTTCTGCAAGGGAATGCCTGCTCAGCATAGTGCAGTGCTGCCTGGAGATCTCCAAACAGCCTCTGAAAGAGAAATAGCTGTCAACAAATAAATTAGACTGCAAGAGCCTTGCACTAATGTAACTGCATTGCTAGTACTTGTGTTAGCTTTTTACCTAGCCATGTTTTGTATTGTGCCATGTAGACATCTCCCGTATTGTGTCTTGGGGGATTGAATATGTTTTAACTGAAATATCCAGACAAACTCTATATGAATCAGACTAAAGATTTACAAGCCAGACACAGCAAATATACATATTCCTTAGACAATACAGCCAATTACACTTTATACATGGTTTTCTGTATATACACACATATATGCCATGTAATGGAGCTTTCAAAATATACTAGCTTGAGTTCTAAGATAAACAACCCCCCAAATACTATCTATAATGCTGGTGATAAAAGGCCAGCTCATAGAGCTAGCCATTTCTGTTGCCTTTAATCTAACTGATTGTTAATGGAAATAAAATATTTATAGCTATTGTATTCTAAAGGGAAAAATATGTGTCCTCTAATAGGCATAAGAGGGGATAAATTATTTTTATTCTAAGGATATTAAACTGTGATGATATTATCACTTGCAGATATATCTCCTAGGCTCCTCTGACCTACCTTGATATCTCTAGGAAGGCTGCCCATCACTTTTCTATATGACTGCTTTTTCCTCAGCCCTCTTATCACCAATATCATACACCTTTCCTTCACTTAACATCTGGAGAAGTCTCTGTTTCTTCAATATTACAAGGCTCTTCCTTTTCCTACACTTTTTGTGATTGTTTTAACTGTTTCTTCTTCTTGTCTGTGATGACTCTATGCGTAATGTAGAAGCAGCAGTATTATAGTGGTATCTGGAGCTGTCCATGGGCCTAGGTGCAGCTGAAGACTCCTGGTGAATATGAATGCCTCGTATCATGACAGAGAGAGTGCACAGAGCTCAGACCCAACCTGAGAGTGAAATGGTGAAGTGCTCACCTTGACCCAGAGCTGCATGAACACAGACAGCACTCAGCAAGGGCAATAACAGGCAGTATGTCCAGCAAGAAATGATTATCTGTTGGAAATCTCCCTTGGATTCTGACAGCTTGAGTGCATTTACTTTGTAAAGGTGTCCTAAGTCGAGCTCGGGGAGACCAGAAACCTCCCATGGAACAGAAGGGCAGAAGCTTGCTTGATCTTGATTTTCAGTACGAATACAGACTGTGAAAACGGAGCCTCACGATCTTTCTGACTTTTGGGTAGTCTTAGTACATTCACCACGATGCAGAGACCTCCTGTCTACTACTGACATCAGTTAATGCAGCCACATGTCTGTGGAGGGGCTAGGCTGGGATGCTATCACTATAACACTGGAAGTGTAGCTCATCAGTTTGATCCCATGATGCCTGGTATGGTGTGACTGTAGTATGTCCCCTGTTAGAAGCAGGACACTTCCTGCTACCTTGCACCATTCTACACTGGGCAGTACAGAAGTCAGAATTCTCTAGGGTTGTTTTGTGAATTTTCCAATTATATTATTATTATTTAATATATTTATGGATAACAATGGTTATCTTTTTGAGAAGAAAAACCCAACACATTACAGCTATCTTTTTTAACTGTCTCTTCCATTTACAGAGAATTTCATTATTAGTCATGGTTAGAACATGGTTTCTTGA
The DNA here is from genome assembly GCF_016699485.2 of Gallus gallus. NCBI lineage: Eukaryota > Metazoa > Chordata > Aves > Galliformes > Phasianidae > Gallus > Gallus gallus. The sequence goes on from NC_052532.1 coordinate 107,428,258, forward strand.
AGGGTGTTTTTAAAGTCACAATAAAGAATAAGTGCAGTCAGAATATTGGATATTTTTTTCACCAATTTTTACAAAATACATTTTTGAAGATGTCCTTATTTCCTATTCTAAAGGTGCCCTTTCTCCTCCCCACACAAACAGATCCTAGTTGTATGCAGACCTAATTCATGAGATAAACGTGTGACAGTTCCTACAATGCACTGTCCTATTAACGTAAGCATTCTACGACTGAGATAAAAATCCTCTAAGTCCTGCAGCCTGACTCAATTTTGTCAATTATACTGTTGCACAATTCTTAAATGTTTAACACTTCAGACAACTCTAGGTAATTTAAGGCTAAATTAATCTTTACTCACAGAAAATGGGAACAAGATTTAAGTAAGATTTTTGATGTTGTGTTGTTTCTTGATATCTTTCATCTAAAATTCCTTTCTTTTTTTTTCTTCTCTAGTCATTCTAACTCCAGTGTGTTTTCCAAACTACACAACAGAACAGCCCACATACAACTTGACGTGCAACTATATATTTTTCATCTCTTTTTTTCATTCTCTCTCTTTCAAGAACAGTTTCAGCTGCAGAAGCCTGTCTTGGAAATGCTGTCCTGGAAAATGCTATCAGAGGCACATACACCTTGATTGTGACATTCTTTATGGTCAAATCTGTTATGTCTTCATGAATCAGTGCTGGATGTGGTCAGAACCTTGGCTCAGTGCAGGGTCACTGCTAAATGTTCTGATTACCTTGCAAGCTTTTCTCTAGCTTTTGAAAAGTCAGACATTAAAGTGACTACCTCATTTGCCTTTTGTTGGATGGGAATAAAGAATCCGTTTCTTTCCCTGAATGCATAGTACTAATCAGATAACTTCATTTTTTTTTCTGCCCACCCTCTGAAATCTACTCTCAAATCAACATCAGTTCAGATCAGAATAATTTTTACTTTGCTAAATTGATTGCTATATAATTACTAATTTGATGCAAGTTGGTATGAATCATGACCACAAAGAGCTTCATATAAAAAACATTAAAATAACATGATGTTTACCATAGTGTTTATAATAACAATTGGAAAATGTAAAGTAGGCACTCCAAATATTTACATAAGGAGAAAATTACCTGTTTGGGCTTTATGAGATGGTGTGTAATTGTTTCTGCAGCTGGCCAGATAAATCGGGCTTATGGAACAACACCAGAATGGCCCAGATTTTCTCAAGTTACAGCTGTCAGTCTTTTTTGCAGATGGGATCCCCAGTACACTGGAGTCCAGTACATTCCAATGTTACAGCCTGAAGGACTAGCATCTTGTGGAAGGCTTCATCCAAAACTACTTACTACCAATTAAATCACAAGCAACCTTTTCCATATCACTCATCACTTGCTTACTATTTGTTCTTGTGAAAAATACAATTTCTCTTCAAATTTTCTAGGAATTTTATCATTCAGTTTTAATACACTGCTTAATTATGTTTCTGCTGCTAAAGAGACTTGCTGCTGTGCATAACACCTGGTATCAACGCATACTGCTGATTTTTTTTCTTTCCAGTTTTCATGCAGAATGAAATAAACAACAACAAAAAATTCCCTCTTACAAGTCTCTGTCTTACTTACTGTTATGAAACCTATACTTTTAAAGTTTCACTTCGCTGTTCTACTGCGTCCACAGTCACTGCTACTTTGTTACTTTCTCACAATTCCTACTTGGCAATTTCTGCACTAAAATTACCATAAGAGTCCCAATTTTCCAAGCTATCAGAAGTTTTCTTATCCCATTAAAGGTGTGGGTGATGAATACCTTTGGAAATTAGGCCCTGAGTGCTTTAATAGAGTCATTATTCCCATATGTTGTCACAATAACTAAATCCTTTCAGTGATTTGGATCCAAATGGAAAATTACATCCCAAAATTACAATAAATGTAGGTATGTGCAATTATCATCACAGAAGGCACTTCAGTTCCATGCTCATTTAATCATGTTTTTCTCAGCTGAGCCTGCCAACAAGGGTACTAATTAATGTTTTTTCCAGTGTGGACACCTGCCCATTAGGAGCTACCAATACTTTGCAAATACAGAAAGCTGTCAGATGGTAATTACCTTTTGTTTTCTGTTGTTCTGGCCTCTGAAGGAGAACTCTTTCTCACATTATCAGAAAGGCATGAGCCATATTGCACCTTCAGATTATTCTAATTTTCTGCTTAGTAGGGATTCCTTTTGGTTGTTGTTTCTTTGTTTATTGGTTCAATTTGACCTTATTCACAAGGTCACATAATTTTCAAAATCACTAATTTTGTGATTTTGGGGTATTTGTGGTTGAAGGAGAAAGAAATAACTTCCATATTACTAAATTGGTCCTGTGAATTACTTTGGCATGCCCAAAAACATAATTAACTGTAGTCAAAGACTAATGTATTTATCACATCATTGCTCCACTTCCACAGAATATTCAAACCAGGTGCTTTAAAATTATATTATACTTCCTTACTTGAAAAGAAAAACACCCTACTACAATTCTTGAGTGAATAAAACGTGTCTTACTACTTTGAGATCCTCAGGCTGTATGTTCAGCACAATTTATTTTTTTATGATTTTAGGTAATTTCCTCATTTTGTCCAGGACAATACACTACATTCTTTATTTACAAAAGTCATACGCAATATTTCTATTGCTGAAATCATCAGAATCAGATTAGAAAAATTGTAAATAGCCATGAACCATCTACACATGCCCTGCTCCATCTCTCCTCTAACCTCTTGGTAGATGCACAACTTAGTATAGCCCTCTACATGATTTATTTGTGTATTTGTTGAAATGCCTTGATTTAAAATTTGTTTTCTTAGTGTTGAGTCTGAAAGCCTAAGATCTACAGACACTGTATTTCAAATATGCAGCTTTTTGTTCACTGTCCTTTCTCCACCTTTTTCCCTTCCTCCTCCTCCCTTTTCTTTCCTTTTCTTTTTATCCTTTTCCTTTTCATTTTTTCCCTTTTTTTTTTTCCCTTTCCTTTTCTCTTTTTTGTAGTTGCTGTTAATTTTAGTGAGCTAAAATCTTGAACTGCTTCTTCCGGTCTTGTTCTACTGAGCATAGACGTACTGAGTTGTACTTAACTCAAGAGATTACCAGGACTGCTTTCTGTGGGAAAAAGCATTGGGATTTGGCTTTCTGTAGTTCTGTATTTCTGTAGGAATCTAAGGAAGTGATTTATCTCAACAGAACCAGCTCATGCTGCAAGAGTAGGAGAAAAGGGGACAACAGAGGGAGAATGTCAGATATAGAAGAGGAAATATCTTGCAGAAATGTTTCCACTTGCCTTGAGGTAGATCATAGGAAAAGCAAGGGCTGAGAATTCAATGTGAATTATGCAAAGAGAAGATTTCTTGGGGATGGGAGACAAGGTTAGAGTCAGTTAGCTGATGGGGCAGGGTGATGGTATGGTATGGTATGGTATGGTATGGTATGGTATGGTATGGTATGGTATGGTATGGTATGGTATGGTATGGTATGGTATGGTAGAGCACAGACTTAGGTTGGAGATGAGAGGCAGGATAGCTGTGTCAGCATGGCAGAATATCCTAGAGAATCACCCTCTTGAGAAGCCAAATTTATGAGCTTAGACACAGAACTGAGCTAACATGTCTATAGTCAGTTTGAGTTTGGAGCAATAACTCACAAGATGCACTGCATGAAGAGTGACAGACTATTTAGACCTATCTCAGGAGACTGGACACTGTTTGATGGGTTTAGTGTATGATGTCTGAAGCAAGGGTAAAAGAACTGAGCTTTTCTGAATTTTGCTTTAGACCTTGAAGGTCTAAGATCCTTTTCCTTTGTTTGATAGAAAAATATGAAAACAGGGAGGAGAGCTAAATAAATCCACTTTGGAAATGAGATAAAATTCAGGTTCAAATAGATTATGTGGACATGTGCATCCAAGACAGATGAATCACTGTTTTTTTACTGGCAGTGCTTAAGGAAAATTTAAATTGGTGACTTTTTTTTTTTTTTTTAGATTTTAATGGAGATGCTGTAGCCAAGACTAGATTCTGATGTGAATGAAAAAAATGTCTAAGATCTTCTGTTTGGAGACATCGATGCTGACGTTTTTCCTATCCCAAATTCTGTGTTTTTGTTGTTGTTGCTTTTCTAATTCAGACATTTTAAAATAAAATTTATTTATAAATGACCCCAGGGCTATAATTCTTTTTTATTCTGATTTCATTTAAACAGTTTTGAGATCAGTTTCAATCACATTACTTAGAGGGGTTAGATGTCTCCATCACATTAATTCACTGATTTTTTATTTATTTATTTATTTTTTGAATTAGCAGCTGAGAACAAGCCACTGATTGGAATGAAATTCTAGGCAGTAGGGAATTCATATGGGACAGTTCTACAGGTGTCTGACCATTTTACTTCTCCAAGAGTTACACAGACATGCTGTAGAATATGCCCCATCAGAGGCTCAAATAGTGACAGTTTTGTTTACTAATTATTTGGGCACACCATAGAGAAAAACGCTAAGATATCTGTTCCTCATTCATTCTTTCATTCATCTGCATTGCTGCTAGTAATTTCATGGAGGCTCCTAATTTCCATCAGATATAACCATCCTGGAAGTAATCTGCAAATAGAAGTCTTCATGCACTTCTCTATTATGTCACCAAACTGGGGAAAAGTGGATTTGATAGATGGAGCACTCGTTGGATAAGGAATTGAGTGGATGGTCACACTCAGAGAGTTGCAGTCATTGATTCAATGCCCAAATGGAGATCGGTGATAAGTGATGTTCCTCAGGGATTGGTGCTGGTACCAGTGTTATTTAACATCTTTGTAGGTGACATGGACAGTGGGATTGAGCACACCCTCAGTAAGTTTACAAGTGGCACGAAGATGAGTGATGCAATTGACACACTAGAAGGTAGGGAGGCAATCCAGAGGGACCTGGACAGGCTTGAGAGGTGGGCCCATGCCAAGCTCATGAAGTTCAACAAGGCCACATCCTGCACCTGGGTCAGGGCAATCCCAAGCACAGATATAGACTGGGTGGAGAATGTCTTGAGAGCAGCCTTGAGGATAAAGATTCGGGGGTGTTGATTGATCAAAGATTCAACAGAGTCAGCAATGTGTAGTTGCAGCCCAGAAGAACAACTGTATCAAGAGAAGCATGGCCAGCAGGTTGAAGGAGGTGGTTCTTCCTATCTACTCTGCTCTCATGAGATCCTACCTGGAGTACTGCATCCAGTTTTGAGGCCCCCAACACAAAATAGACATTGAGCTGTTGGAGCAGGTCCAGAGGAGGGCCACAAAGATGATCAGAGGGCTTGAGCACCTCCTCTGTGGGAGAGGATGAGAGTTGGGGCTCTTTAGCCTGGAGACAAGAATGCCCTGGGGTGATCTTATAGCAGCCTCCCAGTACTTGAAGTGGGCCTACAGGAAAGCTGGGGAGTGACTTTTTATAAGGGCATGTAGCAACAGGAAAGAGGAAATGGCTTTAAGCAGGAAGAGGGTAGATTTAGACCAGATATTAGGAAAAGACTCTGAAGGTGGTGAGAAACAGGAACAAGTTCTCCAGAGAGGTTATGGATATCCCCTCCCTGGAGGTGTTCAAGGCCAGGCTGAATGGGTCTTTGAGCAATGTGGTGTAGTGGGAGGTGCCTATAGCAGTGGGATTGGAACTAGATGATCTAAAATGTCCCTTCCAAACTAAACCATTCTATGATTCTGTGATGATTCTTGGAGAATAATTCACTGTCTAACTCTCCTGACTACAATGGATTATTACTTTTTTTTTTTTCTTTTTAAAGTGGAAATCTCTTTGATTTGACCACATCTATGAAAAAATGAGTTTCATTATTCATTTTGTCCAAATTCAGATAAAATCATCCAGTAGTAGAAAAAGAGTACGGATTTAACATAAAATGCACGTTAATTCATGCATTTCAGAAATGAATATAACACCGTTTTCTTCCTTCTTTGATAATCTAGACTTCTTGACAGAGTTTGCTTATCTCTTTGTCAGCTTTCACTATGGATTAAGGTACCCATACTGCAAAATCTCTCTAGTGAGTAAAGAAATTGCACATCTGTTTAAGCATATGGTTAAATGCCATTAAACTTGTGTGGTGGCATAATGGAGAAGTGCATGAAGACTTCTATTTGCAGAATACTTCCAGGATGGTTATATCTGCTGGGAATTAGAAGCCTCCATGAAATTACTAACAGCAATGCAGATGAATGAAAGAATGGATGAGGAACAGATACCTTAGCATTTTTCTCTATGGTATGACAGAATTATTTTTTTTATATAACAATTTAGACCTGCTCTACTTATTGGGACAGCTCAAGACAGATTGTGTGATGGCGATCTTATGTGTAGTGTTTAAATATATAATAGAAATAGGATCCAGCAGAACGTGTATACATGGTGCAGAACAAGATGTTCTGTAAACCTTGTCAGAAAAGTATATGTCCTTGCCAGAAATACATATCCTTGAGAGGCATAGAAAGCTCTTAATTTGTGTACAATCTACCAGGAGTGGAATTGAAAGGGGAAAGTGAGACAGAGGACATTCTGTGGCCTCTATTTCCGTTTATCACTCCTGTCAAATCATCTGTAACCCATGAAGATTCTCAGTTTCCTTTTAGGAGTATCCCAGATTGAATTACTGAGTTTCCCGCAGGGAATTCATTCATCTGTATACAGGTCCTTGTGCATTATTTAACTCCTTCTGGGCTGCTCTGAAGGGTATTACTTTGGCTTAACCTTGTAGGTTGCACCAGTCAGAAAAGACACAATACAGTAACCATAACACTTTCTGTTTTTTATTTCTGGTCTTTTTCACTGCTTTTTCACACTCCAACAGCCTTGGAAACACTGCATCAGATTATAAAAAGACATTGAACTGGTCAGAGTACATATGGAGATTGGTAGAAATTTCAAAAATATATCTAGGCAGGTGCTAGCACTGGGAAAAGAATGGGAGTAGATGACCAGGTAGTTCTAAAGCACCCTGTGGGACAGATCTACTTATTCCGGCCCCTCAGCATCTTAAAAAACCTGGTCCTATTTTTTTTTTTTTAATTTGTTCTGGAAAATAATACAGACACATGGTTGAATTACTGCAAATGTGTGTGTGTATAAGCAATATGGAAAATCTGTATTGCTACAAATGTTAATAGTGCAATACAAATTCTTCAAAAGTTGATCAGTAATCCATGTGGCACCTAGCACAAAGTTTGTAAAGGCAATATTGAATAATGGTTTCGAAATATATTTTGACAAGTTTTTGAGATGTAGTTGCATTGTATCTGTTAACATATTTTATCTTGATGGCTATACTTACATGAGGATCTCTTTATTGTTATTGGAATGCTTTTATGTTTTACTGGAAAACTGGTTCTGGAGTTGTAATAAGAGGCAGCATATCTGTGACAACTTAATGTGTCACAAATGAAATCAGGTATCTGCATTTTTGGTTGAGTAGATGTGTCTATCCTGAGATATTCTGTAAAGACTGCTGTATCAACAAGCTATCATGTCTCTAACCATTGCTTTTCTGACAGGGATCTGCAGTGTAAAAACAGCCAACAGAAAAATAGGCCTCAACAAGTGTTATTCGCTGTTATTCCTTGGTGTGTATTACAAGCATAGAATCATAGAATAATATAATGGTTTGTATTGGAAGATACCTTTAAGATCACCCAGTTCCACTTCCTCTGCTATAGCAGGGACACTTTCCACCAGTCCAGATTGCCCAAAGCTTTATCTAACCTAACCTTGAGCACTCCCAGGGATAAGACGTGCACAGCTTCTCTGGGCAACCTCTTCCAGTGCCTCACCACTCTCCGAGTGAATAATTAGTCTAAATCTATCCTCTCTTAGTTTAAATACATTGCCCCTTGTCCTATCACTACACTCCTTGAAAAAAGTGTCCCTTCAGCTTTCTTGTAGTTTCCCTTAGGCACTAGAAGGCTGCTATAAAGTCTCCCCTGAGCCTTCTCTCTTCCAGGCTGAACAAGCCCTGCTCTCTAAGCCTGTATTCACTGGAGAGGTGCTCCAACCCTCTGATTATCCTCATGGCCCTCCTTTGGACTCACTCCAACAGCTCCTTCCTCTGTTGAGGACCACAGAGCTGAATGCAGTACTTCAAGTTGGATCTCACAAGGGAAGAGCAGAGAGGAAGAATCACATCCCTCAACCACTTCTTTTGATGCAGCCCAGGATTGGTTGTTTTTCCGGGCAGACATATCAGACTCACACCGAGCTTTTAATCTGATAACACCTCCGTGTCCTTCTCCTCAGGGTTAATCTCCATCTATTGACTGCCCAGCCAAAATCTGCATTTGAGATTGTCCTGACCCAGGAGCAGGACCTTGTACTTGGCTTTGTTGAACTTCATGAGGTTCACACAGGCCCACCTCTCAAGATATCTCTGGATGGCATCCCTTCCCTCTAGTGTGTCAACTGCACCACGCAACTTGGTGTCACTGGTAAACTTGCTGAAGGTGCACTCAATCCCACTGTTCATATTACTGACAAAGATGTAAAACAGCAAAATTTTATTAGCAAAATTGTGTTCTGAATTCCTGTGTTCATCATTCCTTATCGCTCGTCCAGCAGCATGTTCTGAATTTTTCTTTCTTTTTGAAAAACCATTATGACGAAACATTGATTTTTCAAGTTGTACAAATTAAAATTTAATAGTATAAAATGCCAGCAGTACTTCCTACTAGGGGAGGATTTCAAAAGTCAAATGGATCTTTGAAATATCCATTTTATTTCTGCCCAGAATTAATCTCCTTAGGCTTTGGACCAAATATCTGAACTGGCTAGAACACAAAATAACCTATTTTCCAAGAGTGTCCTAAGGTGTTCAATTTTGTCTAAAGATAAATGTACTGATTTGGATTATGGACAAATATGAAAGATATTATTTATCTCTTTGGATGCAGCTGGAAGCAAAGTGCTGGAACTCACCCAGAGAAATTTGTTTGTTTGAATTTTTTTTTACACAAATATTTTGCACATGCATCCAAAAGGAATCTGAAAAGCTACCTGTTGTCCTGTCTTTGATTTGAGGATACCTATTTGTAAATGAACCTATTTTTTTTTAAGGAATTCTTGGTGCTTTATTAAAATCTTTTGAAAAACTCTCATGTTTCTGAAAGTAGGAGTTCTCACATCATTGTGAATAACTTTTCCTTGTCTTTCTGTGGAATCAACACTTCAAAAATTCAGCTTTCATTTTCTTGCTTGCATCTCTTCTTCTCTTTTGTTGCTGTGATTCTCTTTTTATTTTCCAATGGGAACTATACTCAAGAGAGATATTTGCATTTCATCATGTTGAGCCTGAATGAATCTACCTAAGCACAGAGGCAGAGTTTTCTTGTGCATCCAAAATTACAATTAACTGCATAGGTCTAACAGAAGGATTCTTGTCTTCACAACATTACATACATAGATGTATAGATATGAATCTTTCTGCCTATCTTTCTAACTATGAGATGTGTGATATGAACTCTTGCATAATAATATCATTAACCAAACTAAATTATTACCCCCTACTAAAAAATGAAAAAAGGACTGATTATCACAACTACTGATCAACAGACCACTGATTAGAAAAAAATATATATCAAATAGTACCTAAGGAGTTAATCTGAACAAATTGAAGGCAAGACTGTGAGTTACCTCAGAGGAAAAACTTATAAAATTAATGTCAGTATGAAATGAGTTATTTAATTACAATCTATCCCATAAAGATCAGCTATGGGTCAAATCTATTTTCCCAGCAGGGTCATTTTTGCCTTCTGCTTATACTGCATGTTTACTAGACAGCTTTTTGATTCAGACATATCGTTAACCAATAAGCAAATGAAGAAATTGATTAAAAAAAACCATACGGTATATGTTGTCTCCTGACACTATTTTTCCTTTTCTATTGGTTATCGGGAAGGATTTTTTTTTTCCAGCTTGCATAACATACGCTCTTATGTGTTTGTCCCTTTTGTTTGGTTTCTGGCTGAAACTGAGGATATACTTTTACTTTGATTATAACTAGAGTGCAGAGCACTATATCTGAATTGCATAGCATGTACAGTTCCAGCATTTCAGGTGTTTGAAATACATATCATTGTAAAGGAGTATACTAATTCAACTGCACTATTTTATTGGTTGAAGAGAGTATTATAAGTCGGCATAGTCCACGACTTTAAACTGACTCATTTAATAACTGACTCATTTAATAAGCTTGACTTGATAAACTATTTTGACAACAAGTTCTTGTTCTCTGTCTACATTTTTTTTTCCCAGAAAAAAAAGTATTTTACAGCTTAGAATGTCTATAAGAATGGAAAGAAGATATGTTTCTTTTAAACATAGATGGTTTCTCAGGTGGCAGTTTTCTTGCTGACTGCAAAATTCAGAGGGGAATTAATTGTGTTCTGTGTTTTCTCTGGTTTTTGTCATGGATGATTAAGACTCTTCTTTTACCCTCTGAGTGTCATCATATTACAATACATTTCTTCAACAAGACTATTCCACTGGAGGGAGTGAACAGATGTTGAATGAGTAGGCTTTTATTTACTTATACTTTGGGGTAGGGAAAATGTGTGGCTGCTCTAAATATATGTTAGCAAGAAAACTCCTGGACAGCTTGACATTACACATTTAACAGGATTCAAAAGAGACAAGTAACACACAACAGAACACTGAAAATCAAAGATTTGGTTCTCCAAGTTTGTATTTGGACTACAAACAGCCTTTCAAACTAGAGTGTTGTTTGAAAGGATATTGTTGAGTCAACTTTTACAGTCCCCTGTGTAACTGTCCTTTGAGAATTCAGAAACAAGCGTATGAAGACTGTGTGTATGAAGTCAGAACACATTGGAAAACTAAAAAGGATATCAATTCACTAAGAACTAGGCTAATGTGCTAAATGGCTAAGGAGTAGAAAAGAAATATTTGTGGAATATGAGGAGTAATGCATAATGCAATTACAGATCATATATTTTCTACTAACATTTTATCTCCAAACTAGTCAGGAGTCTGAGTTAAAAAAAAATATAAAGCCAGTACCATTTTCTTATAGAGTCATTACCTCTCATTTCTTACATTCGAAATAATGAGGGCTACTTGATCATGATGATAGAAAAATCACTGTTCTCTGTGAGAGCAAGCTGGCTTTCTGCACAGGTATATGCACAGAAAAAGCCGACGATAAACTACGGGAAATTTCAGAATCGCTTTTGTATAGCCAGAACTCTCAACTGCTGAGCTGAGATGGGTATATATGAAGAGATGTGGACAAATACTTACAGACACTAATTTCTTGACTTTCACTGACCTTGGGGCAGAAGCAGCAGCAAGCCTGGCTCACCACAACTTTCCCCAAGGTCCCTCTCTACCAGATTTGCCCACTTCTCTTTTCAGATTAAGGGCAGCTTGGCTCAAGTTCTCGATTTTGTAATACTGAGTCTTGATTTTGTAACCTTCCTGAGAAGCTTTGGGACTGCTCTGTGTGGAGAATGGCATAATGTAGCCAGCCCTGACTGAGAGTATACATTGGCTCATCATGTTTTTAATGTAGTCATATTTACACTCTACGCACTTAAAGCTGATCCAAGGCCCATTGAAATCAGTGGGAGGCTTTCACTTCGCTTCAATGAGTCCTTGATCAGGCCCTTAATTAGTTATACTTCCATTATTGCTCAGCAGGAGTCTGAAGGCAGAACCTTGTATGATCCTGTCTCCATTTTTTTTTCCTGAGAACACTCCTGTTCTTGAAACACGATGTGATGAACCTCTCTAAGGTACACTAAAAAGGGCTTTTTCTTTATTTTTTCCCTTCATGGTTACACAGAAGTCTATAGATCCTTTCAGTTTTCTTTTGTTTGTTCAAATTCCCTCCCACAGTAAGCACACTAATTACCTGCTCCATAAGCCTTCCTACTTTCAGTTAAGTAACCTTACTAGAAAGAACTGGTAATAAGAGAGACTTTGGGATCTAGAATTCAGCAAAATGCAGTTCAATATACAAAAGCATGTGAGTTACAGGTTAGCACACTTTGAAAAATTGCATTGAGACTGATGAGCCTAAAATTTGTAACGCAAGTCCGTGGGAGTTTTGAATGCAACTCAAGGTAGTGAGTTCTTGTAGACTGCTACCTTAAACACTCTCCACTAGCTCTGCAAAGCTTGCTTGGGGAATTATTTCAGAAAACCAGGTTTTGAAAGATAGAGGTGAAGACATTCTAAATTGTACTGAAACTAATAATCATTAGTAATGCCAGTTAGACTCCCCAAGTGTCAGGCTATGTTTGATTAGACTATACTGGTTGTGTATCTCCCGTGTAGTGTGCGAGAGTGAGCATACTGAAGCAGGTGACACCTGAAAAAAAACCATCCCCTGCTGGTGATCCTATCTTTCTCTGCAGGTAACCAGGAAGAAAAAGCTGAGCTTTTCTCCCTCCTAAAGATGGCATGAGGAATGGTCCTCTGTAGGTGTCTGTCTCTTCTCTTTGATTAGATAGATGGGGAATACATACAAGGGGCTGAAACTAGAAGTTTAACATTTTGCCACCTGTGGTAAGGTAAAGCAAGTACTCCTTCCTTTCATGAAGTGCAGTAAATGTCTCCACAAGCCCAAAGTACATAGTATTCTCAGTTCTGTTTGACATGGGCTTCTTCATAGTAAAGATACGGTTCAATATGCCTAAGTGTTTTATGGGCAGTTTTGGACAAACAAAAAGAGAAACTAAATTATAGATATCTTCGTCAAGGAAGTGTTAGTCTGCCATCTCAGTGCCTGGAAAACTATCAGTCTATCTATGGTGTTATTGATACAGAAAAGTTCTGGGTGCAACGACTGGGAATATATTTCACTGAGAAGGAACATCACCTCTCACACCAAATACATATGCATAACCTGTTAGAACAGAAAGAAATCCATCTGGCCCACCATTTATGGGCACTGCACTTTTACTGTCAGCTTTTAAAAAGTTATCTTAACACCCACCTCCAGGCTAAGTCGTTGCGTATGCTGCTCTATTCTAAAAACATTTGCTTTCTCAGCTGGAAAACTTGCTCCTGTTCTTCCCTTCTCTCTAGCTATTCTTTCATGTTGCTGGCGCAAGATGAGACATTGAAAATGGTTGCAAAATATGCATGCATATGTCTTCCAGAGAGGTGAGGAAAGGTGGCTGATGCCTTTGTAGTATCTAGATGTGCTTTAAAAAGGATTTTTATCACACTGTCTGAATACAAATGACCACAACATAAAATAAAAACAGAAGGTAACACTTGTACAAACAGTTGTCTTGTAATAATTGTATGCAATTTAACTAATAGACATACTGAAGTAATTATTATGTGTGTATATCAATCTTATAATGAATTTTCAGACCTTGGACTTAATCCAGCATTTCATCTACCAGCCTTCATGTCAGTTGCTTTCACTCTTATTCCATACTGTTTTCCCTCTGTAAATAACACACTACTCTTGTCAAACTGATGAAAGACATTATTTCTCAAGGAAAGACTTCTTTTTTTTTCTCTAGGAATTCTAGATGGAAAGAAATAAATCATCCTATTGTGTTAAGCCTTTACAATTTGCAGGTATTTCTACTGCAGGAAATTCTAGTATATTAAATTGTTGCACCTGATAAATAGACATCTCCCTGCACTCCCAGGCTGTAAGTTGCAGTTTGAGCTGTGCCAATTGCTTATTACAGTGTATGAGTGGATATCGAAGGCTCAAGAACAGAAAATAGAATGAAAGTTTTACCCTCTGATCCACATTGAATTTTCCATGCTGTCAATGCACTTCAGTACATTTGCCCAATTGTTTCAGGGATACGGTACTTTCCTCTCCAAATACACAACTCAGACTACAGTTGTTGAATAAGATAAGAAGTCACAGAAGCTGAGCTCAGATAACTGGCAGAGCTAATTAGGTCATCTAACATCTGAGTAGAAAATGAAAAAATTTAATTGGAAACATGCTGGGGCTTGGTATCTTCTACATTTCCATTTTAATACACACACAAGAAGGGTCCAACACTCTACAAGAAAACACGCTGCTATTTTAAAAGCAGAAAAAATCATCAACTGGACTTGTTATATAGGTATAAACCAAAGTAGATTTCTGAATTTTTAAAGATTTTGCAATATTTGTATATCAGAGGTGCATTTCTTATTTTTCAGTTGAGGGGATGGGAGGATGATCTATTTAGGACAATATGGTGGTGACATTACTCTCCCTCAAATTTACAGTAAGATATAAATTGGGGGCAATGAAATCTGAATCTCATTGTTATTTATGCTGGAGGAATCCTTTGAGAATTTGCATGAATAAGGTTATTTTTTCTCCATTTTAGCTCTGTATCTCATGTTATTGCCCTGTCTTTTAGGTGCACACTGGTGATGGACTCATTCATGTTTGTGAAGTATGCATATTACAATAATAGTATCATAATCACTATCATGATCAGACACACATAGGCTAATTTCCTTTTGAATAATGCTCCATGAATGAACTGTTTTTCTGCTTTTCTCAGAGATACTTTTCAAAGGACCTGTTCTGGTGTCTTTGCATAGCTCTATGTTGTGTTGTGCTATCACCTCTTCAGGTAGGCAAATCATATGCATACCTAGCAATTGACGGTCACAGGAAAGGGGACTGTTGCAGACTCTGTTACATTCAAGCTCAGTTGAACTGTCTGTTCCTTTGAATTTATACACATTAATGCACATACGCACAGCCATAACTTTGCATGTGCTCCTATGTGTAAGACCGTGGGCACACCCACATGCTGTCCATCCATCTGTCCATCCTCCCATCCATCCATCCATCCATCCATCCATCCATCCATCCATCCATCCATCCGTCCACCCATCCATCATTTTATTTCCATTTAAATTTTACTACATTTTCCTGGCTATTCCTACTGGCAATTTTTCTAAATCATTTTTTTCTTTCCTTATTGATTCCCGAATTTCTTTCATGGAAAATGAATAGAAAGACCAACATATGGAGAAATAAATTGAGGAAAATTATTCTCTCCAGACAACAATGTACATTTCCTATGCATGCTGTATTTTACTCATGAGCATGGTATAACCAGTGTGATTGCAAGGAACATGACATTGACAGAACCAGTGAATATATGAGTGATTCACAGTGAAAATCAACAAGGAAAATTTGCTATTTACCATGAAACAAAGTCCTCCACATACCTCTGACTACATAACCTTTAATATAGAAAAAGAGTTAATAACAGTTGCTAGTAAATTGCAGTGTTTAAGCAGAGGTATGCCACTGAATCTGTAATGAAATTGGGAAGTTTTCATCACTTTCAGGACTGACAAAAATAGTGGATATTTAAATATTTCATCTTGGTTTATTATGAGCTGGCATTTCTCTGCACTTACTAATAACTGAATGCATTGTGGCTTAAAAAAGGCTTGTGTACAGCATACTTGAAGATGAATACAACTAGATATAATACACTGTAGAAACAGGGCAATTGTTACAAAAGGCATGTATCTGCATATTAAGTCATGGATTATATGGTTTGGAAGGAGTCATAATACACTCTTCTTTTACGGCTGTGGCTTGTATCTGTCTTAAGCCAGTGTGCCCTGGAAGTTTCTGCTGTATGTAATCAATATGGAATTATTTGACAATTTAATTTTATGTCTGTAATTAATCACAGTTCAGTTAGCACAGGAGATATCTCCAAAACAGTTGTGGGAGCTGTGTATAACGAAAAACAACGGAAAGAATTTTAAGCCAGAGAAATAGAAACAAAAACAGAAGCATAAATATTTAGTAGTGTTTGTACAATAACCTGTAGGCATGGCTGCCAAGTATGCTGCAGATTTCCCACTTCTTAAGTTCCTATGACGAGACCTGGAAACAGCCTGGAAAAATATGCCTTTGGCAAAGACAAACTACTAGGCTGGGGTTAAGTAGCATGGCCTGGTTTTTACAGAAGTAAGAGCAAAGGAACAAATGGTGACTACTACTCTTAAAAATCATAGAAAAATGTATCCATTCCCCTCAGTTTACTGGCTCTGCCCCCAATACTCCGAATTTTAGCTAACTTCTTAATGGACCTGGTAATGAAGTACTGGCTGCTATTAGGGCTTGTGGTTTGACTGCAGATTCATGGGAAACAAAGGGCTTGTGTCATGAGATGTCACTTGGACTTCAGTCCTTTTTACCAACAGTTAAGCATGTTTCTCTACATCCACATCCAAACCAGAGGGGAGAGGAAAGCTAAATTAAATTCATAACTTGCCTTTGAATCACTTGATTTTAGTGAAAGAGTTATAAAATGTATAACTGTAGGAGCATTTAAGGCAATGCTAGCTCCTTCTTCATTAAATAGCAGTCCCTTCTGCATCCCTACATGGCACATTCTGTCTTTCCAAATAAATAATCACATTTTACATTACGATGAGATATGTTTTTATACTTCTACCTATTGAATGTCAAGATCTTCAGTTTGATATTGAATTACTTCTTGCAATGGTCTCCATCTTCTGGGAGTTTGAAATAATGTAGTTATTCATTTTAATTTTGGATTAAATTTAGATTCGTCACGTGAAATCACGCAGTAATCTAAAAATATATCCTGCAGAGTTTTATCTGTGATTCTCAAAGAGATGTAAAATGCACATACTGATATATATTAGTACATTTTTTCTAGATTTATGAAAAGAATATTCAGTTTTAGTGTATGTGTTTGGGAGTTATTATCCATCCTACACATATTTATGTCCAAACTGGTTGTCAGAAATGGACCCTGACACATGCCATCTGCCAGAAAATTCTTGCAAATTTATTAACCCTGCTGACTGCAGGGGGATGAAACTAGATGATATTTAAGATCTCTTCCAACCTACCCCATTCTATGATTCTATGATATGTCCAGTGAAAAGTGAAATAGAGTTAGTTACATCATATCCTCATATCAGGACCATATTAATTCAAGCTCTGTCCAGAAAGCCCAGTGCTGCCTGAAAACCTTAGTATTAGTATATGCAGATATCTCACAAACTATTCACAAGCATACAATGAATGTATTCCTCCAAACTTTTTTTTTTTTTTTTTTTTTTTTTACACAGCTCTTTTACCAATTCACCTTTTCCATTTTCCCTATCAATTCCTCCCGGACTTAGAAGATTCTCTGCTGGCAAGGTAGAGAATACTGAATAAAAGCTAGAAGTCTGGAACTCTTGAATTCTAACATCAAGTTGCTATGTTGCTTTAATGTCACTTTGTCAAATCAGTTTCCCTCAAGCAGAATGTCCCACATAAAACTTTCAGTGGAATTTTTCATGCAACCATATTTACAGCAGATAATATATTCACCGAGCTTGCAGAAGTTACCTAAACGACTAATTTTCAGTCAACCATTGTTTCTAAAACGGTTGGTTGTTATTAAGACATACTTTAAATGATGACAATTACTGGCCATTGTATTATGCGTTCTTGATGAAATAGTAACACAGACCAGTTATGTTCTTTCTTTCCAGAGTCAAAGAGGAATAGTTGGCATAATACAAAACAATATGCTTCTTAGGTCGATTAGACCCTAAGCTCCATCTAAATGAGTAAGTAAAAAACGTACGTGTTATGTCCTCTAGAACTGTGTCATCTATAATTCTGAACTGTTAAAATTCCCATGAGCACAATTTTTGCCTGGGCCAGCTACTGGTCTCCCACTTGCAAGTATTTTCTGGGAAATGGCATAGGTCAGAGTCCAGTACTGACAAGCAGTTTGGACATAAGTATAACTTTTGGAGACTAAGGGGGTTTGGTGATAGTACCTCAGTGTCAGAGGACAGTCCCAGGCATGCTTAGTTTATAGTAACAATGGCTTACTTAGCTGTGTTTTCTCAATGAGATTTTTAGCATTAGTAAGAAGTTTCTGTTGGTCCCTGTCAAAGCGATTTTATATATCCTATAAGCATTAGGATGATGGGAGATGTTTATTTTTATATATTTATGTTTAGATGTTTATATTCCAAGTCATGTAAAATTGCTTTCAACATATTAGAAGTATCATACTAGTTCTGGGAAGTTAGCATCATTATATCTATGTAATTTGAAATTGAGTTTATTTCACTTTCTTTTTTACTTTTCATTTCACTCAACTTTTTATTTGACGGGAAAAAATAACTTGTCTACAGTGCTGGCTACATGAGGGGCTACAAATGGCCCTGGCCTTTCATGTAGCCAGCACTATTTACTTGTAGGCTATTAATTTATTCTTAAACTTCAGGAAAACACTTCTAAGTGCTGAGGTTTGAACAATCATAGTCTTTTTCTCTACAAACACTACAGTAAGAAACATTAGAATCACTCAAAGAGTGTCAGAACATTCCTCCATTTAGCCTTTTCTCTCTGCTCTTGAATCATGATTATCTTATCAAATTACTAAGTGTATCTACCATTTTATTGCTGGAACACCCACCTATAGGATTTACATTATATAGCACAGTCCAGTATTTTCTTGTGTGATCTTACAACTTCTAGCGTAGATTGCAGAAGTGGTGAGATGCCCATTATTTACTTTTGGACTTCTTATATTCTCTTACATAACGAAAATTAAGTAAAATGGAATTATAAATTGTAACTGATTTCTAACCAAGCATACAGCATTTCTGCTTCTTTATGTTGTGTCAGTGACACATTCCTAATGTTTAATATCAGATCAATATGTAGATAATTTTTGTAACTCCTAGCAAAATAACTGTGATTTATAAGAAATAATCTTTCTTATTACAAGTTTCAATGCTGGAATTAATAATTCTCATTTTTCAAATGTTTTTTTTTTTTTTTTTGTCAATGACTGACATTTTTACTTCTAAATTATATCTAATGTCAGAAGCAGACAATGTTTTACATAAAATTATACATTTATGTTAGTTATCCAGATGAAATGTATGACAAAATGCTGAAGTATATTTGTCCTGCTTTACTGATGGAGCTTGAATTCATAAAGACAGTAAGAAAATGAATTGCAAAGATAACCCTGAAGATGTCCTTTCTTTTGAGGAGGAAGTTAAATGGGTGTCATAAATGTCATGGATTTTACATCTATTTATCTTCAAAGCTTATTGTGTGATAGATAAACATGCTAGATTCTACAAGGATTGGGGAATACAACAATTGAATGGGGGGAGTGGAATAGAAGACTGCCAAAACAGATGACAAAGCAAGAAAATCTTAGGTTCAAAGATTATCCAGAATGGTATTGATTAAATAAAGAAAGCAGCTCTACTGCCAAACTGTTAGAAAGATGCCAAAAGAGTTGCTTTAATCTTGCCAGGGACTACATGCCAGTGACAAAAATTAACAAAGTATAACATCTGGTTTTTGTGATTGCCACCAAAAAACAAGAAAGAGACAATCAATTTCTTCAATACATGATAGAAAACAACATGGATATTTAACATCCTCTTTTTAGGAACATGCTTTTGTGAGCTGATCCTTTTCCCAGTCAGTTCTATGCAGCCCACATGTTATGGACTTCAAGACAATGACATTTCAGGACTGCTATCAGGACTTCTCCCAGTCATAGCTGCTTCTGGGGTCTCAAGTCCAGGGTGACTCAGCCAGTGTTCTGGAGCCTTTCTTGTTAAAGGCCTTCTCTCACCTCCTCCTCCTCCAGATGTCTCAGTGAGACAGCCAAGCATGCTTCATCCTTTCTCAGCATCCGTTCGCAGGGCAGGATGCTTCTGGCACACATAACCAGTCTGTTGTAATTTACTGGCAACTTGATAAAACAGTATTTCTGAAGCACTGAACACCTTGAAGAGTCATTTGGCTAAAAGCAATGTAAAGTAACTCTGAAGTGCTTTAAAGCAAAGACTCTGTGATAACAAACCATAAGAAAGAATGTTGCAAGTCGCCAGGAATGATCAAACCTAGCTGGTAGGTGCTTGCTCTCATGATTGGGCTTATCTTGAACTCAGTTTCCTATAGTACAAGAGATTTATATAGTTCAGGATGGAATTTGGAAAATCTAACTTGTTTGGGAAAGGTATGATCCCTGGTTGTTTCCAGGCTTTTTTTGTTTTGTTTTGTTTTTTGTTTTTTAAACCAACTATTCTATGTTTCTTTGAATTGGAATCCAGTCTTTCAGTCCATTCATTCACTTTTTCAAGACCATTTTGAATGCTAATCTTATCCTCTGTCATACTATCATACTTTGTAGGTCCAGTTTATTCTATCACTCAGGACATAAGTGCATCAGAAGGCAGAACTGGACACTATATGACCCGACTTGATAAATCCTTCCATACTGGCAGTGAACCACTGATAATTCTTTGACACACTTTATAAATAATTTTATAATCATAGGTAGATAATTTATTCTACACCAAGTTTCACTGCTTCCATATTGGATACTGTGACAGACAATATAATGTCTTAATAAAGCCAAAACGCATGACTTGCTTGACTTCTTCCCTAGCCTTAGTTAAATCTACTATGAAATGAAGTTAGATTGGCTTGATGCAAAGTGCTGTTGAAAAACCCGTTTTGACATCTCTTGGCATCTTATATTTTCTGGTCCCTAAAACAAGTTTTATTCTTTTCCATAATTTAAGGTGCATGGTCCATAATTCACCATTTTCTCTTCCTTTTCCTGCCCAATATCCTTCATGTTAAAGACAGGTAAAGACACTTACTCAATTTGCTAGAATCTCCGTCATTCTCCATGAGTTCTCACATGGACTTGATGTTGTCTTGTCCATTTCTTTAATACATTCTTTGGGCCTAATTTATTTTAAAACATCTAACTTTATGTATTCTGTAGTCTGTATAACTTAACAAGTGCAGACTAAGATCCGTCTTGGCTTAATCAGTAATGGACCCTTGTTCACCACAGGTCTTTCCAGTGAAAGCCTAAGGATAAAAAAAGCATAAAATGTTCTTTATCTTACTCAGCATCATCTATCGGCATATTTTCTCCCTGTTGAGAAGCAGGCCAAGACTCTTCCAGTTCTTCCTCTTATTACTAATTCGCTTACAGGTTAACTTCTTATTATCACTGCTGTTTCATACTAGTTGCATAGCTTTGTTTCTTAGCTTCCAGAGCTATCCTCTATTTCCTTCACCAATTATCTTCAATGCTTTGATTTATATTTTGTCTGTGCTTCCTTCTTGTAAGGACAGCTGTTATGATACTCAATTTAAATTTCATCTAGACTTCTGTATGTGTGCACATGTTTGCTTTCTTTGAAGGGCAGCTTTCCTTAACTGTTGTTGATTTCTACAAAAATCCCTTAAGTCTTTCATGACCAACAGTTCCTGCAAACCAAGTGATTCTTCTAATTACCCATAAGAGAATTCATTTATTGATCCTTCTAGTTCGACTACCTACTGTAAATCCCCACTGTGTTAGCACCTTGTTTCTTTCTCTTCCACCCTTCTCTGGACACTTATATCAAAACCATGGCTGCATAGGCACTCAAAAAATCTACTCTGTCAGTAACATCTTCAAGCCTCTCTTATGCAAGTTAACATGTTATCTTGATCATCTAGCAAGATATCTATGCTAATGCAAAAAAAGAAAAAGAAAAAGAAAAAGAAAAAGAAAAGAAAAGAAAAGAAAAGAAAAGAAAAGAAAAGAAAAGAAAAGAAAAGAAAAGAAAAGAAAAGAAAAGAAAAGAAAAGAAAAGAAAAGAAAAGAAAAGAAAAGAAAAGAAAAGAAAAGAAAAGAAAAGAAAAGAAAAGAAAAGAAAAGAAAAGAAAAGAAAAGAAAAGAAAAGACAGGAAATTAAAATAAAATAACCAAGTTTGTTAAGTGGACTGGATTGACTCACCTATTCACCTCATCCCTTTTATGATCTCTACATGAACTGGCTCTATGCATGACTTTTATTTCAAGTTCTTGCCAAAAGCACTGGAATTTACACATAGCAAAATGTTTCTGTCACCCTTCTTTTCTAAGGCAGTTAAAATCCTCCTCGAGCAGTATGTTTATAAGTAATGGTGCTCTTCCTTTTTCTTCAGGAGATGGACCTCTTCTTACCACTAGCTCATGGAACATCATTCAAGACACCAAAGTCCATCCCATTTTATACCATCTGAGCTGATTTTTGTCCCGTCATGAGCTTGGCTCCTCACTAAAAGAACTGGCCAAGATTGTTTTCCTGATGTTTACATTCCTTATGTTTCCCTGAGTCCTTTGCTCCAGCTGTCTGAGCTTCTTGCTTAATTTTAATCTGCTCGTTCAAGGTAGTATCAGAGTCTGGAATAAGAAATGTGGGTAGTGGTACAGATAAGTCTGAGTAACTTTTCATTTACTTCCTTCAGATACCAGCTTGGATTTTCCTACAGATACCAGCTTGGATCCACACACTCTGGATTTTTGGGAGTCCTTTGGTAATAGACTTGGAATACATATAATTCTGCCTTCCAGGACAATGTGTCTGTTCCTGATCTCAGTAGATGGTCGCTCAGGAACTGGAAACTGTCTCCAAAGAAGGATGTAGCCAACTTTATCTTTCCTCCTATTCTGCTGTTGGTAATGTTGTAAGACCTGTACAAGTGTCTAGTGTATTTGTAGAGGTTTGCCATGTTGAAATTTTTAAGATCATTAATTCATCTGATGGTCAATTTTTGCAGTTTTCCTTCATGAGTCTTAAGAAATTCCACCAAGTGACATGTCTAATGCTAAATGTCCTTTCCCTCTCAACCTTTATTGAAAGGGAAACACAGCCCATGGAAATCCTGTACAAGATCTAGGATGAGACATTGACCTCATCTGTCACTGATTCTCTACTGCATCAAGTGTTGCACCTAAGGGAATTAGTCCTAATAAGATGGATTTACTTTACCTGAAGTTAATGACAGTATGTTGTTTTAGAAACTTGAGTTAGTGCTTCCAGATGTTATTCATGATCTTACGAAGTAGGTATCAGATATTCCCATCCTGATTTTCACAGGTATCTATGTGAGTCTCCAGAATTTAAGGCAGGGAAAAATCATGCTTATGGCACTTGGATACTGTAACTTTTTAAAGAGAACTGATCAATTGAGAATATGTACCTTTCTCTGAACAGCTATCTGAATGTGGCTGTGTTGTGCTGAGCTTGGCTCTTAAACTGAGTTTGCATCCAGCTTTTGCACATGGCTGGTTATATAATACTGCAGCAGAAAGGAAAAACACGAATTACTTGATGAGGAAAGTGGCAGTGGAATGAAACACTGAATTTCATTAAAAAGTTATGAAGTTTTTAACAGGAAATATTGGGATTCAGGGACAACTGTACTGGACAAAATGTCCATATCTCTGTGTATATAATATACTACTGGAGCACATTGGATTAATTCAGTGCCCTAATAAAAAGCATACATAATTGTGTATTTAATGCTAGATTCCTGTGGCCCTGTTTTGACAAGAATAGTTGACCACTTCTGCATCCACTGGCAATGGTATCTAGTAATCCACAAGCGAGCATAGCTGTGTGATCAGCATATGGAGATCACACTTGAAGATTTTGTAATCTGGCGTTCCAGACTGAACACTAGGCACTAGACTGGAGGTGCTAAGAGCCAGCCAGCACCATACAGAGCAGATATATCTTCTATGTCAACAAAGAACCAGACAGAGACAGGCAAAACACTATTTCATCCTTGGATCAGCTTACCATACTTTTGCTCACCAGTGCAGAGAAACTAGCTCTGTAGAGATACAATTTCTATGTGGTATGAGATTGCTGCATTCAGCAAAATTCTGTGTTTCTGTCCTTCAGTATATGATTCATTCTATATAAAACTAGTGAAATTTCATGGCATGCAAATCAGGAGTTAATCTGGCCTGTATCTATTTTCATAATATTTTTCTTTTACTGCACTGCCATTACTGGGGAGCTGTAAACTGCTGCATTGCATCTATGAGAGTGCTTTACTAAGCTTGAAATGTTCTTCTTTCCATGGGAATTGCTAGAGGAATGAGAGCATCAGTTGAGATCCTACTTAAAAGTTCAAAGTACTGGTAATTAAAAGAAACTATTATTTAACTTTAAACTGAACATGTGTCCTTGATGAGAATGAGAGAGAAAAAACAGAGCTCTGCAACATTGCCTTTTCGGTCACTGTCCACATGCTACTGCTTTGTTTCTTAAGCTGGAAGTCTGCTTTGTGGCTTTTTTTAAAAAGGTACTTATTTATTTATTTCTTTTTTTTAAGGACTGCGTGCTTTGATCCTGTTCTGCTGCCAGTAGAAGGTGTACGGGTTAATAAGGGCTAAAATTGCTTTTTGTTTAGAAAATGGAGTACTTTATCTGCTCATGGTTAGTGCTCTGAAGTGTTTCTTAGCACTTCACCCCTGCATGCTCTTGGGGACAAAGTATGTCATTCCAGTAGGAGAAAAAAATTATCATTCTAGTGGTAAAATGAAAACCATTGCAGCATAGGTAAAGGCACGTACTAGAAAATGAAGTTTATTTCCTTATAGTTTGCAAAAATTAGAATTTGCCTGTTTTTTATAACTGAGGAGTTGTTACACTTTTTAATATACCTTCATACTTCTGAAATTTCTCATTAATATACACTAGGATAAAGAGATGAATGTCTTCAGGAGAGATATGGGAAAACTCTTCCCTTAGGTGGAAGGAAACTACGGCATGTTTTCAGAAAACCAGTGGGGATAAAAGGCTTTGTTCAGCAGTTTTGGCAAATTGAACGAAGAAAAAATCTATTTTTCCTACAGATATAAGGAGAAGAAGGAGTAAGAAAAAAGAGGGCAAGCAATAGATCAGCAACTTGAGGGGGAGTAAATTATGAGTATTTAGTTTATTTCAGTACCTAAAATAGCTCTGATGGCTTAGGGTGTCTAGAGACATATGTATTAATAGAGCTAAGAAAGAAGTGGAGAAAACAGTTTGATCAAAAGTAAAGCAGAGTAGGGGTATATTTGTTTCAGAATCCCTTGTAATTTTCTTGCTGTGCTCTTATTAGCAGATAGAAATGGTAATAGTTTCATTTAATTCACTACTGTTGCAATGGAAGACAATCAGAAATCCATCTTACAAAAAACTCCGATTATGTGACAGGTAATGCAGTTAATTCACTTTTTCAATTACTGTCCCACAAGGATATAATCATGAGGAAAATATCACTATGCTAAGGTTCTTCCACAAAGACTGATGCAATGTAACTGACAAAATTTCATTAAAGGTCTGAATTTACTCCCCACTGAAATGAGCAGTAAAACTCCTATTCACTTCAAAAGCAGCAGGTACGTTGTATGTATGACTATCAAGAGCAGTCAATTGAAAATATTAGAAGACAGCTCAGAAGTAACCAAACCCAGACTGAGGTTCTGTATCCATAAATGTGCCCACACAACCCTACAGACTTCCCTCCTGCCAAACGACTCACACAACAAACATTTGCCAAGCAAATCATTAAAAACTGTAAACATTTCCCTTTGTTTTGCTGAAAATGTATTCAAAGTATCTCCAAAGGTAGTAGCTTCCTATTCTAGTACACGTACAGGCAGAAAGAATATGGATTAAAGTATTTGATGAGGGAAGGAAGGTACTGTTTTTAAGGAAAAATTACCAAACTACTTTTGTACTGGAACATTATACGCCTACTTTCTGTTGGATAAAGCTTTGCAAATGAAATATAAGTCTCCTAGAAAAAATGACACAAATTTGGAGAAGATTGCCAAGTAATCACCCAATGATGGACTATCCACACAGAAAATCAAGTTATATACTGAGAAACAGTCAAGTTAACAGCAAGAAATATGGATAATTGAAGTGAAAGAATTTTTGAAATTTAAAAATGAGAATAATGAACATGAGAATATTAAAAAATCAAAATAGGTAGGAGATCCCCAGTGAGTGTAAACAGACAAATGATAGGACTTTCTTTTAAAACAGACGTGAAGATGGATTTAGGGAACTACAAACTGATGTTTGTTTTCAATACTTGGGAAGACTGGATGAAATTCTCAAGTAAATAACTTTCTGGACACTCAAAGGACAAGACCATGATTAGGAATAATCAGTGTTTGGATTTAATCCTTGAAAAATCATGCTTGACCAATCTGGCAGCTATATAAAATGATATGACTAGGTTAGTCAGTGAGGTCTGTGGGTTTCCTGTGCTGGCCAAACAGAGGACAAGTGGACTGGACCGGCAGACTGTAAGAAGAGGTGGAGAACAGACTGGACTTTAGAATTTGAAGTGTTTACAGTTTCAGATTTAACACTTAGTAGTGCCTGGGGTTGATACTTACTGGAGCCACTGATGTCTAGTATTTTCACCAAGGACCTGGATAACAGGACTGAAGGTAACTCAGCCAGCCTCTGAATGACACCAAAAGGAGCACTTGACGCACAAGGAGACTAGGCATGTTATTCAGGTTATCAGGAGTGCTATGAAATTCCAGAAGGACAAATGCAAAGTACTGCACCTGCGGCTGAGGCCCTGCTCATTAGGTAGAAGCTCTGCAGGATAGGATCTCTCCATTCTACACTCAGCAAGAGTACATATGTCAGCTGTGTATGTCTACGTCAGTGGACAATGAATATATACTGAGATACATCAGTAATAAAATTGCAAGAAGGCTGAAGGAAGTAATTATTCCTCACTGATTATCACTCATGAGGTTTGATTAGAGACCCACAGAGGTTCCTTCTAATCTATTTTTTCTATAATTCTGTGAAATTATTTCATAATTCTTATATGCAGTAATGTTAGTTAGATTTTGTTCTGAGTGTATTAGAGGTCCATAATAAGGGTTAAATTAGAGTAATAACTATACATAAGCTCAGGGAGAGCCTGTTACTGTAAATCAAATTCTTGAAAGTTTGTAGAACACACAAGACTAGGCCCTTGGTTATTGCCACAGAGGAAATATACACAGGCAATGCAAAGGCAAAGCATTTTATTTTCCACTTACTTGTATAAGCATTTTTATTTGAGGGAAAGCTTTTTAAAACTTCTTTTAAGTTTCAGTTCAAATAGCTCTAATTTTGACCTCTGTACTAATCCTTAATACATGTTTATCTAGCTGCATCAGAACTATACTGTTCTCCTCTTTGCCTCCCACGTTGGTGTGTAGGATTAAGTAGAAGTGCTAATTCTAGGTTATTGAGTATGGCTTTGATGATTACAGTTATAACCAGCGAGCAAGGTTTGGAGTTGTTTTTTTCCTGATAGCACATCCTCACCAATGAAATTCAAGTGAATATGAGGGCAATCAACAAAGTCCAGCTCTTAGACTGTGAATATGCTGAGCTGTGAAATATATCTCTGGTTTCACCCTCACTCAGCTTTAGATTTCACTGAAATGAAAGGCTAGCCTGAATTCAGAAGTATGATTAGTGTAAAAAGTTAAATTTCTTCCTCTGTGTAATGCCTAAAAAATGAAACTGATTTTTGTCTCCCTTCTGCTCATGAGTACTTGAGTCCATGTTTTAAAGAATAGAACAAAGATTTCTTGTCAGTTCAGTTGCCAGTGTTTGCTCTCACCTTTCCCTATTGTACAGCCCAACTCTTCAGTTTGTCTTGTCTTGAACAGTACAGAGCAGTCCTGCTGGCACACTTGGTAGCTACAACTTGACTTGGGATTTTAATTCGCCAACTTTTCAAGAAAATAATTTTTCATTAGTGTTTGCTAACACAAGGTTCCTCTTTATACGGAATCTAGATGACCATGATTATGAACCATGATACCTTTTCCAGGAAGAATACAGTTTCTCCTTCATCAGAGTGGTCTGTCTAAAGAGATGATATAAACTGTTTTTATTTTCCTCTTAAATTCATGGAGTGTTTAAACTTATTGCCATAAATTGATATGGATCTGATTCTTCACTATTTGTTTATGGAAAAGTTTAATTAAGGGCAAGTAGCAATAGCAAAAATCTGACTTTGTTTTGAAATCTTGAAAACAATTGTGATTTTTTGATTTGTTTGTCTGAGGAAGTATAACAGATCTCATTTTTATACCTCTGATTTGACTACTGAAACAGTCTGAAGTCTAGTTCTAATAGTCTGAATCTCTATTGAAATAGCTGAACTCATATAGCACTGTTGACTGATATTTCTCAAAATTAGCAATAACCATCTACTTTAAAATAATCTCCTTTGAAATATATTTTCATATTTACTCCCAAATCCATGCTTTAGACATAAACCAGACTGATCTTTATTGAGACAAAGTGGAGATTGCCCTCTTCTCTCATTTAACTAGTGATAGTACTAGAGGGAATGGCCTCAAGTTGCACCAGGAGAGGTTCAGGTTGGATATTAGGAAAAATTTCTTCTCCAAAAAGTGGTGATGCATTGGAACAGGCTGCCCAGGGAGGTGGTAGAGTCACCGTCCCTGGAAGTGTTCAAGAAACATTTAATAGATGTACTAAGGGACATGGTTTAGTGAGGAAATATTGGTGGTAGGTAGGTGGTTGAACTAGATGATCTTGGAGGTCTTTTCCAACCTTGCTAGTTCTATGATTCTAAGATTCTATGAAAAATATCCAGGCTCTAATTCCTGGTAGTAGTTTGGAGCAATGCACAATGATCTCTATTGGAAACAAGCTGTTAACTTTATTTCCAGGGAACTGCAAAGGTACCATAGGAGTTCTATGTGCTTGTACTGCATTGAAATGTGAAAAACTTCATCTTAAACCTCATAATGAAAAAGAAAATCTGAATATTTCTAGTCTAAAATATGTAAGTTCATCACTTCCTATCTGGTGGTTGTACACTTAGAATTCTGTAGCAGAAATTAGAAAAAAAGTTTGGGCTGGATTATACAAAGATTTCTGCTGACAGTTGCAAGTAATGAAGTCATCCTGAGCTGCACTAAGAAAACTGTGTGTCAGACTCTCCTATATGCTAACCTATTTAAAATAAATTTACATTTAAGGTCTGATATGAAACCCATTGAAATTAATGGAAAGACTTTAATACTCTTTGACTCAAACGCATATACAAGATCACATATTTCCTATGATTCTATTTTTGTAGCAGCTTGACAGGATTTACTATTTCTATACATTTTCAGCAAGGCTTCCTCCGATCTCTTTCGTTATTACTATTTCCCCTCATGAACATATCATACATCTTCTCACTTCAACATCTCTAGGGGCCTACCTGATTTTCCTACCAGAGAGCAGCTTAATTTTCTTCTAAGATGTGAGTTGTGTGTGACTCCCCAAACCCACCAGTCTGGCTTCTGAATGCAACTGTAATTAAAAACAAAACAACAAATAAATCACGAGTTCTCTTCTTTGCAAATAGTCCAAGCCAGAACTTCTTCCTATTTCTGTCTTCCTTATTTTTTAAATCTTTCAGTTTCCACAATGTCTGCATTTGAATTCTGGTTGGAGACACATTTCTTTCATATCTGCTATTGTTACCTCTTGTTTCACGACCAGAACAAAACTATTTCATGCAGCAAATACTGCAGGAATACCAAGTGACAACAGTAGGTATTTGTAGCTTATACGCAGTGGGCACTATATAGAAGCAGTTTAGAATATATTTGTAATTATTTTTTAAATGGACACAGGGTGAAGACATTGGTAGTATTAAGTTAGTGTATTAACTATGTTATAGTTTCTTGTGAAATGTATTTCTGAATTCTGTGATTGGGTAAGAGAGGGATTTGGATGAAAACCATAAATGTGTTATTTGCAAGTGATACAGAGATAAGAAATAGTGATTAGTAACGTCCAAATGTTGCAAATAGTTCTACATTTTCAGAGAGCAAATACAGAACTGTGGATTGAATTTTCTGAATATGGGAGGGCTTATCATCCAGTTTATTTGTTTTTGTTTTGCTTTCACTTTTTAAATGTCTTCATTCCTTGTTTCTTAATATTTTGTCTGTCCCACTTCTTCCAAATTTTGGCCACCTTAAATTTGCATGTAACTTTGCAAACTGACTAAAGATGTAGAACTCAGACTGATGCTGGAATGCTGTAGAAATTTGAGGTCACCTCTTAAAAATGCAAATCTAGTTGATAAGAAAAAAGTGACGGTAATGAATAGGCATTCAGACAACAGTTATAAGAGATCTTTTTTCTCACACACTGAGTAACTCTCACAAGTGCCAAAGTCAAGAATTATCAACAACTACTATAAAACCATACTGTAAATATACTACATATTATTATAGTCACTTTCACTAGAATGTCATTGGAATATTTTTTTAATACAAAAGATCTTCTGCCTGCATCTTTCTCTTTCAGATTTTAATAGTAACTTTCCATTATATTTCTGGAAAGTAGATTAGCATTACTTTATTTTTAATCCTGAAAGACTTCTAATGCACTATGCGATTTAATGTAATTATGCTTAATAGATGGAATACAGCAGCTTTGTGAAGATTGTTCATATCCCTACCGGATATTTTGCAGAGATAAACATGTATCTAGTTTATTTAACATGATTAACTACCTGAAGTATTAAAATTTTTATACAGCAATACTCAACAACCAAGTATTGAAAGATTACTGGAGAGTCGCTGCATTTTATGAGACAGCCCTGGTTTGACTTGCACACAAAACTGGGTAGTGCTAATGGGCTGCAACAAAATAGTCTCCTTTCACTTTCTCCCCTGTAAAAATGATGAAGATTTGGTAAACCCTAGTTCCCATTCAGTAAGGAATTTAATGAGGTGTTTTATTTATCTCCCATCTAAAAGGGATGAAGCACAAACCAATATGCTTTCTTCCATTTGTATCAGAGAAAGCAAGCAGCATGCTAAGGAGAATACAGCACTATATCCCTATTGCTTCCACCAAAGCTGGCACAGTTTCCTTTACTTCCCTTCTAGCTCAACCTTTCATTTCCACACTGATGGAGAGGCCATGATACAGAGCCCACTGCAACTGATGTCTTGATGTTCTTAAGCAGCCAATGGTTTTAATTACCGAAAAAGGTTTCCTTCCCCTCTTGCATAACTATGTTTCCTCTGCTGCTGCTGTTCGTTCCAGCTCTGATTATCTAAGGCCAGCTCTGAGATGAGAAACTGCTGAGCTGCTTAATGCTGCAGCTGGAGAGTGTCAGAAACAATGGGGGGGAAAAAAAAAACAACAGCAAGCATGACTTCTATGTAATCTTAAGAATTTTATAAGTCAGACAGGAAAAAAAAGTGATGTAGGATGAAATTAAGTTTAGTGAGTACAGTTCTGTCTGGAAGCACTGAAGACAGGGTTTCATCTTCCACACCTTCTGCAAAAAGAGATTGCCACATTGATTTAGTAATTTGAGATGCAGTCCACAAAACTTGAGGTAACAAAATGCAATCTCTCTAGAGATCTCTAGAGATCTTTGCTGGACTGAAGCTTCTCTTTAGAGTTGCCCTGCTCTTTTCATTGACTACAGGGAACCCAGGAAAGCTATACTTCCAAAGTAGACATTGCCTGTTGAAGTTTTTTTTTCTGTGAAAGTCTAGCCCCATGGAAATCAATGGGGAATTATATCTTCAAGTCCAGATAGTTATTGAGCTGGAAAAAGAAGGTTCTTTATTACAATCACTTAGCAAAATGCTACTTTTCAAGAATGAGAAATTGATCTGACAAGCTGACAGAAATTGAAGACTGTGTGTGTCAACAGGAGAAGAGGAGAAGAAAAAGTGGGAAGGTAGGAAATGTCATTATTTTCTCATTCTTCAAATTAATACTTTAAGGAATAATATGACAATTGCTCATTGTTCTAATGAACCCACATTCTTGATTATGATAAATAATATATTATATGATAATTTCTCCTTTGCTTTAATTGACAAAGTTGTCTGTACTGACAAGATACAATGAGATTTTTTAAATGGAAAGCAAAAAGCAGAGGATTTCCTGCAGTGCTGAAAAGCCCTCTGAGCTAGTGAGCCTAAAGCAGGGATGCTTATGATAAAATACTGCAGACAGAACACAGTTGATTAGAGTGTTGAATTAACTATGCTCTCATGTGCGTTCTCTCTCATCATCTTGTTCTTTCTTGCAGCCTTCTCTTCACCCTTTCAATTGTCACTATTGTTTTTTGTCCTGATTTTTTCGTTCCTGAGAATTCAGCACAAATGCCAGAATTCTACTTTCATCAGAAAACAAGACCCAACATTCTGCTCCATTGAGTCTCAGTGTCTCTTGTGACTGGTGGCTTTCTTAGGTCAGACTCCAATAGTTTATGTAGATTAAATGAATACAGAATAATACAGCACAGCTGTATAAGCCCATGATCTTTACTGTTTATTTGACTATGCTGTGACTGCTGAGACAGCAGCAATCAGACCTAGGATTTCTCCTTCAATAGGCACATTTGAACTTCAGGACTCAACACAGTTAGGTCAAAGGATATGAAGAGAAATTAAATTCAAGTTTAAGGCTGTGTCTCTGGTAAGATCTTGAAGCAAGCTTATGATAAAATTCCTTTCCCCAACAATACTGTCCCTAGCCACTGCCTTTAGCCATGGAGCACACAAGGACGCTATCTTGCAGCCAAATGGCAAAGATCGCTTTTACATTTGCAGCAGCTGCCTGAATTCTCTGCGTTAGGATGAATCAGATACTTCCTCTGCTTGGAAGACATTTCTGAAGAATCAGATCTCCACATAAATTTTGAAGTCTGAATCTCAGGTCCCAAAGTATGAACCACTCAAATTGTACATGAAAGGGTAGGTCACTGGCAGTAAGGTTTAAGAGCAGGCTCCCTGGCTTACATGTGTGAATGAGTCTTCTTTATTTGCACTAACCTAGAAAGTACTATTAACACAAATGCTTTTATATGTATATATATAATAAATATAAATGTATATATATTTAATCTCCTTGGAATTGTAATTTATGCTTGTGAATTGCAAGCTACATGCAAAACTGTTCAAGTTTTCTGACTACAGAGCTAGTTCTATCCTTGGATATAGCACATTATTTTCCCACCAAATAAGACATGAAAGTAAACGTTTCTTAGAAATAAATAACATTCAACCTGAAGAATTTCCTGTATCATAAATATACACTCTCAGCTGAATACTTGCATTTACTTTGAGGTATGTTCATGTCTGATGGAATGAACCCTTTATTTTCTAATATTGAGTTGACACATACTGTCATAATAAAGAAAAATAAAGTCTTTTCTGAGAGCATTTCTAACCATTTTTTTTTTAATTAGAGCTATGTTAATAGTATGATTCCTCTACTGGGAATATAATGCTACACTGCATGCCCAGGCTGACCTGAAGCTATAACTGACAAACAGAAGCAGGGAATCAATGCTTTTATGTTTATTCACCTTTTAGTTCTTTATTATTATTATTATTATTATTGTTATAGTTATTTTAATTTATGACTCTATTGACTCGTACTCAGAAACAAAGTACGACGTGTTTATTTTAGAAACTCGTCTGCAATCTCTGTCATTAACTGGGATTTCTGCAGTAAAGACTGCTTACAGTTATTGTATTCATGCAGATATTCACTGATTTTACTGATTATTGTGTGGCCCTGAAAGCTCATTCACACAAATTGCTGGTAGAAGTTGCACATCATTTAATAACTTCAAAATTTAGTTCTTTGTCCTGTATCTGAAGGCAGGATGTTCTGCTGGCTATGTGAATAAGCTTGTGGATAGAATGCATGTTACTATCTAGATAGAATCCACTTCAACATGCTTTTAAAATGTAAACAACTTATATTTACTTAGTTGTGAAATTCACTTGGTGCTGCATGATATCCTACTAGACGGTGATGAGTAAAATGAGGATGGCACTTTGAGCCACTTTATGGATATGATTTATATCTGCAGCACAGTATCTTTGCAGTTGCCATACTATTGTGAGCAATTACTAAAAATTTCCAGTCTCTGTACATGACTTCCGTGTTTTTTCTTCCTCCAGCCCATTGCATAGACAGAACCGCTCCCATCTATCTCCTGCTGTAAACTGAACTAGAGTGGGATATCCTTTTGACACACACTCCACAATACTGCCATAAGGCTCCATCAGCAGACTTGCAGCTTCTATGACAGTCAGCATCCTTGCATATGACTAAAGATTGCATCAGTATTTGAAAAAGTTGAATTAGTAACCTCTTATATCCACTGTTTGTAACACCTCTAATATAAGTATATTTCAAATATTAATATAATTCTAGTAATGTATCTGATGCAGAGTTGAAAAAAGCCCCAAGCCTCTCCCAGGAAATCTCTGTCAAGAAGGAATGAGATTAGAACACTTTCATTGAATTTATGGGCCAGTAAATTAAGCTTTCATTGTATTAGATGCGTCAGTCTCTACATAATCCATATTTAAATATTGATGCATAATATACTAGAAATATTGTTTTTAGCATAAAAACCTTCCACCACTAAAAACACTGCATCCACATAAATGTAACAAACACATCATCTGAAACCATCTCTCAATTTCCCAATTAAAAAGCAACATTCTGTAGCAAACAGATGATGAAAATACCAAAAAGAGCTCTCATGCTTTTATTAACAGTGAAAATAAATAATATATATATGTAACTGGGATATGTGTGCTCTACAAAGCTTAAACCACTATTATCCAAGGCATAGTTTAATTTGTTTGAGTTATATGAATCTTTTACTTCTTAATTTTATAGACTTTTATACCTTTTACTTCTTAATTTTATGTATTTTATATAAATACATTCCTGAATAAAAATCTACTTGTATATGTGCAAATAACTTAAGGATATAATGACAAACCCAGTAAATTTACATTAATATTGCCCAGAGTTCTTGGTATTCTATAGGTGAAAGGAAGAGCAACATAGAACTCACATATATGAAATATTTAAATAGATACATTGTGATGGATATTTTATGAAAATATAAACAAAATTCTATTTCTCTTGCATAGCTTGAGACAACTTGCTTTTCTTTCAAAACGCCGTGTTTCAATAAAATGAGTATAAAAATGTATGGAAAGAAACTATCTTCTGCGGTGAAACTGTGTATCTTGAGAATCTGATGTTGAATTCAGTGTAAAAGCACTGGCAAAAAATCTACAAAGAGTTCTGTCATTTACTGAACTAATTGGGGTTGTGTTCCTGGTTTTTTCTGTTGATTTTCCAATAATTATTTTTTTTTAGTTCTGTTGCTTACAAGGTAAAATCATTTTGTAATTATCTGTTAAAACTATTCTGACACTGCAGGAGTATTGCCTTACATAACAAAATCAGTATCTTCAAGTATAATAAATGATCTAGTAACTGCTCTGGAGAGTTGTAATCTATTACTTCTTTCTTTTTTGCCACAGCAAAGAAATGAGTTCTTAAGTCCATACTAACAATTCAGTCCTTATTTTCATATTCCCTATGAGACTGGCCTGAAAATGTTAGGCCTGTTTTTAAGAAATTCAGATCTCTATTTCCATAAAGGTTTAACTCATTACTTAACTTGTCCCACAGTGTAGTTTGGGTGAAATGTGGATCCTCCATTAAAAAGATTTTAGTTATGATTCTTAGAGATAAATTTGCATAAATACAGAGTCCAGCTAACTCCTATGTATGGGTAGGATCCACCCATGTGACTGTTTCAGGATTTATTTGAAATGGAAAATTTATAGCAACGAAGGAATCCAGCGGCTGATATGAACTGAAAACCTGATTATATTTAAAGCATAACCTCAGCGGTCTGGGAATTTAGTTTCAAGCTCAGTAACTCTTCATGTATCTATAGTTTACTGCCCATCAGGACCAAGGCAGGATTTAATAAATCTTATTTGTTTAATGAAAAAAAGAACATCCTGACACAGTGAACAGCACAGAAGTGACTAATCCATCTCTGTCTTCCCCAGTAAATATTATTCATTATGCTGTTTGCTTTTCTAGAATATTTTTCCTAGTCTGAAGCAATAATTGCATATGCAACTACTAGTATTAGATATGGATAGCAAAACGAAACCAACAATTTACAACTTATCAGTGTAATAAATATATATTGTTTCTTTGTGAATTATTACAAACCCAGATCCTTTTTTCTCCACCTGGTGTATTTCTTTAAACTGCCTACCAAGTGTATGAGAACAGTTCTTGATCAGTAAGTGATTTTCTACTTTGTTGATCGTGTCTGGCTGGCTGGCACAAACTCCACCTGTGAATTTGTATGTCTCAGCAGTGGAATATCCTGCTAAGTTAAGAGTTCAATTTCTTTAAGTGCTGTTTCTCAACAAGTTTTTTAAGGAAAACAAGTTGAGAGCACATTTCACCATTTCTGCAGGGCTTATTTTATGGATGTTGTGTACGTGAACAGTCCTGCTGGGGAACCACTTAGCCATAACAAGTCATTGAGAACCACTACAAAAGACTAGTAAGAAACAACCTCGAGCAAGTTCGTTTCAAGCATGCCACTTGTTAAGAATTTCAGCTCCTGCATGTGTTTGGCTCAGGAAAGTTTAGTCATAGATGAGGCTTGCTATGGCTGCCGGCACCCCGTGGGGATCGACGCTGTCCTCAGGGTGGCTCCGGCTGGCAGAAACAGCCGTTTGTGGCTCGGGGTCACCTGCAGGAGGCGCCCCTGGTGCTACCCAGGACAGGGCCGCGACTCTAAGGGCCCAGCTGGGAACCGCGATCCAGCCGCCCTGGTGCTGTCCATGGTCCTGAAGTAGCCACCTCCACATAACACGACGCGACCGTTATTGCTGACCATGGTGCTGAAACAGCCTCTGCTGGTCGTGCCTCTGAAGCTGCGTCGGGACGGGCACGCAACAGCCAGCACGGCTCCCCCGTCGCCGCGAGCCCCCCTGGGGCTGGCGGTGCACAGAGAGAAAGAGAACAGGGTGAAAAGGGCATGGCTGCCATGGGGAGCCCGTCCTGAAGTAGCTTTTTCCTCCCGCGAAATGTGCCTTCCTATGCTGCACGAGCAGATTCCGGGTATGGCGGCTCGGGGCTATCCACAGCCGAACCTCGCTGAGCCGTGTTGGGAGACCCCTTCCCCACCATGGTTCACCGGCCACATCCTCGATCCTTTTTATCTCAGAGGAAAGTTTTGTCTGTGATATCTGTCGTCCCCCCCCCCCCCCGCCTTGAGATGGGACCTGGCAGGGCAGGGGAGGTGGTGGAGAGAGCCGGCGGAAGGGAAAGGGGGGAGTTATTTCCTACTTATTTATTTATTTAGCTCTTTCCTCCCTCAGGTCGCCATGGTGATACCGAGCTCGCTCTCCCTCCCATCAAGAGGAGACGGGCACCCCCTTCGTGAGAAACCCTCTGTCCCCACTGCCCCCGCTGCTGCTTTTCCCCATCAGAGGTTGAATATACTGATGCCACACCGTCCCCTCAGCGTTTAAGCTGGACCCCCGCGCCCTCCGCCTCCCTCGACCTGGCCCCGACTGCCCCCAACACTGACAGCGACAACCCAGCGCTACTCCAGCTTCCCCCAGTGCAGCCGCCCCCGCTGTCCCTCCAGAAGAGGAGTGAGACGGGAGCAGCCAAAACAGCCCCTCTGTTCGCCTCACTGAAGTCATCCCCAGTTTTGACGCTGCCGCTGGGGATGGAGTGGTTGGGCCGGACGGGTCGTCCCCGGACTCCCTGTGCATCCCCTCAGGGTACCGCCTGAGACGCCCAGCGCGAGGACCCTGAAGCAGCATCGGCCAAGCCCGCGGCGGCAGCGCTCTGCTTGGAAGCGCGGGGCTCCTACGCGGAAGGCTCCCACGACGGCAGCTGGAAATGGGGCCCCTGGCGCCGGTCCTCCCCCTGCCAAGTCCCCCCTCGGCTCCCTGCCCGGCGGAGAGAGCCTAACACGGCTCACCTCCCGGTTACATAAGTAACGCACCCCGCATCCCCCCGCACCGTCGCGGTGGCTGCCGGGGGGCTTGAAGAAGGGCGTTTTTTGGGGGGGAGGAAGGCGTCGGCAGCGAGTCGTGGAGTAAAAGCACAGAAATGCAAACCCCTACCCCGCACCTTCGCGCACCCCTCTCCACCTTACCTGGCGGCGGCACGCTGCTCTCACTCCATGCCGGCACCCTGCGGGACGGGGCAAGGCGCTGCTGCCCGGCTCTGCTCCTGCTCCGGCTCCCTGCCGTATGCGCGAGCGATCGCGGCGGGCTGTCACACGGCCCCCAGGCTGCCGTCGGGCGCCTCCATTCCTCGTGCCGCTCGCCCACCTCCCGCGCAGCGCAGGGGCACCCGCCGGCTGAGGGCTCCGTTCGGGGCCGCTTCGTAGAGGGAGCGAGGGGCGACCGGACGGTCGCGGCGGCGCCGCGCGTGTCTGCTTGCGCGTGGCAACGAGGGAGGCGGCGCGGCGCGGTGCGGTGCGGGAGGGAGGGCGGGGGAGGCGCGGCCCCGCGGAGGCAGCCGCGGGCGGGCCCAGGGGCTGCGGCCGGCGCCGGGGGGCTGCGCTAGCCCGGCCCGCGCGGCGGCGGCGCCGGCTCGGTGGGGTCCGAGCAAGGATGGCAGCAGCGCCACCTGCGGGCGGCGCGGGGCGGTGGGGGCGGTGCGCTTCTTCCGCGTGGACGGCCCGGCCCGCAGCCTGCCCGCCCCCCGGCCACAGCGCGCGCGGAAGGGTGGCTCTGGGGAGGATAAAGCTCGTAGCGGGCCAGTGGCGGAGGGGAAGTGATTGGGTTCCCCGAGAGCTGAGTGAAAAGGTGAGGCGAGGAATGGGGGTGATCTTTCCCTTCCCTTCCTTTCCCTTCCCTTCCCCTCCGCTGGCAGTGAACCTCCCCGGCTTCTCGCCCACGTCCTGCTGCTACCATGGAACAGTCCCATCCATCCCGGTCTGCATCCTTCCAGTGAGGCATCCAGAGGAACCAAATGCACATCCAACTGACCAGAGGAGACCAGGAGACTTGGGTTTGTGTCCCACAGGACTTCTACAGTGTATGAGGGCTGATCTCACACTGCACACTCTAGATCTTTTAGGACACTTAACAGGGCGTGTCTTTATACACCCTCCTCATGTATTAGTCTGTAGGAATGCAGTACCTTTGACATTATTTTCCGACTCGGGTTTCATTGAAACTGGCCACCAGATTCCATGCTCCTTGGAAGGACTGGCAGTTGCCAGACAAACAGATAGATGTACACATTCAAACAGTGACAAAAAAATTTACTTAAGCTTCCTTTTCTAAGAAAACCTTGCTAAAAAGGTAGAACCAAGAAGATATTTGTCAAATATAGTCCTAATCCTTTCCCTTGGAGAAGGTATCCTTTCCCGGTTGCTCTACCTTACTTTGTTTCTTGACTATGCTGCGACCACTGAGTTTATCCTTTTCTCCCTCTGAGACAAAAGTAGTATTTTAAACCAGCACCACTTAAGCTTGTGAAATTGCCTTATTTGAATTTCCTTTCTCACCTCACCCTTCCTCTTCACACCTTCCTACATTTCCTAGTGTACTTTCTGGGAACCTTTTTTCTGTCTAAACTCATCTGAGTCCATGTATTTTTGTTGTCTATGTATTATATCATGCTAATCTAAAAAATGGCTGTGTTCTGGTCTCTTTAGATTTTTCCATAAAAGGGAACCTCACTGAAAAGAGCAGTGTAAGACCTTTTGTGGTGGTTCACATGATTATTCATTTCTTCCTGCAAATTACTGTTTATTGAAATCTCTTTCGTTATACTACAAGCACTTCTACTGGAGCGGCATTTACCCTTCACACTGAAGTTACTTTTCTAGGGCCTAGGATATGTATGAGCTTATCCTTCCTGACTTTATGATCTCAAGACTATGTGATGTCTCATAGACCCTTTTATCTCTACTGATTGTTAAATATTTTAAAAGGAGCAGCATATGGCTGGTTACGTTAAGCTTGGAACCACAATAGAATCATTAAACTGAACAAACTCTTGTGCATTCCAATGGTACTTTTTCTTTCTCTTGGGGCACAGAAATTAAAATGGCTTTTGAACATGTGCACAAACAATAATTTTATACTTACCCTGCTGTCTCCCTTCAATCTATTTGTCTCAGTTGTGTTTTTCTCAAAACCAATTCCATGAATCTCACTGCAGAGCCCCTTGGAGTCTATTAATACTTATGCTGGCACACGCAGAAAAGATGTCTACTACTTCTTCAGGTTGCAGACAAATGCCTGTCTAGTATGTTGCTGAGATTTCTTTTCCCTTCTTATTTTAGTTAAAAGGCAATTCAGTGGTTGCTCTGGCAGTCTCTAAATCCATATTGCTTGTTCAAGGTGATTTCAGTTAATGGGCTTTGACTCAGAGATCCCTCCTGTCCCCCTTTGGACAGATAGTCCCAGAAACAACTTGACTTCACCTGACTTGTGCTTTGCCTGAGGGAGCAGTTTATGTCAGGAATGGAAATTTATATCAGCTTGAAATTTTTGGAATTGCTTTTGAAACAGAGCGCATTCTTGAAACAGCAGGAAAAGCAGATGCATGGGTTGACAAGGATAGGAGGTGGAGAGAATTGGTACAACCTCCTTCAAGTGCCTAGTACTACAGATTTACATGAAGATCTAGCTCTTCTTAGGGTACTGGAGCTTGGAGGGATGTTCAGAGCACCTAAAAGAAACTTTAGTTGTGAATTGTCCTTGGGAGGGTCTCTCCCTCACAACCTTTTGTGTGCAGAGATTGT
Organism: Gallus gallus; assembly: GCF_016699485.2. NCBI lineage: Eukaryota > Metazoa > Chordata > Aves > Galliformes > Phasianidae > Gallus > Gallus gallus. The sequence continues at coordinate 107,468,788 of NC_052532.1, forward strand.
GTGGAGGTTGTGGAAGGACTATATGGAGATGAACTACCTGATAAAGGATCTGACACATGATCATCCTCCTCCAATGTTCACTTTGCCAGTGTAATTTTACACATAGAAAAGCCACTTGCCAGCACCTCTCGAGGAGTGATTCTGATGTATGCTTGCCAACTGGAGATATTTGTATTTCAGTGAAATTACAGCTCCTGGTACAAAATGTGAAAGCATGTGTTATTCTCATGACCTGATATTGCAAACTCGTGATAATAGATTAATGTGTTATTTAATTCACATGCATAAGCGTAGGCAATGCCATCAACCTGATACCTGCACTGTAGTTTCCAGTAAACTTATTCAGCTATGCCAATCCTGCACATATAAGGTCTGCTTGCTTTGTGTATTTTGCAAATGCAGTCCTATGCATGACAAACAAAATGATATGTTTGAAGTTTTCTGAAATTGAGCCAGAGCTATTGCTTCTTCCCTCCAGGTTCTGAAATGTCTACTTTTCTTGGTATACGTTCCTCCTTTCCTTTGGGAGGGTTGAGCAGATGAATGTGAAATGTGTCTGTAGAAGAATTTTTGTATTTCATATATAAATTCTGAGTTTAACTCTTTCAGAAAGTCAATGGCTTTATTCTATCTCATTTGTTTAGCTGTAAGAAAAAAAATATCCAAAGTTCTCAAAATTAGAATGCCTAACGTGTAGATATCAAAATCACTCCTGAATGCATCAGAAGGCATATATTTTTGTGTCTAAGATCTACTCTTCAATGATCTTATGGACAGCTAATTATGATGCGTGATTCTTAGACAGTGTTACAAAGCAAAAAGCGCATAAATACCAGGTCTGAGGGAGTTTTGATGCACAGAGAGAACAAATCATCTGGCATCTCTGGAGAAGCCTCCTTGCCTAGAGTTTCATTTGCTGCTCCTCTCATTAGTACTCTTTATCTCACTGGCCTAGAAAGTGTGAGTCTAGATATTGCTTCAGACCATATGGCGACACCGAGAGTTTTTTGCACAGCAGTAAGAAAAGCTATGGTTAAAAATGTCTGCTTAAAGATCAGTTAAAATAGTTTTGGTTCGCACAACTTGATAGCAGTGACAAAGGATACACATTTGTTAATCTAACAGTAATTTTAAATACTCAATAGGTTTTACAGCTTGTTGGAGTTGGGGAAATTTTGCAGAGCAAGCCATTGGAAACCGAAGGGGAGATAAGGAGAGACTAGTGGGTGGAAGCTGTCTGATTTTGTTTTCTGGCAGGAAGAATACCAGAGGGAATTCTCTTTCCCAGCCTACCACCCCCCTTTTTTTCTTATTTACACATCAATGCATGATTTTTTGGTGTCTAACATTTCCATAATGCAATCTGGTAAACCTAGCACAGCTGTTTTGAAAACCTGCCTCATATTTAAGATTACTTTACTGTGTGCAATCTTGTATTTCACTTGCTAGTCATGTTATTTCTGGATGTCAAGATAGGGAATGGCTATAAATATGGAGGTAAGTTTCACAGTCACTGAGATTTACTATGCAGTGGCAATAACCTTCTCCATTTTGCCTTTAAGCTGTCTTCTGTATTCCACAAGTCAAAGTTTATCATTATCAATATTTTTGGATAGTACCTGATGCAACAAAGCAACTTTCTCATTTGCAATCAAGTAACAGGGGAATAAAACAAAACAAATAAGCAAACCTAAAGCTCTTGATCTCCATGGAATGTTATTAAAAATGCTGATATAAAGCTGTCTTGCAGTCATCAGAGAGATGCACTGTCAATCCTGAAATTTTGGTGCTGGCAGAAGTAAAATCAGAGCACATTTTCCACAGTATCCCACTTGATGTGCAACCTGTCTTTCCAAATATATAGCTTCATACTGGCACAAAAGATATCTCTGCAAGTATTCTTCTGTCTTTCGTCATGAGTTCTTAGACACATACCAATCATGCTAATTTAATTAATCAAACTTGCTTTATTTTTATCCCCTTCTATTCCTTTTATGCCGAATAATTTCAACTGTTTGAAAATCATGAGTGACTCCCGTCAGGTGTTTTGTTTGGCAGAATTTTCTTAATCAATTATGAATTTGAATTTTCAAGAGGTGGTGGTGTGTTGGGCAGGGTAAATATGGCATTTGTGGTCTTTCTTTTATATACTACAGAGCAGACCAACAGTGTTTCTCAGTCTCTGCATTTAGCTTTTACTTTCAGTTTCTTGTGCCTACCATTTATATTTCATCTTCCCGTTTACTGATGTTGCAGATTTTTTTTACATAAAAATTCTTCAACTGTGTTATCCTGTTTTTGTTTTGGACTGGAGGTCCAGAAACAATATGTTGTTGACCCGTCAGGAGTTTGGGGATTTGAATTTTAGAAGTGATATCATTTTTTTTCTGGTTTGGATTTTAACCCAGGGATCAGGGTTGCCCCAGATGGGCCATTTCTACTTGCAGATATTTTTATTTTTAGTCATTGGATTTCATCTACGGCATTCCTTCTGTGGTTGCAGTTTACTGTAAAAACATTCTGATTTTTAAAAATTACTCTTTTTTTAATTCCTGCTACAAATCCTGAAGCATTACTCACCCCTTTGATGGCTATAAATCCACTTTTACATTGTGCCTTAAAATTTTCCACACCTTGCTTTTTTTTTTTTTTTTTTTTTTTTTTCCAGGTAGAGAATTGTCCACTAATTTAAAATCGTGTTTACCAGTCTTCCTCCCTTCCCTTCTACTGACCCAATTTATTTATAGAAAATAACTTAATCCTCTCTTAGTCTTTCTTCTTGTAAGTTAAACTAGACCATTTCTTGCATTATTTTTTTCCTTATACCTTGAGCTCTCCATTCACCTGATCAGCCTGCTGGTCCTGTTCTGTACAGTATCAGTTAAAATTCATCTTACTTGTGCAGGAGGAACCAGAATTGTGACAGTATTACTGAAAAGGGCTCATCAGTGTCATGTACAACAGAAATAATATTTCCCTTTCTCTATACAGGAAATGTTCTAGCTTATGTGATATAGGATCACATTTACTTCTTTATGGTTATACTGCACTAACATTACTGTTATCCTCTGACTGAGGTGGATACAACAGTTCCCTCTCTTTTCTTGTCAGTTTGATCACACTTGTACCTGACACCAGGAAAAGTGCCAAGTGCATGATCTTGTACTTCGAACTATTAAATCTCAACCCATGCCTATTACTCTAGCTTTCAAGGTCATGCTAGTCACTGTGGTATTCCCAGTTTTCCTGTTCTACACAGAATACTCTCTCAATTTGCATCATCAACATATTTCAGAGGTACTTTACCACTTCGCAATATAAATTAGTTTTGGATATCTGCTCCCTTGTCTTCTCTCTAAATTACTCTCTTGCCTAAATAAGAGAATGGAATTAGCTGACTTTTGAAAGTCAAAAGTGCTAGCAGCTCTAATTCTGCAGTCATTTGATGGCAAGGCTCAGTGATTGACACTCCTTGGCCGTGGGTCTCTTCATAAGTGCAAGAATTAACTACTACGAACCCGAATAGCGAACTGGTGCTAGAGGAGAATAGGTTGCATATTGCAGGAAAAGATATCTGATGGTAAAGGAAGGTTTGTGTTTGACTGTAGGTTGGAAATGGAGCTCAGAACACTGCCACTGCAACTTGAAAGCTAGTTTATTGCTTGGGGTTAACCCTGCCAGTGTTCTGAAGGGTATCGGAACTGAAAGGGCAAAGGGACTTAATAAGTGTAATCAGTTATAAAAGTGAAGAGTAAAACTCATTTTTCCAAAGCAATGATTATAAACTGCTCAATTAAGTAAACAAAGAAGTGGTTGAAACACCACCACTGACAAACATCAGATAATAGAATTAATTATAAACAGCAGCCAAAATGCAGCAAGTATGAACTAATCAAAATACTTAATTAGTCTTTGAAGTAGCTACTTTCCTCCCTACCACTATTTATTACAATTTTATCTGGAGGTTGGTGTCTTTGGTAAAGCTCCAAAGTGTATAATAACTAGTTTAAAAGCCTTATGCTCCTACAAAATAATTATGTTTTGAAACACAGTACAGTTCAGGCTGAAGCAACATGCTAAACGAGGAGCACCTTGCCCTGAATGGATAGATTGGAAGGCTGGTATTGCCTCTGTCTGTTCTGTATTTATTGTGGTGTTTAAGGGGTTGGGGATACTTGACAATCTGTTCATTTTTGGTCAGACTGTAGTTATAGCTGTCATCACAGTTAACTCTTCCAAAGAATGCAGGTTAATTGTCGCAGACATTAGAAGTATGAACAATCTGTATCTATAAAAACAAAATCATGTATAGGAACAAAACTGAGAGAGACAGTGATGACTTAGAAATAAGAACTCAAATATAATTTATACATATATTGTTGTCATTTGAGGTAAAAAAAACCCAACAAAACAAAAAACAACAAATACTCAAATCATTGTATTTGGGTATGTAAGAAACAGCTGCCCTACAGTTTTTGATTCATGCTGTCGTTTCAAGGTAAAACATGATAATAAGTGATACGACTGCAGACTGGCCATATCAATCGCAAATACCCTGACACAGTAATAATACACACAGAGATGAATTTTGTTGAGGGTTTTTTTACCAATGAATCTCAAGGTGATTCAAAGATTTTTTGGTCCAAGTCTATGAAAACAGGAACATACTATCTTGGTGTTGGTGTCTCTCCACTCTCTTGTCTCAAAATAAATTAAATGTAATGGAAACACGTATAGCACAACCACTGCTTGTTTCATGAGGTGGCTAAAAGTGCATGAATAATTTTGAATAAAAGTGCATGAATACAGATTTCTACTTTTTTATTGTTTTTGTAGAAAGAAACACCTAAAACTGTTATCCTTCCCGATATCTTATGAGCAAAATATTTTATATGCTTGCTTTGCACTGGAATTTTTTGCCATTTGGGGCTAATATTAACATAAAATACAAAAGTAAAATGAAATAGGCACATCTGCAGAGCACATTCTGCTCTTCAATCTTAGACACATCTTAACATGTTGGAAGATATTTGGGCTCTTCTATTTTTCCCCAGCAGGGGCAGTCTTCCTCTATAGTGGCTGCATGAGGAGGAACCCTTCAAGAGTGAGGACTGCTCCCTCCCAAGGGAAATTGCTATGCCTTCTCAGTGGAGCATGTGCCAGAGGTCACTGAGTATGGGCAGCAGAATAAGAAGGGAGACATTCCCATCATGGTGCTGATGATTTGTGATTCAAGGAGAGCTTGAGAAACTGCTGGGAGGATTGGAAAGCAGACATGCTGTGGGAACCAAGAGACAGCAGGAAGAGCGGTGAGGAAACAGTGGAATAAGCCAGCCAACATCTGCCACTGCTCACTGAGTTTTTGGCTTGATTGAGGCCTAGAAATCAGAAGAGCAGAGTGTAAGAGAGGTGATTAAACCCTTTTTATTTGTTCTGTCTTCCCTCGTCATGTAACAGCTTTCTCCATACAGAAGTTAATAATTGTTGTTCATGTTCAACTAATTTTTTGCCTTTTGATGTTTTAAACCTTTCAGTATTTTTGTGAAGTTTGTCACGATGAAAAATTAAATACACATACACCTCAGCAACCTAGTGAGCTCAGAGTCCACTTGCAGTAACAATGAGATTAATTATATCCTGCTGATATTTCCCCCTTGGAAAGCTCACGAGGGGCTCACACAAACAGCATAGGTTAAATATCTGTACTGGAATTAGTTCAGATGAATCCTGTCTGTGGATACACTAAAGACCAAAAGATGGCCAGGTGGAGTTGCTTCTTGAGAGGCAGAAGGGATCAGAGAACAAACTTAGAAGAAGGGCTGCATTTCAGTTCAATCAGAAGAAGGTCACCAGGGAGTTGTGTGAGAAAAGAAGTGAGGCAACATGAGGAAAACAGAGAAAAATCAGTGAAGAAATGGCACTCAGCTAGGAGAAATCTTGTAGCAAATCATAGGATTGTTATGGCCAGGACAGGATATAAAATTAAGACAGTGGATGCCTGCTCTAAAGCAGCATTCCATTTATTCAGACATAAATGACAAAGAGAAAGGTGAAGGTCTAAATTTAAAGCTTGTATTGAAAATGAGCTACCAGTTCTCTTTAAATGACCTGTACCCAGATACAATTTAATGTGAAACATAGCAGATGCTAAGAAAAACAAAATTCTGGTTACCTGGAGCAGATTTCCAATGAAGTTGCTTGTATTTCCATGTGTGCCAAAGGATCTGTAGCTATTAGTGTTGCTGGAGAATCTACTCTTGCCAGAAAGTGCTTAGGCGAAGAAAAAAACAACAGACAGTTTAATTAATTAATTTCATAAAATTAATGTATCTAGTTCAATGGAGATGTCAGAATAAGCAAATGGATGAATTAGGGATGATAATATCACAAAATTTACATCCTTACTTTTGCTTGAAGAACAACAAAACACTCCTGACATCTTGCCTCTTGAATAGTCGGAAGTTACAGATACAAAATACAAAACAGCACATTAAAAGTAATAGTGCATTCACAGCCAGTTTGCTTGTGTACAGTATCTAGAGCCTAAACTTACTAGCCACTGCTGTGAGGTTTATTTCTTACTGAGAAGGCCTCTTAAAGCTCAGTAATTAATGCGGTTTATTAAAACACAAAATAACGCACTCCTACTCTCATTCTCCCGAATAGATGTTAGTCTCAGAAAATAACTCAAACATGTAATCACTCAAATATGCTATTTTACAAATAGGTGATATCTTAACTAAGGCATATATTGTGTTTAGGAGATTTGTATTTGGTTTGTACGTGCAATTTAAACGGGAGTGAGAATCTTAGGAATACTCCCCGAAGCTTTGATGAGACTGTGGGCAGTCTTTGCATGTCAGTTAATAAGTAATCCTTTTTCTCCGTGAAAATGCAAACACCCTCCTCCCCATCCTCCCATATTGAATGAGATCCTGGCTTTATTAATTCCAACAGTAATTTTGCCTTTGCTTTCCACAGGGTTAGGATTTCACCCAGGAGGTCTGTAGCCTTCAGCACTTTCCACTCCTAAGTGATGATAAGGGCTTATAATTTAATTTCTGTCAAAGTAATAATGCCTGAGATACAGAAAAAACCACTCTTTCCCCAGCACACTTTTTATTACACAACAGGCTCATAAATAGAAACCTAAATAACCACAAACCCAAAAGCTCTTCAAACCCAGGAGGTCTGTGCATGTCTCCTGAAGAGTGTTCAGCCTGCGCTGAAGCTGCTCCTTGCAGGGCAGAATCCTGGAGGTGTGTTGCCAGCGTGTGAGGAGCAGCGGGCAGGCAGCCAGACAAGCAGCCGGCCACCCACACATCGCTGCAGAGCGCCTGCCGTACAACGTATGCTTTCAGCAATCCGCTCGCATGCTTTTAACTTTTAGCTTTCTGCTTTGCTTTTGATTCATTGACTTTCTGAGGATGGTGGAAGGTGTTTAGAGAGTGCGGGCTGGAGGATTTTCAGCACGAAGACACCCCTTATCTTGAGGGGTTTTGCGGAAAGTGGTTGGGTGCATAAGGCTGGAACTAAAACTGCATGTGGAGGAAGCCATGTGGGAAGGGGCACAGTCACAGGTTGGCTGATGGGCAGGAGGGACTGGGTAAGGGATGAATCCCCGCTGATTAATCTAGGCCAGCCAGGGAGCTGACCTGGTTCTGCAAGTAAATCAATGTTACAATAAAACAAAAATGAGGGCAGAGGTGTTACACAAATTCCTTGTAATGGAGAAGACGTGACATTTTTGATGAGTCTTCTCATTTTAATTCTGGCATGACTTGAGTTAAAACAAACAAGCAAAAAAAGCAGGTATAGAAATATTGCAGCATCAGTAGTGGGTAGTGTGAAATTGCCCTCTTACTGTAAAATGTAAACAGTAGGCATCCAAGTTTGCCAGTCCTATTTTCTACTACACAGGAGAAGGGTGTTTTTTTTTTTATCAAGACCTTCCCCAGGACTTAATGTAGAGTAATATATAATATATAACATTAGCAGGGGGAAAAATAGCTGAAGAGAATAAGAAATGAGCTGGAGATATTTTTACTTCTAACTCGCTAGTTAAAATCCCATCCATGTTGGTAGCGATCAAAAGTCGTTACCATCTGTTGTTTGGCGGCCTTTTTGAGTGAGCTGTATAGCTGTGGTCCCATGGACAGGTGTTTACATAACGACACCATTGCTGTGCTTGGCAATTGCTGGCAACCTTGCTGCTAGCCCCTGGATGGGAGCCAAGGCTGCAACAAACCTAGGCAAGGAAATATCTTCCTGTTTCCCCACACAGTGTCTGATTAGATTTGTGATGTCACGTGTGCACTGTTTTCAATGTTATGACCCGTGCAGGGAAGCTCCTGTTGTACACAGGAACATTCATCTGCCTGTTTCTGGTGCAGACTTCATTCTCCCACTCAGGAAGAAATACAGCAGAAAGGGCTTTGGGCATCCATGGGACTTTTCCCCATGCATTCACTAATGTAAAAATCTGGGCAGAACTCCTTGAATGGCATAGACAGATTACCAGTGTAGCTGGTGGCTGGTTCTTGTTTCTTTGGTAACATCTTTGTACTGCTTTTCTCACCAACTTCACTCCTGCACCTCCCTCTGTTGACTGTTATGCTTCCCAGCATTCTCACATTTCAGTGTTAGGTCTATGTGAATGTCTTATTAGGAAAAAAACAAAACAAACAAAGAAACAAACAAAAAGATAGCTCTGAGTTTGCAGCCCCTTGTATACCTGCCAAATGGTAGGCAGTGGCCTGGAGCACTTAAGGCTTCTCTAGAGCTCTGCAGATTATTCTGCCAATATTTAGGTGCATTCTTTCTGATCTGCCGGGGTCTAGATTACATTCAGTCTACTGTAGCTTCTACACTCAAAAACAAATATTTCATTTTCAAGCAAAGAAGGTACTGCCACTTGAGCAGCTTCTGGTCTCCCCTCTGTCCATGAAAATGTTTTAAAATTTTAGCAAGGACTGAAATATACTATGCTGAGCAAACTAGCAGGATTTCTGGTGAACAGCAGAAGTACAAATTCTGTTACATAAAAGTGTGAAAACCCTTTCACTGGAAATGCTCTTTTAATCAGCACTGTTTTTTTAAAGGAATAAAATTTCCATCTTGCTGTGTAGGATCAAATAGAAGGCCAGTTTGTGCTAATAGAAAGAGTCTCATTGACTTAATAAGTTTGGATCAGGTCCTTTGAGATGTTTTTTTACTGATAATTTTGAAAGGCAATATTGCACTCTTCTGCCTAAACAGTATGACTTCATCTTTGCCCATGTTGCTTTTCTTATTCATAAGGCTTTTTGAGATGATATTTGTTCTTCATAAGAACTTTGACTGAAAACTATTTGCACACAGTGGATGTTATAGTTTGGATGACTCCTGTCACCACTGTTCTGTATGTGGGCTAATAGACTGCAACACACATTCTCTTGTGCACTGTATTTAATACTGAGTCTTTGTTTTGCATCCTGGGTCTGTGGCACATCCTGGGAGATTTCACTGGCCCAGCTCATAGTCTAGAACAGTGGCATACAGATATTGTAATGACTGAATTTCCATAATTTTGCTTTACTGGAAAAATAAAAACTTCTGCTGTAGTCAGCTTTCAACAAAAGCAAATTCTTTTCTGTCTGCAGTAGATATTTTTCATGAAATTTTGTTTAGCCAAAATCCGTATTTTCTGTTGAAAGACAACGTTGATTGAAAGACCGTCAGTTAGCCTTCCTTGCGCCCTAACTGACTAAGAAACTTACCTTGGTTTGTGGCCAACTGTACAACTAGCATCAAATTTTAATTGGGCCTAGTGACTTTGTGGAAGGTTCTGTGCTTGCATAGGAAATGCTTCTGCTGAGTGGCCACTCTGCAGTCCTGACGCTACAGGGAGATAGGTGTAAATTGGCTGGATTATAAATTCTCAGTCCTGACCTCAGTGATCCACTGACTGAAGGTTAATGACTGATACTAATTAGGGAGTATTTGGATATAACTGCTGAAAATGCTCTGTGGTGTCACTTATATCACACAAGCCTATTCCGTTTGCACTCAGTAGGAAGAAAGACCAATTGTCTACTTACAGAGCTTATTCTTAACCCATATTTATTGACAGACACATACGTATTGACTCTCCTAATTATATGGTACACAAAACTATGTCACCTGTTCCATGATACTATCTTGCCTGCCTGGGGAGATCCGCAGGACATTGCAGTTCTTAGTTCTCTCTGGCTTTTTTTTTTTTTTCCTGAACTGCCAGGATTTGCCCTTACTCCCTGTGATCATCTCTTTTATGGCATATATTGATTCATTTTACTGGTTGGCTCTTTGAAATAGAGTTTCTTCTGTGGGGTTGAAAGGAGTTAAATATTAAAGATTTATGACTTTGCTCATTTTCTTATCTTTTTCTCAGAAGATTTATGTGGTATTTTATCATCTCTGAAGTGCTCTGCTTCTTGTTGATGGGGGAAGCTTCTCGGGCCACTGGCTCTTGACTGTCTGTATGATTTTTTCCCTGTTACCTAATCGTTGTGATGCACTCTGCAGTAAAATGTGTTCAGAAGTTTGTCTGTACTTTATGACACAGTTCATTGCAAAGAAAGCAGGAGGAGGAGCATGAACTTGCACACTAATGTATGGATATATAAAATTCCTAAGATCTAAGTAAGGACTTAGATCTTTGATTCTCTATGAAACTTTGTAGGTTAGGCAGCAGCTCACTGCTGCTATAGTTTTCAGCATTCCCATTTCAGATTTACTGCTGAACCATGAGGTATCCAAATAATGTTAAAAATGAAGCACTGACTTGTAAGATGAAGGCAGTCTGATCTTGTGCACCTTCGTGCTCGTGATTCCATGTCAGCCTTGTGAGAGAATGACAGTAACTTACCGAATACAACCAACTCCAAATTTCCTCCCAGGTGTACCATTTTCTGGAAGCCAGTCATTAAAATCAGCAGTGCTATAAAAATTTGCTGAACTGCTGGGAGCGTGATGACAGAAGACAGTCAAATAGTGAAGGAGTCCTAAGTAATCATTTACTGTAGCGTTGGCTCATTTAGGAATCAGTTTCCAATGCTAAATAGTGAAATACTGCTCCTTGCCACTCTCATCCTCCTATTGTGTCTTTCTGCCTCTGTTACTTGTAAGTTAGGTTGCTGTATTCTGGGACTCCTAGATTCTGTTTCCATCCCTGTCCCTCATTTGATAGGTGAACATGGGAAAACCATGCCTTTTTACAAAGGAGTTGCTCAATCACAAAATATCTCTGTACACAGTACCATAGGCCAAAGCATGACTTTATGCTCAGATAGCAGATGAACTCCTCACATTCAGCCTTGTCAGGCAGGTAGTCTACGTAGGTTCAAGCTGTCAACAAATCCCATCTGCTCTGCCAGCCGGTGACTCTTGGAGCAACGCAGGAGGGACACCAGCAATCTTATTTGCCCAGTGTCAGGCTTGTATGTGACAAAGTTGGGAAGGCAGATGGGATATGCTACAGATAGCTGCGTTAAGCAAAGCACAGTGGAGCTCATCTGCTCTGCAGGGAACAGCATGTTTGCCTCTTAGGCAAGAGCCGGAGTTTGCCTCTCAGGCAAGAGCTTTACCCTTGATTTGTCTCTGAATAGAATTTTTAGATAAAATCATTTACAAGTAGTTTACTGATTTGGTTTATAGATTAGCCCTAAAGCTACCTTTAAGCGACTGTGATGATGGTATTCCGCTGCTTTATGAAAATACACCACATGCAGTTGCATGAACAAATCCCAAAACAGGCAGTATCGTGACAAGTTATTATGTGAATGCTTATCATATAACACATATTATCTCTGCATATTTTAAGCATGATATTTTAAAAAATGTAACTTGCAAAACTTTCTGATTTACAACTGACACTTTCAGGTGAAAAAGGTCAAAGAAAAAACATATTGTTTTCACCTTCCCTGGACAAGTTTGCAAACAATCACATATGTCTAAGGGATTTTTGTGCCAGCTGCAGTGATTCTAAATGATACAATATTTCATAAATAAACTGTCACTTGTTCAGAATCTTTATTTAGAGGTGCTAAACCAGAGATTTCTCCCGTCCTAGTGGAACACGCATGGAAATAGAAATGTAAACACTCTATCCCATGGAACAATTTCCGCTCTCAGCTTTCATTACAAAGTCCTGCAGCCAGTCACCCCTGCTTGGTGATTGCTAATGCTTTTAGAAGGAGACCTGACTGAATATCCCAGGGCAGAGCTGTGCCCTCAACATGGCTAATTGCAATTAAGCAGTGGCTGTAGTGAGTATCTTGCAAGTGGGGCTTCAGTTTGCTCTGTATTTGCGTATCTTCAGAACTGGAGAGAACAAGAAAAAATGAAACATTTGTTTTTAAAAACCTGTACTTAAATATCTGTGTATAATGCACCGTGGTATTTGTAGAGCTCATGGATATGACAGATACCACGGCTGGAATGAGAATTTTGAAGGTATTTATAGAACCTATGCTCCAAACTATTACCCATATATTCGTAGACAATCTGCTTGATATATGACTAAAAAAATATTTAAAATAGTTTTAAAGAAGTGAACTGAATAATGATCATAAACAAAATAAGCTGTATTAGTTCCAGTAAACACTGAGCTTGCTGTTTTCACAATGTGAATTGTGGAAGAACTCATGCCCAGCCTGCTTTTTTTGTTAATTACTTTTTGCATATAACATGAGAGCTACTCATGAGTCAATCGCTTGCAGGGTTGCATTTAATATAAACAGAACTCTAGCAATTGAATTGGTACACACTGCTGCAATGTTTTACCATTTCCTTCCCATCTCTCAGCTTTGTATTCCTCTTTCTGTGTAGAAGAGGCTTTATAGAAGTCTCTAAGTCCCTGTTGTGCTGAAAAGCCTCTGCATTCTGTATTGTGGAAAGACAGAACACTGCGGTACAGGTTGTTACATTAGAAAAGAGGTATTCTCACTTCCACTGTTGTCAAAATTCTTGTGAGCTACACTCAGTAGAACAGGTTTTGCTCCAGCCTGGGTTTAAAATTGTAATTACAACCACTGCACGCCATCTGAATGGGTCGGTCTTGAAATGTAATATGTGAGGAAAGTAGTACTTTTCCTCATGTGGAGTGAACTAGTGAAAGATAGAATGTTCATTCAAAAAGCACTCTCTTGTGAGATATCCTCTCTACTCACACAAAAATACTTCTAGACAATTTTCTTTGCAGTTCAGCACCATTTTCTGTTTAAATACCTGCTGATGTAGCAAGTTGGGTTATTACATGATCCGTCTGGACAAGGTGCTAGAGCAACAAGTTTGCGTACTCTCTCAGTAGGTTTCGTTTGGAGCAGTGGATTGGAGAGGTGTAAGCACGTGTTTGGTTATGAGCATTATTCATAATTACAGTATGTGACAAGAAAAATTACAGAGCATGCAGGTGGAAAGTAAATGGTCCAATAGTTATATATGACACATATCAAAGTTGTTTGTTTGTTTGTTTGTTTGTTTTCACTTGGGATTTCAGTATTTGGGTTTGATTTAGTTTGTGTAATTATCTCAGACACTTTTGCGATGATATATCTCTTGGGTTGGACAGAATTAGAAATACCAGCTGTGATTTTGTGCTCATTTGCACATGCACAACCTACACAATGTTGTTCCTGGTGATAAAAGCCTAATAGTTGTTTTATAGAACTGTTGGTGAGATAAGCCAACAATGGCTGTCATTTTTCCTGGATTAACAGCCAAGTCCTCGAGTCCTTTGTTGTAGCTGAGGAATTAAGGGACGTAAGGATCTGCATCCCACAGAAAACCCTAATTCCTGCTAGCACCTCAGCTTTAGTGGTAAATAACACTTGTGGTCAAGATTAAATCAGTTTCACTGGATGTAATTGTATGAGCAACAACTAAGGGAGAAAAAAATATAGACATTTTCTCTAAACTATTTTGTCAGGTAAAAATGGATCTTAAATATCAAATATAAAAAAAAAAGGAAAAAAAACAAATTAGTTATCTATGCTGTTACTGTAGGATAAAAGATAGCATACTTAATTTGCTTAAGAGGTAGCAACTCTGCCTTGATTTTTGTTTACTTGTGAGGATTATGTCAGATATATTTGGTCTGTGAATGAGTTTTTAAGAATTAGAAAGACCACTCAAAAACTTAATATTGCTTCTTTCATACCTTTTATCAGATAATTTTGCTTGAGTTTTAAATGTTTAATTAAACAGCATATTCAAAATTATAATAGTTGAAAAATCTCCATGTGAATAGAAGGCATGGCATTATATTTTTTTCAAGCATGAGTAATAACCCTTCTGACAAAAACAAGACTGTTATATCTGGTGTGAACTTATGTATCCATCATTCATAAGGCTCTTTTTTGCCAGATTGAAATATTCTATATCATCTACTGTTTTCTCATCTTAAAAATATTTAGGAACAATATTTTGGTCAATTTGCTATCTTCTACTTAATAACTGCAATTTTTTGTCCAGTTCCTGTCTTTCATACTGTACAGTGCTTTCTTCAGCTGCTGTAATATTTATTCCTCCCATAGCTCTCTCCAGTTTTTCATTTATTCTGCAGTGTGGACAAAAGAGTGTCATAACAAACCCAAATCACTCTTACCAATGTGATAAAATAATCTGTTTTGCTGTTTTTTCTCCCTGTGGCAGCACAAACATCATGCTAACTTTCTTCTTTCTTTTTTTTCTTCCCACAGCATGGGTGTTTTTGGGCTGTGTGACTCCTTTGGCTCTGAGACCATTCAAGAAGCTCTGTCAGTCAGAACAACACCCATTCTGAACGTATGACAAGTTTTACTAGCTGAATTCCACAAGTTCTGCTCCTACAACTTTGCTTTTGGCACTCTTTACCTGAATGATACTTGAATAGGTTCAGCTTAACCAGCATTTCAAATTGCTCTGTATAACTGATCAGTCCTCAATATTATTTAACACTACTTGTGTCCTTCACACATTTCAAAAGTAGTAATTTTATTTCTCCCACTCTCAGTACATCAGTGAGAGCTGAGCATGCTGAAAAAGCACAGACTATGAAGAGCGTGAATTGAAGTGATTCTTTATAATGCTCTACAATACTTTCTGATTTCCCTCTGCTGATTTCCTAGCTTTTACATTTCAGAGTTTTACTCTGGAATCAGCAATGTAACATAAAGTGAATTTCACAAGAAAAGGGTGATTTTGTTTCATTCCAAATCCATCATTTGTATATCCACTGAATTCTAGCAGTATGCCACCTGGTAAGGAGACAACAGGGGTGAATGACATGTAATGCAATTAAGGTGTGAAAACACGTCCGTTTCTGTTATTCATTAGATTGTATTTCTAAAATACTTAGTAAAGATTAGATAGTAAACTAATAATTCTTTTCAATATGCCTATAAAAATTCCTCCTCCAAGTTTACATAATGCACATCCTTTAAGAATGTAATTGATTATTCATTTAAACCATAAAAGTTTAACCAAAAGAGAATGTTTTGAGTGCGATTCTTGAAATCTGGCTTCCTACCCTCCTTCCTTGTTTTCCTCCTTTCCTCCCACTCACTTTATGGTTCTTCATTTTAATAAATTCATTTTAATGATGTACCTGGTGACACATGACACTGTGTAAAACATACATAGCTTTATCTTATATGGAATTGACAAAATTCATAACTGAAAAGGTATATTTGAAGGTATTGATCAAAACATCCTGGGCTTCATGATGCTCATGATGGGTGCCGCAGTTTTCAGTGCTATCTACTGCTCCACATCCTTCAGTAATCGAACAACTAATGTACACAGATACTCATACAGTATATGCTGGGTATGCTTGTTAGCTTGGTCTTTACTCTTTGCAATATGTCTTGTGAGATTTTTCTGTTGTTACTCTAAAAATAATTTTCGCTGGAATCTGGAAGCCTGTATTTGTAATGGATTTGCTGTAGCTAGTCTGCTGTAGCAGAGTTTTGGATAGATAGTGAATAGTTACAAACAGCTATATACTTAATCCTCATTTAACCTGTTTTTCTGATACAAAGCAGTATAGTTATTCCTAAAAACTGTATTTGTCAGGTTTTTGTCTCATCCATCAGGTGTCTTCCATCATGAAATACTGGCTGAAAGTCAACCAAAGCACTATGACTATTGCGGATGCTCAGTAGCATCTTCAACAGCATCATTATGCAAACCATCCAAAACATACTACCTACCACACTGACAGCGTGCATATGCATGCTTGCAATTCACAAAAGTGACCAACTGGGTCACCAAAATGACCGAAATATGGGACATCAATACATTTCCATTTAGTTATCCAATTTGAGCTGAGCTATGTATAGGCTAAGCACATGACAGTTACGTAAACCTAAGTTTAACAAAGAAGCTAGACAACCAACATATTAATGGACTTAGTCATTTTTTTTTCCCTGGTGTGTTCATATAAGCTTACCCCCAGAGAAGTACAATAGGGAAGTCCTGAACTCTACTTTCTATAGCTATGCAGATCTATTATGGAATCTGCATTTGTACTAAGAAAAAAATAATAATAATAAAAGAAAAGAAACAAACCTTAATGTTTGTGTACATATTTTATTAGGCTAATGTGAAAAAGAGTTAGTTTTAATGAATTAGACCTTCATCATGCAGGGACCTTATGTAGTGATAAATAACACAGCTCCAAATATTTTGTAGGAGGACTCATGGTGTACACATTAATATCTTTTTCATTTGTGAGGGAGCAGATTGTCTCCCTAAAAGAGACTGGAACCATGCACATCACTTTATGCTTTCATCTATGAGGCTCATGATTAAGATTCTGATAGAAAATCTGTTTGACTTTCCTTGCTTCTGCCAGCTACTGAGAATAGAGCCATTGGATTTAATTGAGAAGCAAAGAATGGGAAAGCATATCAAGAGGGATTTTTGGTGGTTAAGTAATTAGTTATATCAAATTAAAGTTCACTTGCAGATATCTCTGTGAAAGGAAATTAGTGGTGAAGAAACAAGAGGTACATGCCTTAGGTCTCCTGAGCTGTGTGAATATGGATACTAGGCTGATCACCTATTTCAATTTCAATAATATTATAATGATATTTTGCAAGTATTTTAATAATACGTATGAAATGATTAAGAGGGAACTTGCTTTCTCTTATTTTGTGTGGAAGTTGTTTTTTTTTTTTATTTGTTGTTGTTTAGTATTTATTTATTTATTTATTTATTTATTTATTTATTGTAGGCAGACACTGACTGATGTGGGAGTTTATTGAAATGACAGTCAGTTTTAATTCATAAACAGGAACACTTAGAGCAGGGTGCCCAGGCTTATGTACACTTGGCTTTTGAAGGTCTCCAGAGAGAAAACTCCACAACCTCTCTGGGCAACCTTTGTCAGTACTCCACCATTCACACAGTAAATAAATGCCTGCTGATGTTTAGATGGAACCTCATGTATTCCAGTTTGTGCCCATTGCCTCTTGTCCTGGCTCTGGACGCCTCTGAAAATAGCATGGATCCATCTTCATTGTATTGTTCCTTTGGGATTCTGTCAGCCTAATTGAAGTTGCCTATTTGGAATTGTCTGCAAAGAATGCTTTCAGCAGGTCATCTTCTGCTTCCATAGTTGGTCCTTTTCCTACAGATTCAATTCATTTTCTCAAGCAAGGGACATCTCTTTTGAAGCAGAGTAAATGACCACAGTATTATGAATTTCAGGGTAAATGAATTATTGGTTTTGTCTCCTCTGTATTAAAATCTACAAACGCTATACTTCTGCACTTCTTTCAGAGAACAGAGAACAAATGAGCAGGAAATAGTGGATCTGAATACATACTATGAGTTACAAATTCCTGTTTAAAGAAAATTTCCATATGTTTTTGGATATGGCTAGGAAAACAAGAATGCACAAAGTTCAAAACAAAAAAACTCAGCCCTCCCCTCCCCTCCCCCCCCCCCCCCCCCCCCCCAGAAAAAAAAAACAAACGCAAACTTTGGATCCATGAGCTTTTTTTCTGTTTTCTCTCCCTCATTAAGAGTGGAGGCCTATGCAAGGTCTTTTTGTAATATAGAAGGTACTGAGGTAGGAATCTAAAAAGTATTTGGTATTAATACTATAAATGACTTGATCTGCCAAGGGTAATGCTCTCTTCAGTAAGAAGTTGAATCTTTCTAAAAACAGAGGTCTCATTTAAGTAGACTTTACTTGGCTATATCTCAGGAGTATGAAGTGGCTCTTGACTTGAAGAACTCACCTCTCTGATCCACGTACTTAAATCATTTAAACTGCCTTACGTCCATTGACTTCAACAGCTGAGAACTTGGCTCTCTGAATGTGTTATGTTACTGTTGCAACTGAACTATCAAAAAATAAAAATAGAAGTGAAGTTTCACTCAAAAAATATTGTTTGCTTAAATTCTGCCGAGGTTTTATAGTCATATATATTGCTGGTCTCACAAATGAGTTGTGTAGGTGGAGGATTTATATGTGTCTGTACTACCTACAGAATAAATGAACATGATACATTTTTAAAACTTCATTTCACTAAGTCTAAATGAAAGATACATGCTAGAATTCGTTATCTCGACTTCTTAGAGTTTTTTTTTCCTCACTTTTGATATGAATGTCTCAATGAAATGTTAATGTGGAAATTCTCGTTTTTCAGCTTCATCAAGGAATGTCATTATTTTGATTTCTTTTTTTTTTTTTTTTTTTTGGGGTACATAGGTCCCAAGCCCATAACCACATCTATTTTTTTTATATATTTTTCTTTCTTTTTTTTTCTTCTTTGCTTTGTTTTGTTTTGTTCTTCGGAGTGTATAAAACACTGTGTGTGAACCCCCAACATTTCTATTCTTCCCCAACAGTTGTCACTTTGAGGGACCACTTGAACATAGTTTCAACCTTTTCCCCTCTTGCTGACTGAAGGTAAATTTGGCTGCTAATCTTAGACAGTCTGATGACCTGGTGATATGGAGTCCTTTTTCTATGACAGTTGAACCCAAACTGCCAACTTACTTTAGAGCATCATTCAAAGAACAAGCATTAACTTAAAGTCTCCATTGGTCTGGGAACAATGTTGTACATTGCTGGCACAGCTGCAAGATATTTTCACACTGATACCCTGACTCACTCTGTCCCTTTACATTTTCATGGAAGCATTTTGCCTTGAATTTTAAAGGGGTATGTTTCACTCTGAATTTCAGAAAATTACTTTATTTAGCAACAATACATAAGTAAGATGAAGAACAAAGTTCTGTACCTCTTAACACAGTTTGATGAGTAGAGCCAAGAATATGTTTACTTAATGTGAGCTCTAAGTCAATTCAGATTTGAATTCTGAGATATTAAGCACAACCTGATCCCTCGTGAGTTGTGGAGTTTTGATAGCTGACTCAGGGTTTAGACTATTAAGCATCAGCAAAAGTCTAATATTTACAGTGGAACTGACATGAAAAGTCTCCTGTTTGCCTCCTTATCTTAGACATTCTTTTCTGTCTAAACTTCACCTACCCCATTCACTTCATGTTGATAAGTACCACATGCATATTGATAATTGTTATTTATTATTTCTCCTGCTTTAGTGAAGGCATTAAATTTGTAGTCTCAGATATAGAGTTTGTTCCTGAGGATTTCTTTGCTATTCTCTCAGGCAGAAATATTCTCACAGCAGTTAGTACTGCCTTCAAGTTTGTAGATGTCTAAGACAATAGAAGAGAATGAGTGAAGAAGATTGAATTAGGTAGACTAGGAAACAAATACATGTTAAACATCTGCTGAGGGTAACAATGATTTATTCACTTCAAGACTGTAGTGATTCAATTCAAAGAAAAAAGTGAAACAGGGCACTACCTGGGCACTCTGCTGGGTCATGTTTAGCTGAACATCAACCAACACCCCCAGGTCCATTTCTTCCACAGTCTTCCAGCCACTCTGCCCCAAGCCTGTAGCATTACCTGCGGTTGTTGTGGCCAAAGTACTGGACCCAGCATTTGGCCATGTTGAACTTCATTGCTTTGGCCTCAGACCAGCTATCCAGGCTGTCCAGATCCCCCCAAAGGACCTTCTTGCCCTCAGACAGATTGACACTTCCTCTTAACTTGGTGTCATCTGCAAATTTTATGAGGGTGTACTCAATCCCCACGTCCAAGCCATCGATAAAGATACTAAACAGGAGAGGCCCCAATATCGACAGCTGGGGAACACAACTCATCACCAGTTGCCTGCTCGATTTAACTCCATTCACTACCACTCTTTGAGCCTGGTGCATTTGCCTGTTCTTTACTCAGCAAAAAGTGTACCTGCCCAAGACATGGTCTGCCAACTTCTCCAGGAGAATACTGTAGGAGAGAGTGTCAAAGGCTTTGCTGAAGCCTAGGAAGACTGTGCCAACAGCCTTTCCCTCATCCACCAGGCAGGTCACTCGATCATAGAAGGAAATCAGGTTGGTCAAGTGGGACCAAGTGGGGGTATAATAACAGTTATAGTAGTTACTATATTCTGTTTTAGCAATTAAGGAGAAGGAATAATATAGCAACAAAAAGGACTGTAATTTAAATAAACTAAAAATGTTGAGTAAAATCCTGGCCATATATATGTAATTAGCAAAACTCCCTTAATACAGTATTTGCTTAGCAAGATAAAAGAGTGTTGAATCTGTAGTACATCATCTTCAAAGTATGTATAGACCTTTTCAATGCTTGTTCACTGTGGAAAATGCAGGGATGCAACTGGTGTTTTTTTACCTTGACAATGAGGTTGCAAGGCCAATCCTTCTTTTTAAAAATATTTTTGATCAAATATAGAAGCCTTATTTTTCAGTGTGAACTCAATCTAATATTTTCCAAAGGTTCAGTTTAAATCTTGAGTGATTTTAATAATGCTGAAAGACAGGTCATACTAGCAAGAGGCAGAGTATGCACTTTATTAGGTAATATATGGAAAGATTGAAAAATGAATAATTAAAAAAGCAATAGAAAGACCTCTAGTATCTATGCAACAGGGGCAATGTGAAACTCACAGACAGAAACCAAATGATTTTTCAATATGTGGTTAAAAAGTAAAACCTCACACCCCTTAAAGCCATCAGTAGCATATCACAATTCCAAAGTATGCTGTTGAAAATACATGGATGATTACCCATCCTGAACTTTTTAGGCTGGTATTTGGTTATTATAAATCACAGGAGCTTTTACCAGATTTACCATCTGGGCTCACTTATTCAGGTTTGTGAGGACAATCTTAGGAGATGATTTCAAGCAACTGGTTTCCATATTACTCAGATAGCAAACAACAACAACAACAACAACAGCAAAAACATTTATGTATGACTATCAACATTAATGAACGTAGTACATTATGAGAAGTTTTATGCTTGCTTGTTGCTTGTCTTTGATTATTCATCAGTTTGCAATGTGTGGTAACTCACATTTCATCTGCCAGCCATTACTGTGAATTAGAGAGATTGTGCAGCATGCATTATACCTGTTTACTGCACTTGCTTATAATATGAAAGAGAATATTGTGTAATTAATTGTCTGATATGTGCCTCTACTATGCACATCACTAAATAAAAGGATAAGCATAAAACTTGTGGATGCCCTTTAGCAGCTGTACTGAATATTGTTTTTATTTCATGAGCCTTAAGGGGAAACCTGTTTGGAAGTGGTTTTTGCCTTTACTTTCCCTGCTGGAAGAAAGAAGATAGTCACAAAGTACTGATAGTGACAAAGTAATGAATTTATTTTCATACAGTCCAGCTATCAGAGGGAAGACTTAGTAAAGTTCAGTATTATCTTTTCTTCATGCCAATTAACCAATCTTTACAAGTATTGAAAAATAGTTGTCCAGATTTTATCCTGTCTCTAACCTGCTTACATAGTAACAAAGATTTATGCTCATTACTTGACCTAATATACTGCCTCTTGCAGTTGCATGTTTTATACACTTCTTTAACCTGCGTTGTCGATACTGTTGTAAATTTGGGCAGATCTGAGGAATCTTTATTATAGCCCTGGTATCTAGCTTCTGTTAAGCTACTGGAAAGTATCTCCTGCATTTCTCTTAGGCCCCTATATAGTTTCTGACAATAAGCATTATGACTTCAAACCAGGACAGCAACAGCACTGAAATTACTGCTTGTTGTGAAACAGAAGAATAGAGTCATGGAATTTAAAATTTTGCACATTTTACATGCTTTGTTTGATTAAGGCTTAGAAGAATAAATTTCTATTCCACTGACTGTGCCAGCTGCTCCAGGAATGCAGGCATCATATACATTTTATGACATCTTGTTCTACATCAAGATGCTCCTAAATTGGAAGTAATTATCTTGATTATAAATATTCCTTTGCGCACATGTATATATAAAACATCAAGTGCTATGGTTGCTCCAAGTTCATTCACACTTACGTGAAAGTTCCCAATGTATTATTGTGAAGCATGAAGTCACAGAACCTCAGAGCAGAAGAACTGGCATACTCAAGGAATATAGCTTGGTCCTGTGCAGTGGTACACATATTGGAGACTCTTCTGTGAAGAAGTTTCACGGTACTATGAAGACAAAATATCTGGATTGGGATAAGCCTGCCTTTCACTGTGCAAGGAAGTCCTTGTGGACTTAGAATAAAGCTTTTGTTTTGTCACAGTTATTATTGTTATTATGAACTTCACTGTGTAACACCTGCTGAATACCCGGGGAGAGCAGAGGAAGAGACAGAAGAAAATATAGCAAGAGATACATTCTATAATGTTGCCAGATAAGTCAAGAGAATTATCTGTTCTTCACTAATCAAAAAAAAAAAAAAAAAAAAAAAAAAAAAAAAAAGCCTCGCTCATTAATAATAATTAGTATGAAACATGGCTCCAAAATTCTACTTAGTAACAGTTAGTAAATGACCATGAAATACCCTCATCTGGGTTTCTCCTATTCATACACTGCTGAACAGTTCGTATAGGTAGCTGATTCCCTGCATCTCAAAAGTGGCTTCATGCATTTTATTTAAAAATCTATGATTTAAAAAGTATTGCATAATAAGTTTTGCAACACTTTGTCACAAAATCTATGAAACAGTAGCAGGAATTTAGAAATGAAAAATTGCAGTCACAGCACCTTCAGGTAGGTCTTTTCATCACTCAGTTAGCTGTTCTATCTGTTGATTCCAGCAACAACATACAGCCAAGTAAGAAGGAAATTAAATTTCAAATATTGGGTTCCTAGAGAGTATATCTCCTTGTGGTTCTCTTAATCAAAATGTGCTCCACTTCAGAGAGGAAATTAAATCAAATTGTCCAACTTCCCTCCCCTTTCTCCCCCACATGAATAAATAGTCCAGAACTCCTCTGATTTACTGAGGAAAATAATGATTTCCAAAGGGTAGAAAGTGCATTTGGAACAGATGCACAGCGTACCTGTAAAGCAGAACAGAAATAACTTTTCTGTTTATGGACAACCTAGCTATAGTAGAAAGTCTTACTTCAATATCACAAAAATTGTCATCAATATCCTATGTGCAAGAAGATAAACAGTCTCATGATATGTTCCAAGGCGTAAGCCTAACCAGGTAATATAAATGGCAAGAAAGGTATGGCTGTTTACAGACTGAAGTGCATTTGTTGACACTTGCAGGGCTCACTGTATAAATTATGAGGTGTTTTCAATATTCCTTACCTTTAAGAGTAATTTGGCCACTCGGCAACAATCAAGGCAAGGTGTGGATTAGTTCCACTCATGGATAGTTCCCAGCATGGCCCAATCATGAGAAAACAAACAGGATGGGAATCAGCTATACCACAGGCTAAATATCAGGTATTTCTATTTCTGTTACCAGTATTTCTAAGAAGAAAAAGATGAAAATGTTCAAAACTAGGTTTAACATGATCAATAAATTTAGTAAGAATACTCTGGTAAATGCACTCAAGGACACAGTATTTTGTTGGGTGCTGAATAGAAGGGCTTAGTGAAAGAAGTTGAATGCCATACAGGGGAATGAAGTACCCAGTTCCTGCCCATTTTCTATGGGATTTAGCTACTTTATTGTCATCTGTACCTTCAGACCTCCAGTACCTAACATTTTTATGTAAAATAAAGTTTACGGTTAAAGCAGCCCAAATTTGATGTAGGGAGACTTTATATATATATTTATCCAACCTAGTAAAAAAATCCCAGTTTAAAAATGGTGGAAATTATTGTCCAGGGTCTGTCTAAACTATCCCTCAAACTGATTTTTTTTCCCCCAACTTTGAGTGTACTTAGGAAAACGAGGTGACATTGGTGGATAGGATTAGAGGACTGGAGACTGGATTTCTTCCAAAAATAACTTGCCCATGGACAAAAAGCTGATCAATGGCACTCTTGCTTACTTTATTTAGCTCATTCATCATAGTGTGAGCTGGAAGAAGGCAATGTGCAAACTCTAGACTAACATTTCACAAGTAAAACACCACATAGTCAATCAACAAAGAAGCATATGTTTCACTGTCAAAATAAAATCCTTTATCAAACATTGTCTCTAGATAATACGTACAGTACTGATGGTGACTTATGAAGTTGGTAATTCAACGACCTATATGAATTTTGCTATTGTTAGATTACTAGCTTCAGTTTCTTTTAAGTGCCATTCTAACAATGTGACTGATTAGAAAAATGAGGACTTATCAAAATAATGGTATAAAAAGAGTTCATTTTGCATATTTGTTTTGAAGTGCAAACTAAAGCCTAAATCTGGGGCTTAGCTTAGCATGGAGATGTCCTGTCAACTGATGTTTTGCCTGGTTGTCCAATCAACTGATATTTTGTAGGGCCACAGAAAGTATCCCAGGGAAGAAACACCTTCCCTACAAGGACAGGCTGAGAGAGCTGGGGATGTTCAGCCTGGAGAAGGGAAGGCTCTGGGGAGACCTGAGAGCAGCCTTTCTGTTTCTAAAGGGGAGCTACAAGAAAGAAGGGGACAGAGTCTTTAGCAGTCTGTTGTGATAGGACAAGGGAAAGTGATTTCAAACTGAAAGAGGAGAGATTTAAATTGGATGTAAGGAAGAAGTTTTTTCAGTAAGGCTGGTGAGACACTGCAGAAGGTTGCCCAGGGAGGTGGTGGATGCCCCCCCCCCGGAGATGTTCAAGGTCAGGCTGGATGGGGCTCTGAGCACCTGATAGAGCTGTAAGTATCCCTATTCATTTCAGGGAAGTTGGACCAGGTGACCTTTAAGAGTCCCTTTTAACTCAAACAATTCTATGATTCTATGATTCTAAAAAGTGGTCTTTACTTTCTCCACTGAGTGCTAGACAAATACTGCAGAACTACACTTTGAAAGTATTTTTTCTAGAAGACATTTGGAGGTTAAAAAAATGTTATCTATTATCTGCGTTTGTGAGATGGTTGGAAAGAAGTTTACTTTTTCCTCTGATTACACAAAGTTCTGGAATTCTGAGAGCATTTAAAATTAAGACAGAGTGATGGGAATGGGCAAATGTGCCTGCTACAAATTTATGTATGCATATATACATGTACTTATCATTCTTTCTCGTAATCCTACACAGTAAGCAGTGAGTCATTAAATGGTCCCTGTCAGTACAATAGATCCTAAAATGCTTGTAGCAAACCTGAGAGTGTTGATGGACAACTTGAATAGCAGCAGTTACTACATTTCTTGTTGTATGCTATTTAAGACACTGGGAGACAGACTCCCATTCTGAGAGACAGAGTCGCAAACAGTAAAAGGAAGGTGATATTGTTGAATAATAAAAGTCACTCTTGTTGCTCTACGCTGGAGAAGTTAAAGGTCTCCTTGCCATTCTCCAGGAATAGATGTTGGTAGTAAACAAAATACCAAAATTTGTTTCTTATTTTCAATGTTTTGCTTCCAGGTGGGGACACTGAAGAACACAAGTTGTCCGTAAATGTCCACAAAAGTCATCTTTCTTTCACTGTTGTGAACTGTAACAATACACCTGACGCAATATCCTATACGGGAGTTAGATTGTGACTGCTACTTGTAGACCTAATCACTACCCCTCAAAGCTCACTTTTATGTTTACATATTCTATAGAAATATTTTGTATTGGATAAAAAATAAGTGCATCTGAACAGAGGCAAAAGAAATTTTGCACCAAATTAAACTCATATGTGCTGTACTCAATGAGGATATTAAAAACAAAAAAGATGTTATCATAGGGTAAAAATCTTTGTATAGCAGCTGATACATGATGGCAGTTCACATGTGCTTTATATTTACAGTGTAAAACAGGGTGTAATTTATGCAAGTTTAGCTTCTTCAATGAAAGATAATTCTGTTAACTCAAATTACCTTTTCTGCCTGCAATATACATGTTGAGGTACAAGAGATCAACAGATGCATATTAAATTGTTAACCTATGGTATGGCTTGCATATTTGAGCTCTTGATTGTTATTTGAAATTCCAGGCAAGCCAATGCTTGTTCATCTGTTTGGTAGGCCTGACTGGACTGTTTCTAAAACTGGCATCTGTCATTGACTTGAATGGATTTTAAATTCAAACTAAAAATGGCTCTTTATGCAAATAAGCAACATATTTTGTATTCTCAAACAGTATCCTCTAGCAAAGACTGACTGTGTTTGTGAACAACCTATAATTATATCTTAAAAAAAATCTCAACATTTGTTTGTTTATGTAACATTTGTTTTAATGCTGTGAACTGTTTATGCTTAGTGGAAACTGACTGCAAAGTCTTAATGACTTTGGATTATTTTAGGGATATCTGTGGCACTGCTGACTCTTGTTTCCTCTTTACTTGTATATGGGAGCCACTCTGCATTTCTGTCTTCCTAAGAACAGGGATAAAATTATTAATCTTGTTCTGATATCTGATGCTTGTATTTGAGAGCAGCAAAATCTACAGGGCTATCATTATAGGCTTATGACTCATCCCGTCTTGAATTTTTTGGTTTATCCCATTTGCTGTGGGTAACATTTGCAGTAAGCTTTTTTATATAATGGTAATACTTACATGGTGTGAGCAAGATGCTGTATAAATATTAGCTAACTGATCCTTGCAGAACCTACGTACTGTAAACATGCTATAACCCTCAGAGGTGAAGGGAGGAGAGAGTAAGGGAGGAAAGAGCAGTTCTCCTTCCTTCCCTTGCAAAAGGCAAGAAAGTGTATCTTTTGTCTTTCAGATTTACATGAGGTGCTTCCCTTGTTTCTTGGTCCGTGAAACAAGATGGCTTTTTCTGTTTCCATTGACTTAGGCTTCCCCCCCCCCCCCCCCCCTCCCAAGGAAAACAACAGAGGGATGAAAGGAATAGTTGCCCTCAGGCCATGGGCAATCACCTCTATACCCACTGAACTTTGCCTGTACAAGTGTATCTGTGTAGACCTGCTCCTACCAAACTGCTTGTGCTTTAAGTGTTACTTCAGGGTTCCCCCAGTCTGTAAGCAATCCCTGTGTACAAACTCTCATGAATCCAAATACTGGCAAAGAACGAACTGATATTCAGTCTGTTGAAACACATCCATGATTACTTGAAAGAAAATCTCAGAAACTGTGTGTAAACTCATACCATGCCTCCTTCAGGTACAAAAGGCACTCTTGACAACCAGTGTAGTCTTCTGATTTTCAAAAATGAACTCTTTTGTTCTGTAAATACAGCTTGTAAAAATGCAGTAATGATGTCCTGCCACAGGAGTCAGTAGGTAAAGTATTGCACAACATATCAGGAAGACAGATTTCATGTTTTCACCACTGGGCTTGAGAGGAATTTATGTTTCCAGTATTTTGGGTGGATGTGAAATTACAACCAAACCTTCAAGACCTTCTCTATTTCTGTGGCCAATGCAATCTAAACACAGGGATGGCAGGACATACAAACAGATGCACTGATATGAATAACGTGCTTAAAAATAAGCATATATTTAAATAATAATTTAAAAATAAGCACGTACTGCAGTGCTCTGATGGTTGCTGTAAAATGGCCAAATTATATAAAGGCTGGAGAGGGATTATAGCATTTCACGTATATAGATAACTTAGTTTCCTTATTCTGAGTTCAATGGGCTGCACTCTGTAATAGCCCAGAATGGAAATAAGAAAAGCTAATATTCTGAAGTGTAGAGAATTTGGACCAGGGATTGTCACCATTTTCCGTATACCTATGCCAAATATACACAAGTATCTGTCATGGTTTTGTAATTTTGCTATTGGTATTCCACATCATAACATCATGGACAAAAGAGAAGAACTATGTATCCCAGAGGACCTCACGGTCAGAGAAGGAAGATACATCACAGCAGATACGTCATCTGGTTGCGCACGGTCTTTTGCTTTCGCTTGCTGCCAGGGATAGGAGTGGGTGTGCTTCCAAGCCGTGCGCCTTCATCAGGTAGGGCTTTCGGTTTTGGAAACTCTCTAACACTCTCTCTCTCTCTCTCTTTCTCTCTCTTTCTCTCTCTCTCTCTCCCTTATTTCATTTAAATTTATTATCCTTACTTTCAGTTAGATTGTATTATATCATGTCATCTTGCATTCCAACATCATAGTTAGTAAAATAAGTTCTCCTTCTTAGATCGTTGCCGCTGCTCCATTTTTTTTTTTTTTTGGGGGGGGGGGGGGGGGGGAAGCCAGAGGGCCCATGAGCCTACTGCCCCCCTGTCATGGGCACAGATTTATCTAGATAACTCTGTGACAGTATCATGGAATTGTGATATATTTTGGTGATCAACAATGTGGATGCCACGGTAATGCAGCTCCAACAAGTATGTATGATTAATCAGATCTCCAAATGCATTTAATTACAGTGCATATCAGCAAGATTTGTTATCAACTTGTCAGATTTTTCATTCACCTTACACTCTTTGTTTACTGGTGTGAACTGGACCTTTGTCTGGCTATACCTCATCCTCTTCCCATTGAAATCAACTCAGTCATTGTTTTTCTGATGTGCTTTCGAGTAGGATATTGAATGAGACCTCAGCTGCAACCTGAGTTGTTATATTTTCCCTCATTTGTTGCTGAAACCTTTTTTACTCTGTAAACATTTCTATACCATTGTGCCCTCTATAACATTCTTGAGTCTTAAATGGACAAAACAAATACAGCATTTTCACCACTTATTATTGTCCTAGCAGTTTTATTTTAATATGAATGTTAACAATTCACATATTTTCCAATCTTTTGCAATGGGTACCCTCCAAAAAGTACCATTTATAAAAACAGGAACAGAAAAATGACACATTTTTACATTAAAATGGTAATCTGAAAGGACTATGTCATCTGACTTTGGTCTTAATTTAAAATCAGGTTTTGGATAGCAAGGAGAGGAGTACTGAATTACAGTAAGGAGCATTTCTGCTGCTAGTTCATTATTGTTTTGAGTCAAGGAGATGTAATGTATGTATTCTTTTGTAGATGTAGATAATGTCAGAAGAAGAGAGTTCTGAACATTGAAGGCAAGTCAGCTAATGCTTATGGGATGATGATTGCTGTTGTGTTAAGTACAAGTACAGTGTCTGCTCTCCAGTTACTCTTCTGGCTTACAAACCTTAATTTTTACTGAGTCGCACAGTAGTGTGTTTCACTCAATAAGCAGATGATACTAACTTGAGACTGCCTTTCTAAAGCTCTATCTGAGCAAGTAAGTCATGGCAACTTTTTTTCTGCACATATGGAAATGTTAGACTTGTTGATCAACTGAATAGTGCAAATGCTGCCACAGGATATGAAAAAATCTACTCCCATGAAAAAACACATCCTCTGACAAAAGGCATAACCTTACTATTGATTGTCAAGATGGACATAAAAGTAGAAATCTGTCACACTTGTCTTACAGACAGCAATTATATTTGGTGATCTAGGATGCCTAGGTTTAGCTACCCTCCCTGTTTCTCCCTCCTCTGCCCCTTTGACTGTGTGGGGCACAGACAGTGAGTAGGCACCACACCAGCTGTTGCTAGTGGAAATGCTACCTTTAATCCTACCCTTGCAGTTGTTTCAGGAGCACTTCAGCAAAAGCTTGAAACTAATTTGTGACAGCAGCTAAGTGTCATGGGCCTCTAAATTACGAAGTTAAGTAAGTGGATTTAAAGCAGGTGGTTTAAATCCTTTACTGGAGCTGCAGATGAAAGGAAATGCCTTGGCAGAGCTGTAGGGCTGTCTCAGTGATTGGCATCCTGAGGTATTATTGGTGTTGCAGCTTGCTGGGATCTCAAATTTCATATCTTAGAGTGCATTTGACTTACTTCAGAGTTCTCTGAGCAGACACAGTGGGAGAATCAGTTCCTAATCCATCAGTGATCCTGACCATTGATGCTGGTGGGCTGTAAAGAGCAAAGAAGGCCTTTGTAGGAGAGACACCTCACCAACAGAAGCTGAGAGCTGCACACTGAATGAAGATAGAGACAATCTGGAGAGAGAGAGAGAGATTTCTTTTATAAAAGATTGCATGCCGCCTTGGAGAGTTGCTGCTTCTCTCTACCTTGATCATAGAAATAGGGCAATAATTTTCAAATCAATAAATCTTACCTGGTTTTACACTATTTCAAGTTATACTTACCATGTAAACTCCCTCTCTTTCAGTACTGAGAAACAATCTCCTCCAGAAGATTATTTGTTCTATCTGTCCAGGTGAAAAGAGAGAAGGATAATACTTATCTTATTGTACTGGAGAGCTCTGAAGGCTTTTTTATTTTTTCATACTGGAGAGTCTGCCACATACCTCGTATGAGCTGCATAGACAGACCAATAAGAAAGGTAACACTTAAATCTTCAGTGCTGAGTTTGCAAGGTGGGCTGTAAATCAGAATTGCACCACAGACCGAATTACAGCAGTAACAGGAAATTTTAGGGCAATCTATTGGGTAGTTATTATGAATTTTGTGCATAAAATAAGATTCTCATGGAGAAAGGAGTGACCAGGTACTTGTTATCATGTGTATGCACAGGAAGTCTCAATGAGGGTAACACAGAAAACCACTTCTGTGGTTTGAAAAACAAATTCTGTTATTTCCTTACACAAAAGGAATGATATTGCAACCTCAGTATTTCCCTCACTCCCCTTTCTAATGCAGATTTAGTTAATTTTCACTGTTCTTGTGTCTAAGAAGGCACAGGCAGCAGGATATGAGATATTGCTACCAATTTAGTGGCAGATATATCCATATCAAAGGTCAAAAGTTAAACCTGATGTCATACTGTGAGCAGAGAGAAAAGGAGTAACTGAGAAATAGTAGATGGGATAAAGTAACACAAATTGCTAGCAGACATGTAAATCAACAGGCAACAGTCTTGGAAAATGTGAGCGGTACTGGGAAAGTGTCAGCTCTCTCATTATGCTTAGCAATGATGAAATTTTTTTCATGCTTCCAATTTAAGCTTTATGCAACAGAGTTATATCATACCCTAGAAAAATTAATGTTCTATGAAACTTGCTGTTGCTTTAGGATTTTCCTATTAAAGTGGCATAAAATGCAACTACATCATTTTAAATGAATGAATGAATGTTAGCCCAGTTTACTTTCTGTGTTTGCCACCAACTGTTTCTGCAAACTGTAGCAAAGGGAAATAATATTTTGCAAAAGTAGCTGATACAGTAAGAGCCAGGCAACTCTTGTTTGGAATGAGCACTACCCTTCAGTTCCATCAGGGTCTGTTTGTATGGAGTTTATTACAATGTCTGGACATACATACCACTTTCTTAGCAAGTTGGTAGGGTCAATCATGACAGGGTAAGGGCATAAACCGAACATACTGCCCACACATACTGCACAGGCATACTGGATAACTAGCTTCTCTTTTGTTGTAGCAAAACCATCTCATTTAACTACAGTCTTGAGGTATTTGTTTCCAATGAGCTTCAGTGGATATTATTCACCACGCCTTTTTTTTTAACCTCACTTCTACCATTGCTCAACGAGATTCCTCGCTTCAAAGAGAAAAATAAATTTCAACAATATCAAGTACAGCAATTTGTATTTTTAAGAATGGAGGTGCCAGACAGAGTGTAAGCTAATTATCTGAAAAGTGAATGCACTCCATTGCAAAACTCACTTCTCTTTTCCTTGTTTGACATCAGTGTCTCTCATAGCGCATTATCTCCCCCTGAACTCATTAATTCTGGAAGCCCTAACATCTTGCCTGCCTATCAGGGGAGCTTGTGTAAAAGATCTCCCACTGGAGGTTTTCAGGGTCAAATGAAATGTAACCCTTCTGTCAGTTCTCATTTAAAATATACACAGTGTTTTTTTTTTCTTTTTTTTTTTTTTTCCCAAAACAATGGAATACATCCATCCTCAGAAGATGGTGATGTCATTGCTGAATACTTTGTTTTCACAGTGACATGATTTGTTCTGCTCTCTGGATTCTCACTGATCGTTGCAGGCAGGTGTGCTGGCAATGCTGTGCACCTGTGTTGGGGTTTAACCTGGCAGGCAGCTCAGCACCACGTAGCTCACACCCCTCCACAGTGGGGATAACACCACAAGCAGCGCTCACTTCCCTGGCCAGCTCCTCCAGTTCTTTTGTTCAGCATGACCCCACGTGTTATGGGACACCCACATGGGCCAGAGTCAGCTGTCCTGGTTCTGTTCCCTCCCCAGCTCCCTGTGCACCCTCAGCTCCCAGCTGGCAGTGTGAGGAGCTGAAATGTCCTTGGCTCTGTGTAAGCACTCCTCAGCAACAACTAAAACAATGGTGTTAACAATGGTTATCAGCATTATTATTCTAAATCCAAAATTGAGCACCATACCAGCCAGTGGGAAGAAAATTAACTCTCTCCTAGCCAAAATAAGGACAACCTGAGGAGGTACTCCCTCTTCACCAGTCCAAAAAACCATTTTCAACTGCACTGTACAGAGATCATATCAGTCATACTTGCTCTTTCCTGCAACATATGTTTCAAGTACTGTCTCAGCTCACATTTCAAATTATTATGCTGGTATTCTGGGTCCTGATTCAATGTCCACTGTCATCTTTCCAATGATCAAAACTGGTTTAAATCAATCTTACGGTGAATGGATTTTACAGGCTGCTGCATTCTGCATTTACTTTATCAAAAAAGTCTGGCCTATATTACTCTTAGTTCTTGTAGCTTAGCCTCACTTGTCATAGATGTATTTTACATGCAGCAATTCATCTAGGTATAATATAATACCCTTGTCCACCATCTAGTTTTACTGTTTCTTCTCTGTTTTTCATTTTTTTCCCAATTTTCTCCTTATGACACAATGAACTTCAGATATTGCCATATACGGATAGAGTCCATCAACTGCCTATGCATTTTCCTCTTGTTGTAGTAAAAATTCTTGTTTCTGTATTTACATTTCATGAAGACCCAAATAAGATTTTAATTAATTAGTCCAATCACCAACATTTTTCATCTGTATTTAAATGAACAACTTGTTCATATAAAACAGTCACTTTAACGATTCTGAAGGCTTCATTTAGTCCCCTCATCTCCCCTCTCCACTAGTCCTATCCTCTCCCCATTTGCTGGTCTAATCCACACTGATTTTCTAAGAACAAATAGGAACCTTTTAAAATGCTTCTAATCATTCCCAATTGCACCTCCCATCTGCTGCCAAGTACTGCATTCCCTGTTGTATGGTGAAGAATCATAAACATGTACTCAGATTCTTATAACAACTACTTTTTAAATGCAATGAACTGAAATCGCATAGCTGATCTTGTTCTTCCAAGCAACTCCTTGAAGAGCCATCCTCTTTCCAACAGGAGAAGCGGTAACATACAAGGTTAAGGTGCAATGGCTCATCTTTTTCTCCTAAATGATTTTATGGAACAAGAACATGTAAGGGCTGTGCATCATTTCAGATGTATTACAATTAATGCATCTTTACATTTCTGAGTGAGACAGATTAATATGGGAG
This sequence comes from Gallus gallus, assembly GCF_016699485.2. NCBI lineage: Eukaryota > Metazoa > Chordata > Aves > Galliformes > Phasianidae > Gallus > Gallus gallus. The sequence goes on from NC_052532.1 coordinate 107,502,636, forward strand.
CAAATAGGACATCTGTCTATTGATCCTCCTAATCTACTTTGCCAACCTTCCAGAAATGAACAGTAGCCAGAAAACTTTACCAGAGATTTCAATGAGACTGATGTTTTGGGAGTATACATCCCAGTGATTGCATAAAATTGCATTTGGCCCTAGTTATGGAGCCAAAGGCCAGTTGTATAAAGAGGCACATGGAGACCGAGACCAACTCGGTATAGAGTTTTGCTAATAGTTGGAAGCGTGTTCAAAACATTTCCTCTGCCCTTCATCCTCTTTTCCTTTACAGGAACTATAGATAGAGTATGTCTTGTGCTTGGATTCTTTTTTTTTTTTTTTTACTTGAGAGAGTGATTTGGTCTCTTGATAATTTCTTTTCAAAATCATATGCCTTACTGGCATTTCTTTCATTGCCCAAACATCAGCTCCACTTTCACTGGACTGGAAGGTTTCATCTTTTTTTAATGTGAGTTGAAGAACAACAGATCAACTTTTGCTATTGATTCAATCCTTCAGCTTTGTTCTGTATCACAACTAGATTTCAGGCTGAATCAAATTGAGTTTTGTACTTGACAACTGATAAATAGAAATTCTAATTTAAAAAAATGATTTCCAGGGAAATGAAATTTGGAGAGAGTGAAAAAAAAAGTCAATTGAAAGCCAACCTGTTGGAAATAAAACTAGGGGATATAAAATTTACGTGAAACACAAATTATAAAGACAGCTTCTTTGCTGAATCAGGCAAGTGTCCAATTCACTGTTTTCATGAAACATGGTGCTGCGTTTACTTGTCACAGACAATTTGCAAATTCTGGCAGATCTCCCGCTTGGTCCTACTATCACTCCAGCAGTTAGTACATATTTGCTGTATTTTTTGTGTTGTGCTTAAAGAAATTAACGCAGCCTGTAGACAGGAAAAATTCATCCCTAGGGAACTAAACGTTTATACCCTCTCTTGTTCAGATGAGTCAAACCCCACCAACTCTACCCTCTGGCATTTATTCCAGGAGGCAAAGCATTTAGCTCACATGTGCTCAAGGGGATATATCTACTGGGAACTTCTTAATAAATTAATATGGAGATGCTAAGGGGAAGTAATAACTCATTTCATTACCAAAAGTTTCCCTCAGTTACTCTGTTTCAGTGGCCATCACTACTTGATGACATACTGTAAAATAGTTTACTTTGTGAGCTTATGAGTTGATAGTCTTTTGCACAGATCATATTTTATTTGAAATTTGATTAACATGGGTTGTTCTGTTTGTGAATTTATTCTGTATATAAACTGAGGATGGCAAAACTTAAGGCTAAACCTTAAACACAAAATGCACACAGTGAAGAATTTGGTAGTTATTCAGTCACAGCAGAGCACCCGAAAATGACCTGCTATTTGCCTTTTCTTCTCTATGGACATAATTATCTTTTGCAGCATTCGATAGTTACCAGACTGTGTTGCAACTCTGTGGTTAATTCATTCCTTGACATATTTGTTCTTGTACCGTAAACACAGGTCTCAAGTATGTCCATTCAGTTCCCATCTCCTGAAACAACCTCTGCTTCCCTGCTCCAGGGAGCAGTGCCTGACCCAGAAGCCAAATGCTGCAGAGCAGCTTCTGTCCATTCCGGAGCTGATTGGCCACATATACTTTGTGTACTTCTCACACCAGGTCTCTTCTGGGACTCATGCTGAGCACATGAGGAACAAACATTTTATATTTTTTACTATTTTTCAGCTCACAGTGACAGGAATAATGCCAGGATTTTGATCTAGCTTTCCAGAACAGTGTTTTCACAGCATGCTATGGTAGTTATATGCTGAAAGCATACTGTGCAGGTATAAATGTTTTGAGAACTGACAAAAGACTGCACGCCAGACTTGAAGGTGTTCAGACTTTTGATGGTACCAAACATGCCTCAAAGTGACAGAGTCAAGTCTAACCTGCTGAAGGCCACTATCCAAAATGTATGTGTCACAGATGACCATGATGGTTGGACTACATGTTCTTAGCGGTATTTTCCAACCTTAGTGATTCTGTGATAAATTTCTTCTTCAACAAGGAATAATGTGATTGTTCTACAAGCTCAGATGCACTCTTTGGATGCCCAGTGCTACCAAGTGAAGTTGGTCTCATGTGAAATGTTCAGAAGTAGTTGGAGGAAAGGAATAAACAAGCAGAAAACCACAGAATAGCATAAACCTTGTTTTTGGAGGAAATTATGGAGAATCCCTAGCAGTTTTTAGCAATTTTTTTTTCCCCCATAAGCCACTTTATCTACTTATTTATTGAATTTACATGAGAAATATCCAAAGCACTCTATCAAAACCCTAGCCATTCATTTCAAAGGATATAATGACATGTTGCCATGTTTTAGTAGTGGGATCCATCAAAAGGTATATCTCAGCATGGCACTGATTTACCAGGAAATGCTTAAACAGCTCGAACTCTGCACCCTATTCTCATTGGCACGGTGTCATGATTTTCTTAGATCAGATGCCAGTGTCACAGCCATAGGACCTAGCTAACCTCCATGTCCTCTCTCTGCTCTGGGTTTGCTCCCCTACAAATGCTGCAGACATAAAAATCCTTTCTTATGCATTGTTGGCAATTTTGAATTGTGTTTAATGGGCAGTTTCTTACACTTCAGGTTGCAAGGGCTTGAGGACAGCTGTCAGCTCCCGTGGTTCCTGCTTCCTCTTGCATCACATTTAGCCTGTTCCAGTGATGTCATTTCAAATAGGAATTAGAAGAGGAAGGAACATCTTTACAGCCTTCACTCCCTCTTCATTGCCAAGGGGCCAAGGGAATATTTTCTGTGAGCCATTTGCCCTAGGTGGCTTTTTTTTTTTTTTTCCCTTGTGCTGCAATATTAGGTATATGACGAGAATTCATTTTCATGTTAGATCATTAGACCAGAATTTCCAAATTTTCAGCTTGGGATTTGGCACTGTACTGTGACACTAGATGCATTTTATTACAATCACATGCTCTGTAATGAGAGAGTGTACATACAGTATTTCCTCACATTCTGACTGTCTCAGCCTGAAAGAGCCATTCCAGGTCTTTATGCTGGATGGTGCACTAACTTGGCTGTCTCAATTTCAGCTGGATCAGGTATGAGCAACAAAGTGCCTTTCCTCATATTAGACTGAGAATATGATCTGTATTTGTGCTAGACTCAGCCTGGCTCTGGTGAAAGATTATTACTGGTCTAACACAAAGACTGCTGAGACAAACATACTTTTCTGACATATTTTTGAAGTAATTTCAGCCAGTAGAGTTACATTCTACTGGCTCAGGCTTTTGTATCCTGTATTTTCTTCATTTTTAGTCCATGTACTATACGTCTCATAATTAACTGACCTCTCACAGAATAGTGGTCTTCATAACATTCTGTAGAAATTGGCAAGCTTGGCTTCATAATGTTGATGTGAAGTGCTTCAGAATGGAATCAGATGTTGTGTTTTGGATATCTTGAATAGAACTTGTCAGCAACTCATTGAAAAAATTCTTATTTTCTTTTCCATTTTCATTTATTTTGGTGTGTGCTTTTTTTTCTTTTTCCCCCCAAATCTCCCATCTCATCTGAAAGCAGACATGGTGGCAAAAACTACAGTGAATGTAATCTTTTGAAAAAACTTTCAAAACTGCCAAAATCTGTCAACAAATTATTTGGCCTATTGATCAAGAAAAACCCACCTTCATTTTTCGGGGGATCCAAGTAACCATTCAGATTATTTTTTCCAAAATTTTTTTAGTAACTCCAAAAAAACACTCACACAAAAAGACAACAAAACCCCAAAGGCAATGGAATGAAGTAAAAGCAATCGTTCTAATAACTCAGAAACTGCACAATGTGACTTCAGGTGTCGCTTTTTTTATTTATTTTAATTCTGTAGTAGGTTTCATATTTCTGCACTGCTTCTTGACACAGTGTAGACAGAACTTTCAAAATCTCAAAAATACTTGTGGTGTAAGGAAGCCATTTCCTTCTGCTCTCTGGCTTGAATATGACAGATTTTGTACAGAAAATACTGCATACTAAAGTTTCCCTAAAAAATCAGTCAAACCTATTCAGCTTTTTAGCTGCACATTACAGAATTTTTCTCACCAAGGGTAAATGGATTAATTATGGATTTCATGTATGTTAGGTATGGACTAATTGTAGAATAATTAAATATAAGTCCTAGATTAAAGCAGTGAAAATAGGAGAAAATATCCAAATATTTTGTTACGCAAAAAAACCCAACCCAACAAAAACCAATACTAGAAATCAAGACTAACCAACGTTCAATGTGGAACGAGTTTTGTTATGGAAAAACAAAACAAAACAAAACAAAACAAAAAAGGGGGTGGGGGGATATTTACCAACTGCTATGCAAAAATCCGTCCTGCGATATGAAGTTCATGCTTACTTAGGTATCAGAGCTAGCCTAACAGCCTCACAGACCACAATCCACACATATTGTAGACATCGCATTGCATGAACACCTACTTGCAAGGTGCAGTTCTCTTCTGCAAGTTGCTCCTCTGACAGAAGAGAATTGCATATTTATGTGCACGAATATACCAGCAGCTTAGATAATGCCATGAAATAACTAACTTGTACTGTAGTTTTGGGTCACTGAAACATGGGATTATTGTTTCTGAGAGGTTCAAAGTGCCCCAAAAGGAACAGGCTGAAGAATGTAACCCTTTGCCCTGCTGCTGCATGAGGGCTGTGGGACTGTGATGCGGATGGTGAGCTGGAAGGGAAATGAGGAAGCAGCTTACCTGGCAACCAATCTCATATTTGCTGAGTATTAAGAAACCTATAGCTTTGTGAGGAAGAAAAAAAAAACCCCAAACCCATTAGATTTGTTGCCAGAGGAAATCAAATTTAAATTCAGCTGTAGGTGCTTTTAAAATAAATCTGTAATTCTAATTTCAACAATTGTAGCTGAGTACAGTAACCTCAACAGAATCCACCCACTCTTTCCTAAGATTTTGATTCATCGGACATGTGGGAACATACATGTGTGAGTGTAAGGGGACTGGAGGCCCATATGTGAGGAGATCCTCTTGGCAGCCAGCATTCTTAGTTAGGAAGGGATCCAAGACAAATTCTTCTTGGGCTCTCGGGGATTAATAAAACAGAGCAGAATGGAAACTGTTAGACGGGCTACAGATATAGAGGACTCCTGCAAGTGATGCATTGCTGATTATCCCTGTAACTTGGCAGGTGACTGTGGAGAGATTTCTCATAAAAGAGTTTACAAGCTACAATGTGCACTGGGATGACAACATTCTCACCCTGGTTTTGGAGTTTACTGCAAATGGCCACAGCCCGTAGCTCAAGTGAACATGGAGAACAACATTATTTTATTGCCTCTGGGTGAGCCAGCAGGTGACAAACAGCCCTTCACTCCACAGCTCGGGAGTGCTGTGAGGACCTCAGAAGTATTGCTGCACAAGCTGAGTGCATTTATTTTACTAGACCAATTCCCTAATTGTTTGGATGGTTGCAGTGAGGAAGGAAGGAGGAGGAAGTAGTGTAAATGAAGAAGCTGCATTGATAGACCTGGTGGGAAAGGACTTTAAGCAGCGCATTTGGCTCACTGGACTGTGGGAAGATGATTTTTGGAGCAAGCAAAATTTAAGAACCTGCAAGATATGCATGGTAAGGGTGGGGGTGGTGGTATTATTGACTGGACGCGGAGCAGGGGGAAAGCTCTAGCATACTCCAGTCAGGGGGTTTTCAGGGTGCCAGGGTACACAGAGTGCACCACCTAATGAAGGCAGTTTTCACAATGAAGATGCAACCAGAGACAGTGCCTAAACTGCCGATAGAGTCACAGAATGTTCATGGAGATATTTGAGGGTTAATATCTCATCACCTTCATGGAGAATTAGAAGAAGCCAGTATGACTGTTGGCTAAGGCTTGAGACAAGGAACCCAGCAAGGAGAGCTTGCTTCAGGTTGACTGAGGGCTTTGAGATACATACCAAAGCAAGAAGCAACCGGAGGCAGAAGAAGAGTTTCCTGCTGTCCCAAGCAGAGGTTGCTCTACTCCAGCAGGAGGAAACAATAGAGGAATGAAGCTGATACAAGCAGATTTTTGATAGGTAGCTTGAGGAGCAGCTCTGTTTTCTCCAGGACCAGACCAAACCACTTCTGAAAGACCACAGCTACTACTTCACTACATAGTCCTGAAGACACTATCCCCTTTTTGCCCCTCAAGCATTTCAGCTGAAATTCTTGTTTCACAGCTTGTTTTCTTCCAAGGCAACGACATTGCAGGATGTCACTTTGTGCTGGGCACAACTGATCTGTGACACAGATAACTATGTATATAAGCTATGTGAACCCTGAGCGGAAGTTGGTTCAGGGAATTGCATGACTTGTAGACTCAGAGCAATGAGGGAGTATCTGGCAGTTGCCAGATGCCTCCCGCATATTGAAAACCATGCAAAATGAACTCCTAACATTTTCTTTTTGTAAAGTTGTGAAAGATTTCTGCTGTTTTTTTCTAGTTTTTTTCTTTTTCTTTTTTTCTTTTTCTCTAGCTTTCCCATAGATTAACTGTGAGAAATTCCTTCAGGAACATAAGGTTTCTGTTCATCCAAGACATCTTCCTTACTCTGTACAAAGGTCTTTCCTCATTAGAAAGTTAGAGTCCAAGATTGTTAGCGCTTTCTATGCATTTTCCCTGTCATGAGTGATATATTTCAAGTGACCTAGTGACCTGGCAGAGGAAGGTACCAGCCGAATTGGGGAATTAATGCAGGTGAATTTAATAAGGAGTCATAGTAGTAGTCCAGGGTCTCTAGACCTTCTCCGAGATCCCCAGCAACTGGCTGTGTACTGCAATGCCTCTGTTCCCATTGCATCTGCAGTGGTTCTGGGGACATGTTCTGAACATAGAAATCAAGTAACCTGCATAGATGAAGGTGTTATACACACCAGAGAACTGTCTGCTCTCATATAGCCAGTAACAGTGTATAACCCAGCAGAAGGCCTAAGTGAGCTGAGGAGACAGTCTGCCTTATAACCTGAAGTAATATGCTCTTATTTATTCTGTATGTGACCAGGTCCTCTGCTGTGCTCAAATATAATTCCATCTTTGATAAATAAGCTGGGGACTTGGTATCATATTACATGCATTTTAAAGAGTTTTCCACAATACGTCTCATGCTTAAACCTATCTAGGGAGGTGAAACATGAAGTGCTTTCACACCAGAGTCACTAATTTATCACATGTTCATACACACATGGCTGGTCTTTAGTTCTCTTACATTCCCAGTCCATATCTCACGTTAATCTTAAATTGTGGGGATAATTCACTTGTGAGAAAAGGCAGCAATTTTCCTAAGCTTGTGTTTCTTATGAGTTACACTGTATTTCTTCACTGCTCATGGATAAAGGGCTTTATTACTACCTAGTAATCAGACCATAAGTTATATTCTGCCCCACAACTCTGACCACATTCCAGGGACACAAGTAAGACTGAATAGATAGAGAGAAGATGTGAGTCCACAGAGGCACAGCATAGAAGTGGTTATAGCTATACCACTGCCACATTCACACCCTCTGCAATGCTTGAACTGTTGGGTTTGGCACCTTGAAATCAATGCTCAAGGAAAGATAGAGTACATAGCTTTCTTATAGCTGCAAGTGTATTACCAATCCACTCTTGACAAAGACTTATGATGTAGAGAAGCAGTCTACTGCACACAAAGCAATAATAGACCTCCGTTTTGTTTACTGATTTTTGTAGTCTGAAGTGCTCTAAGCAACCTCCACAAATGGCAAGTTAAATGTTAACTGTTCAATGTGCAACACAGTTCCTTAGGTGAATTAACCCCTGCTAAAGTCTGTCCACATGCAACCTTGCAGCCTGCTTTTTACTTGTGGCTTTACACCTTTTCAGCTAACATTTTCTGATAGATTTTTCTGGAAACGTAGTGGCATTTACCTTTTCCTTGTGAATTTTATGCTGTTGCCATCACAATGTGGGGCTGAAGCCTTTGCAAGCCCTGATACTGCTGTTACAGTGTGCGCTCCTGGGTTGAGATGTATCTCTTCAATTAGGGGCTCTGCTAGAAAAGCTCTGGAATAAAAGTCTGTCTTATTATCCTGTATGCAACGAATGTCTAGGTAGACAAAATTTAGAGAGAGTATGAACTCATTAGGTGATACCTAAAGTTACATTAGTGCATTGCCGGCATCGACTGAAGATGGCCAACTATTCTTACATAACTTTGCTCTTTCTCCTGCTTTCTCTTGAACTTCAGTCAAATATATATATCAGATGTCAGAATCCCAGTAATATATATTCCACCAGAAGCAAACTACATTTATTTTTCTTGGGCTTGTTTCCAAAGTAAATGAGTTTGGTATGACCTACATCTCAGTCAAACCCTTTCTATAATATCATTCAAATCTGTTGAGCAAGTTGAACTGCAGGCCATAAGGACAGCAATTTTTTTTTTTTTTTTTTAATTTTGGTGAAAATCAATTTCTGTACGCAGGAGATCAATTCAAACTATTGCCTCGTTGTATAAGGGCACAGCATTTCTGCACTGTTAATCAATTAGCTGTTAACAGATGTTCGTGATAGGCAAAACATCGACAATTAATTACCACATTAGTTTCTACTTGTACTGCCCACACTTGTTCTCATGTCCCCATATTACCAGGGTGTCATATAAGAGCTAGGAGCAACCAGAATGAGGCCGTATGGCAATGACCAGGAGAAGGACACATATCTCTAGGAAAATTGATCTGCTTGTTTTTGCTGCTCATGGAAAAATTTAGAAAGTTGGATTCACCATAACATCCAAAACTGGTCTTTGAGTTCACTTTTATTAAACCTAGCTTGTTCTAAATTGCAGATTGTATTAATGAGTCATCTCTCCTTAACTTCTCTTCCACAAGGGAAAAAATATCATTCAAGTATGTACCATCTTACCTTTATTTGGCAGTCTGACCAGTTGTCACTCACTTAAGTCTTTGGCAGGCTTTAAATACTAATTAATGTACTGTATTACCATATCTGTTAAATTACTTTGGGCAATATTTGATAAGTTTCTCCTTGCTAGTCTTGTTGTTTTGGAAAATATACTGAAATAATACACGCAGAAATCAGCTTGTGGCTGGGCACTTATTGCATGCTAAATCTAGTGAAATTCTTTTCCCAATTATTTCATTGTAAGCTGTGCTTATGACAGATTGTCTGACATATTAGACATAATAAAGACCCTAATAAACAGTATTATTGAAATCCATACAGAAGAAAGGTCAGAACTCTGGGAAGAAGAAAACGTCTGTTAATTATAAATGGAAGGCTGTCTTCTGAAAGTGCTGGAGGGTCTGTTTTAAGGATGTTTATTTCCAGTAGGTTATGAAAAAGTCAAAAGAGCACATCCCTATCAACAAATATGTATGAGTTACATTTGGAAGTAAATATCTGTTATACTCCTTCATGGAGTTATTAAGATAAATGAGATGCCAAAACTTAGACTTTTATCCTCAGTGACATGGTATTTTTCTGTTTTCTAGTTTCCTTTTCTTCCTCAAGTTTTCTCTTCCCCTCCAAGCCAAAGCAATTTTTCTTTTCCTGTGCTCAGCTGAAAGCAAATGAGTCTTTAAATGTTTTCTAGATTCTTACTGATCCTTGCTACTTCATAGTTTTGTAATCAAAAAAATCTCCTCTCAAGTGTAAAAGAACACAGTTTTCTGAAGAAATCTTACTTGCTCACTCAGGAAGATATGTTCTCTTTTTCTGTAACTTGTTTTTTCTGACAGCTGTAAGATACACTAGAGTTTTAGGAATTCTTAATATGCTAAAAAAGTCACTTAATAGTGAGTGATTACTTTAACAAGTACAGAGTAATTTTATTTTAATTGGTCTGGATATTCCCCAAGTACATGATGGTGAGATGTAGAAAAATAATTTTACCATATCTTATAAATTACTGCACTTCAGTATCTCTGCAACAAAAAAGACTGACCTTACATAAAAGGGCAATTTAGAGATGCCATTCTCTAAAGGTAAGATGCCCTTGGCATTTTTCCATCATGCTTGTCACCAGCTTCACTAAAATGCTCTTGCAACCAATAACCTATAGATGCATACAGTTCTACAGTGATCCTTGTGAAGGTCCTCATTTATCACATGCAAAAATTTTAGATATTGTTTGTAGAAATATTTTTAATATGTGCTCTGTTTAAGAAACAAAACAGATTCCAGAATAGAGGTAGCATTGCTGTGTATAGGTAGAAGTTATATTCATAATCCAATAATTTACAGATCAATTGCATGAAGTAGGAAAGAAAGGAAAGAGATATGGATCTCTCTCATGATAGAAACTCTTACTGAACAGTTGGGAAAGGACTATTAAACACTTAAGGGATAATTCTTTATTAGAAGTTTCAGAAGAATGCATAGATTTATGGGAAGTTCTGAAGGGATATGCAGTGTGAGTTAGCGACATCCTGGAGTTGTTTTTGGAATCAGATTGTGCTCTCTTTGCAGGTAGAAAGCAGAACAAGGAAGTGTTTTCCTTTACCTACTTGAGTCAGCCAAAAAATATAGCTGTGCAGAAACTGTAGCGTACAGCAGATTTGTGGCAATTATCGCTACCTGTTGTAACAGTCTTTTCTATCTCCCAGCATCTTCATATAGTGTTCAGTGGTGGGATGTGTATGGAGTAGATGCTCCAAGCCCGTTTTCTGCCGCGGATGTGATAAAAGCTATAGATTCTCTGTTGAGATTCAAAGAATTGGACTTTTTTGTGACACTGCTTGTCTGATCTATAACTACCTACAACACCAAGGCTCCCGGATGGATTTGCTGCACTTTCTGCTTTCCTTCCATACTCTGCAGATGGCAGATAGGCCTGTTAAATCTCGTACAGCGAGTGCAAGATACTTTAGCATGTCTACTCACACCTGCCTACTGTCATGCCATGTCTTGCACATTAGTGCTGTTGTTAGCTTTCTGTCACCCAGAGCTCCCACCCACGCACCCTTGACCAACAACTCTGCAGTCTGTCCACCAGCTACACCTGGTATAAGAGGGCATATGGGCAAGAGAAGCTGTGACACTACCCTATACACGCCTACACTGTCTTCCAGCAGACAAACACTGCAACCTTCCCTGCTCGTGTAGGGAAGGTTCTGCTCGTTCTCCCATTGTGAGACTGGGCACCCCCAGTCTGTGTCCCCATCTCAGAATCTCACATTTTTGAGTTACACTGGCCTGAGGAGTCTGCAGAAGGAAGCAAGTGCTCCTGTTGGAATAGTGCTATTGGATGATGTGTAGTATCTAAATCTGAAAAGCCTTTAGGAGAACTCTGAGAGTGCAAACGTACTGTGTTTATACTCTCCAGCTCCTGTCCATTCAAAGTGATTCATACATGCTATTTAAGTATGGTAACAACCTCTCCAATCTGTTTATTTGGTATATTATTGAGAAGCAAAGATGTAATCTCCCTTTCTTTCTTCTACGTACATTCTGTGTTAGCAGTGAGAGGCCAAAGGATGATTATAATTTTTTTTTAAATAACCACTGATTAATGTACACCAGCAAGTTGAGAACTGAGGAGTGACATCCCCGGAAAATTGTATAGAGACTGAGTTGCTGATGGTCTATGACCTACTGTTGTTAGTGGCTCAGCTCTTGGTTTCACTGGAGAAAAAATTGGGATGCGGCATCCAAAATCAATGACTAGGTTCTACTTGAGGAGACAAGAGAGGCAGAATGGATGTTGTTTTGGTGAAGAAGTGAAAGAGGGCTAGGATCTCCATAGCTGTTTTGAATTCCCCTTGAAGGATAGTAGCCAAGCTGACCATAAAAATTTTCATTTATAGTCCTTTAGAACTGTCTGGTTGTTTAAATACTCCATATGTTTGCGTTGGTTGAGAGTAGGGTCAGAGCAGTTATGTTGCACTTTCCTTCCTCCCTCTGAAATGTAAATACACTTCTTCATTTCACGAGTGTTCTACTTCAATTCACAAAGCTATCTCTGAGAAGATGCAAACACTTAATTTAAGCACTTGTTGGATATTGTTTTTTTCATTTAGCCCTGTGATTTATATTCTCAAGTAGAGGAGCCAGAATTCTTGAAATGTATTTATCTGTCTAATGATGAGTTAGAAAAATACACCAGTGGAGCTACTGAGGTCATGGTGATGGCTAGGTGTTGAGAAACTTCACTAATGCATCTCTTGGGCTGTGAATATTATATATTTTTCAGAATTATCTCCTTTTTTTTTTTTTTTTTTTTTTTTTTTAAGTACATTGTTGTTTTTAGCTTTGGTAAAACTGTGTAGGTATCTCTGAATTTGCAGTGAATAAACTTTGCTTTTTAAGTAATAAGATCTCTTGCTTTCCTAAAGTGATTTGTTCTTGTACTCATTTACTCTTTTATGTAGTGTTGACTTTTTTATAGAAAGACTAGTTGCTTTTTTTTCTCACTCTTTCATGTTAGGTGTCTGAGTTTAAGGAATTACTAATTAAGTTCCCCATTAGCTAATTTGTACCGCAATTGAATCTCACTTAGTTTGTAAATAGCGTTGTTACTTGCAAGAGCACTGATGCTGTAAAAACATTTTTCAGCATTCAAGCAGAAAGTACTTTAAGTATAGGTGCTAACAACCTGTTAATTTTAACACTCCTTGAGTACTAATTCATGTTTCTCTTCTCATGGAAAAGGTTTTGAAATAGTACATAATGACTGCTCAGTGTAGATAAAATTAGAAATGTGGCACTATGCTTATCTGGATACCAAAATATATTTTTGAACCTACATATACAGAACATTAATGATCACAAAAGTAGTATTGACGGGTGATTTATAGAGACGGATACTATTTTTTTTGCTTAGGAAATAAAACATTCATAATTGTTTCTCATCTAGTTTGTTAGTAAACCCGAGAATGTTGTGTTGACAAAAGCACTGAGATATTTCATATTGCTGGAAAATTCTCGTGAGTGGAATGGCTCCTCACGCAACTGAAAGAATGCAGTGTAGCATTGTTACTAGAAGAGGAACCATTCAATGTTCTTCTGGTTGTTTAATATTTCCTACCAAAGGCTCTTGTATATTATTCTTATCTGTGATTCTGTAATTCCAAAATGCATGTAGATGAATCTTTTTGAGACAAGCCATATGCCTCAGGTGAATGTTTCTGAGGGGGAAGGGATATTTGCACACAAAGAATTTGTTTTCAATGAGAGTCTTGAGGAAAAACATGCCATTTTACCTCATATGCTTGTAACTTAAGCCTGAATTTTAGCAAGAGGATCCTTATATCTTTGTAAGTTCATGTTCACATGCATATTCCAGCTGCAAGCTAAGCTGAGAAGTATTTTTCCTCCAACTGCAACTTCAGACAGCTGCGGGCTGCTCAGTGTCCTTACTTCTACAGGAAGAAAAGAGAGGTGCTCTCAGTGACTACTGAAGCTAGACTCGGTCATCCACTGCTGAAAACAGAAGACAAAATTGCCACAGTGAAACACAGTGGAAAGAACAACAGAAAACTTGAACATAGGATGTTCCATACAAACATGCAGAACCTCTTTACAGTGAGGATGATGGAACACTGGAACAGGTTCCCCGGAGAGCTTGTGGAGTCTCCTTTTATGGAGATATTTAAGACCTGCCTGGATGCTTACCTGTGTGACCTACTGCAGGGTACTTGCTTTAGCAGGGGGTTGGCCTTGATGGTCTCTTGAGGTCCCTTCCAATCCCCGCAATTCTGTGATTCTATGATTCTGTGAAATTGGAGAAGGAGCCTGGGAAAGGAGCCTGGCAGATGATATTCAAAAGGCTTGCAAAAGCAAGCATACTTCAAGTGGAAACATGCAAGAGAAGTGAGAGAGGAACATGACTCGATCCTTGGTGAGACAAGCCATAAGACTGTAATGCAAATTGTTAAAAATGCAGTAAAAATACTGAAATTTTCCATCCAAGGAGTTTCCTATGATCTAAGAAGAATGAAAACACTGCAAACTATTACTGTAACGTAGACTACTAAACTACTTGACTCGTATGTGGGCTAAATTATTTCAGCTATCTCCAAAATTCACTGGCTGGCCAAATCACATCATAGTGCTCTGTATTGCTTGTTCACCAGGTGTCTCTGAGTTGTTATTCAGCCCTTACATACTGCAGTAGTGCATCAGATTCCAAGAGATTAACTTTGATTTCAGGTCATTGATTTTACTGAGACTTGAAAGTAGTATTCCACTTAGTTGTCTAGGAATAAGTGAAATGAAAATTAGATAGATTATACACTTCAACTCCACACCCCTGCCAAACCGAGGAAAGTGTTCTTTCTCCTACTCTCTCTTTATGTTATGCTCACTGAACATTGAGCCTCAGAAAGAGACTATTCAGTCACAACAACGATTTATACTTTGTTGCAGAATTGTATGGAAGCAAAGCTGAACAGGCCTAGAAAACCGGGACTTACAATAACGGTCCAGTCTGCCTTAATTGTAGCCAAACAAAAGTTTCTTATTCAGCTGCTTCTTTATTTGTAATAGCTTTACCTATAAACCTACATTTTTAGGTAATTAATATATTTGTGTCTGCCAATATCAGTTGACTAAATTCTTTTAAGTGATGTTTTTAGTCATTGTGTTGCCTTACCTAAGGTGAAAGGTGGGACAAGATAACAATTGTAAATAAGGATGTTGAAGACTTGGGACTGTAAAACCCACCATGAATTACTTCTGTAATCATTGCAGTAGTCAGTAATGTGTCAGCAGGAACTCTCCTTTCCCATGTGGATCTTTATGGAGCTCATTTCAGATAAAAAGTTATCTTTGGCCTATTCATTTTGTGATATTTTGAGAGAGTTGAAAGATCATTTCTAAAAGGAGAGGAAGATTGTTGTCTCCTGTAACAATGATCTGGCTCCAGAACCATTTATTAACTGCTTAGGAACCAGATTAAATTATCAAAGACCAAACAAAATTTTAAATTTAAATTATGAATCAACAAGAGTAAATAGGAGATTAGATTACTGAAATCTTATAGCAGTGTACCTCTGGCAGAAATAGATGGAAAATGGAAAATCAAATGGAGTGATTAAAACATATTGATGGATTTACAAACCAGAAACAAAGAATATTAAATTAGTTTCCTACAACATTAAATTAAGCCGATAAATTTTAAAATACTCATGTTAAATATATGCTTATCTCTGTGTTACATTGCTACCATCTCTTGATTTTGATTGGTTATTTTGTTAACAGCAAAGAATAATAGAATACCAACACGGGTAAGGAATCTCTCAGGATGTAAGTAGTTTTTTGTTTGTTGGTTCATTTTTTAAAGAATCTGCCACAATTTGACTTTAAGATGGAATGCACAAGGGGTAGGTAAATGCAGAGCTGGCTGGCAGTTCAGGGATTAGAGTCCCCACAGCTGATGGAAAACTCATGCACGGGCTATGACAGTGAGGGTGCATGCTGGAGGGCACATATTAGCACAGCCAATACCATGTCTTGCTAATTTTCTAGAGAAATTGCCTCAGTGAAAATTATGAGGAAGACACTACTTGTGAAGATGAATGTCTGCATTTTTTTTTCTTCTACTTCCTGTTTCCTTATCTGTTTAGATTTTGAGCTTTTCAGGAGAGGCACTGTTGCTTGAAACTAATGTAATAAGATTACCATTTTGAACTGAAGTTTCTAGGCATCAACACAGTTAAATGATGACAGCGATGACAATAACTTCATTGCTATTGCAACACAAGCAGTGATGATATCAGCCCTAATCATTATGTCATCACTACTACTACTTTGAACACTAAGAAGAAAGGGAAGTGGTGAGTTGTCTAAGAGTTTTCTCATGAACTTGCCTAGAGTCTGTTTGAAAGAGGAGAGAACAGAAGTCAGAAAAAACAAGGTCTATTTGCAAAGTATGTTTGTCCATACTCAGTTGTATTGCTGTACAGAATATTAAGACAATCCCTATTTAAAACAAAGCGTGTTCTTTTGACAGGAATAATGCATACATTTTCTTGTATACGGGGATAATAGATTACGCTAAATGTCAAATGTGTCATTTAAGTGGACCATGATGTGGTTGCCAAAGTCTAGGCAGCTAATGCCATTGAGACATCATAGGTTGTATGAGACATCTCTGCGAGGCTTGTAGAAAAGACAGAGGAGTTATAAAAGAGCTACAGACTTCTAGAGAAGTGATGAGGCAGGACACAACAGAAAATCTCAGCTGTCACAAGAGGCCTAGGTTAGAGGTGCCTTTTGCACTACAAGTGCCTGGTGGAGGTCTGCTGTCTATGCTAATCTCTGAGGCAGTGGCAGGTGGTAATGCCCCCAGTATGAGCCTCCTGTTTGAGGATGACATTGCCTTATCTCATTGTCTAGCTTTCTATTGACTATGACAGAAGTGTGAACTTCCAAATGGCAGGTATTAGATGAGCTAGATGATGATCCGTTATAGAAGCTAGTTGGGTTTATCCACAGAACAAGGTAGGACACTTTTACTTGAGACTGTCAGGGAAGCATTTGAGGATTTCTTTCATGAAAATTATATAGAGAATAAAATACCAAAGTCATTCTACAGCACCATTCTTTGTTTTTAATATGTAGTTTTCAAACACAAAAATACTTGACAACTTCCCAAGATGCTCAGTCATTAAAGGCAGAAAAGTTGGTTTAGAAAGAAATTTTTGCAGTATTTTGCACTGGGAAGCAGGAAAAATTTTGCTGCTCAGACCGAGGAAGTAAGATGAAATGAATGGAAACAAAATTTATCCAGGGTCTTTGTCTCCTGTGCAAGTACACTGAGAAGCCTGTGGTTACTTTTGAGATATATTTATTCAGATAGATCACATGAAGCTAATTTAATTTGACAGAAGTGAGGAGCTGAATTCACCAGTCCCAGAAATTAGTGTTTATGTTTTATACTGGAATACAAATGTTATGTTCTGATAAGGACTTTGTGATTGCAAAGATCACATGCTTAAAAAAAACTTTGCTTTTTTTATAAAGAAGAAGTTTTCTCATAAAGAAACCATGTGTATGCTGTTGAAGAGATGATGTATCTTCTATTTAGCCTATTTTGCATCCATTCTTGTTGTGTAAGCATCTTAAATTAGATCAGTTTATTTTATCAGCACAGATTGGATGTGTCATGAAATAGCTGATTCCCAGCTGGGTGGTCCCAGCATGAAGGATTTACGCAGTTCTTCAGAAGCAGATGAGATTTGGATCTGCATGGACTCAATACCTGCCATGTCAGCATTCATTTTTTGGAGTATGAGACTTCCTGAATCACAGGGAATACATTTCTACTTCACAGCTAATGACTGAATCTGGGTAACCCTTTGCAGAGGTCTGGTACAGGACATCTACTTTCATAATTTATGGAAAGTTTTTTGTTTTTTTTTTTAAACCTAGGAATAAAAAATGTATCATGTTTGTCATGCACCATTGTATTGGATCTTGCTTTGATAATAGGTAAATTTCTATTTAGGCTTACTTTATGCTGTGTCACAGCGCAGAGAAGATGAATCTATCTAAAACAGTGGAAAACATTTTAGTAAGCTGTTCTTCCACTGCCCTTATGTCAAGTGCTTGTTAGAATTTCCATGACTGTATGTATCCCTTTGAAAAATGAGTTTCAATATATAAAGCTAGTTTTATAAGTAGACTTTAAAATTGCATGTGGTGAATGTCCTTTGCCTTGTACATGTTCTATTAGAGTTCTAATAACTAGTAGAGTTTCAGCTTTGATATAAATTATTGTACCACTCAGTTTCAGTCTTGCTATGAAAAATAACTGTGAAAAATGACAACCATGCCTAGGAAAGCAGAACTGATAATAATTTTCTATGTCGTATCTTTGTTTGTCAGCATTTTCTAATAACTTAGACAAGTCGACAAGTAAAGAGACTTAAACAAACTACATTTCTTTACTAGAAATTGTATTTTGAATTTTGTGAGACTCTTAAATAAACCCAGTTATTTCTGAAAATCTTATGGATGGAAACTTAGAAGCCCATGTTAGGTTTTTCATCCATAGTTTGCGTGTATTAAAAATTCTAGTCACTCTACTGCTCTACTGAAACCTTAATCATTTCCATTTTTCATAGTGACAGATTCTGTGCGACAAAGAAAATTTTAAACAGTAAAATGGATGCTTTTATTTGATTCAAGTATTTCTTTGTAATCTTAACTTTTAGTAAAGTAGTAGTGCATGTAGTAAATCTGTACGTTCTGGTAAGTGTTAGAAGATCATCAGCATTAAGTTTAATATTTTGGTTTTTGTTTGCATTTGTACTGTGAAATTGCCATGTAAACTCTTGCCAGTAGTGGTACTAAAATAAAAACAAAGGCTCGTTACACAAGCATCTTAGTGTAAAGTTACAACAACTCAAATATTCCAATTACCTCAATAAATTCTAGTGACCTATGAGATGTGATGAAATACAGTTTCTAGATGAGTGATGAAAACAAAACAGTAAACAAACCAGGAGAAAGAAAGAGTCTTTTGTCATGGCTTCTAAATGGATCTTCTCAGCTCTTCAAAGGATGTGTGCACCTTTGGTTTAGTATATTCAAATGAGGACTGGCAGGTGATCTGGATGCCAAGGAAACCTCACTGATGGAAACTGTCCTACAGGGTGTGAGATCAAGCAAAGCTGGGGGGAAATAGGGTCCATTAACAGCAGGCACCAGTGCCCTTAAATGAAATTAGGCTCCTGGGCTTCTGGGTGTGTGTTCTGGATGAGGTTGGCTGTCAGGCCTAGTGGAGTACTTCAGGACACTGCCAATGTCAGATAGGGGAGCCATCTTGTAGCATAATTCTCTGTATAACTGATGGGTTAATTTTACTTTCTCAGTCTTTGTTCTTTTGTAGCTGAATTTTCTTGACAGTTATTTCACTCTCCGATTTCACTAAATTTGAACATTGTTGATCTATACTGTAAATGAGCAATTAGTGCTTAATGGTTGTCAGACATCACTGAACATTTATCAGACAATCTACTTAAAATTGAAGGAAATGATTACAGACAAACAAGTAGAAAATTACCGTCTAAACAGAGTTAACTAATCTCAAAAATTTCCAGTCTATGCAGATAAGAATTTGCAGTAATGAAAGAAGTAACAAGTTTTTTTTTTTTTTTTTTTTTTTTTTTTTTTTTTTTTTTTTTTCCCAAAATGCCCAGGACCGAACACAACACTGAGTATTGGTTGTTGGGTCTGAAGAAGTTTGTGACCCTGCAAATAGGACATTTCAGTACTATAATTACTATAAAAATATAGATCCGTGTTAATTTTCATTCTGTTCCAGTTATTGTGGTTACTCTTAAATACTTCTTGCAAATGTTATCATTCTCAAGACTGAGTGCAAGTAAATAGAGTTTTATTCCATCTGTCTGTCTGTGTTTGAGTAATAGTAGGAATCTTGGAAAAGGTCAGCACTGGCCTTGGTGTTTTGAAAGCATGCTGACTTTAGGGTAGCACAGAGCACTCATGGTTTCTAAAAGAAATGAAATAAATTGGAGTGATAAGGATGAGAACTTTACACTCCGAATTTCTTTGGAAAGTGAGCTGACTTAATAGAGAACAAAGAAACGGGAATAACATGACTAGAAGAGTGGCAGGACTGTTCTCTTGAGCATCAGAATACATGAATTCCAACTTCTGTGGGTCATTCCAAAATGAACAGTCAGAGACAGGCACTGTGGAAAGTAATATCTTTCTTTTTTGATTATCAATATGGAAAATCAATTTTAATGTCATACTAGCGGTACTAGACACATAATGGATACTACATAACAGAACATAATGGAAGTACCATCCCAGAGGGCTGATCAGCTGGAACAACAGTTTTGTAAGCTTTTAAGAGACTAGCAGTACTATTTATCCTGATTATTACTAGCTGAACTTTCTGATGAGTTCAGTAAGAAGTGAAGAATGACCAAAAGGCTAAAATAACTCCTTAAACAAAGATTTATCACTGTCTAGTGGAAAATATATATGAATGAGTTGTCTCATTAGCTTGCATACCAGTGATGGAACTAGTGATTGAACTACTAATTGCTTTTATTTCCCCTCAAACAGTATCAGAATTCTCATTTTGGATGAGGTAAATCATTCTTCTGAAATTCTTCATTGTTTCTGATCAGCAAAAGTCACAGAAGCATCTCACAAAACCTCATCCACGCTATTCCTGTGAGGAGAGGCTGAGTGACCTGGGTCTGTCAGCCTTGAGAAAAGACTCAGAGGTGGTCTTATCAATGTTTATAACTGTCTTAAGGATGGGAGTCAAAGGGACATGGCCAACTTCTTTTCAGCAGTCTGTGAGGACAGGACAAGGGGAAACAACCATAAACTGAAGCATAGGAAGATCCACACCAATATGTAAATGAACTTCTTCACAGTAAGGGTGATGGAGCACTGGAACAGGCTGCCTGGGGGGGTTGTAGATTCTCCTCTGGAGTTATTCAAGATCCACCTGGATGCCCAACTGTGAAGCCTGTGGTAGGGGGCCTGCTTTTCAGAGTGGCTGGACTCAGTGGTCTCTAGAAGTCCCTTCCAGCCCCTACAATTCTGTGATTCTATGATCTCCTTCTGTTTCCTCCTTCTTCTTTCCCCTTGCAAGGAAATGGAGATTGCTGTGGTTGTTTTTGATTATTGTAGTTGATTTTTTTTCTTTACATAGAGATAATCACAGTGTCTCTGATCACAGTGATACGCTTTCCCAGTTCAGAAATGTAAAGAGTGTAGCAGCTTCTTCCCCTCCTTCTTGCTGACAGCAGTGTGATGAAGTCAAAGTTTTTCTCCTTTCTCCACCTCCAGACTTTCTCTAAAACATACTGGGTTTCAGTTTTGTGTTTACCTCATTTACCCCACACTTGTGCTACTCATGGATCAAATCCAGCAGTAGTTTCATTTCTGTTTCCTGCACAGAACAAATGGACATAAACTGTGCCAAATTCCGGTTGGATGAGCTCTAGATAGTAACCCAATAAGCAAGAGGTGCAGAGTTAGCAAAATCCACATAAGGAGATCTTTGACAATAGCCCAATACCATAAATGGCATCATTTACTAATCTAATGCCACACTCTTTATTTGTGTGGTGCAGAATTTATGAATTTAACATCATGAATTATTTCTGAGTGTGTAAATTTTAATTTGAGTATATGTGAGACAGAATATTTACTGATATTTCTTTTCTTCCATTAGGAATGTCTAAGCTGAGACAATAGCAGAATAGAGTAATAGTGATGATGAACCTTCTGGACTTGTCAAACTAAAATTATATTTGCAAATAAATTTTGGTATTTTTCTCAGTGGTGCAGAGGAGAGTGTTACAGTCTGTGCTTTACAGTGCTCTTACATTTCCCCCAGTCATCTCTTTCAAATCATGTGCTTTATTTCTTTCTGTTTTATTTCTTAATTTACATCATTTATTTGTGAATACACAGAAATACAAATGTTTATTTATAGTTTCAGATTTTGACAGATTCTGTGCTTTATTTTGGCAGTTCTTCTCACAGAAAAAGATCTATCCTATTTCCCCTTACCTTCAGATCTGAAAATCTGCATTCATATTCTTGTTATGTTCTGCTGTAGAACTGCAAAGATATTGGCAGGATGAGATATACGTATTTGAGGTTGTCACTGAATCTAAGAATCTTTCCAAGGAAACCTTGGGGGAAGGGAGCTTGTTCTTAAATTCTGGATTTCTGGTGAGTGGTTTAAAGTAGTTTTATTATTAACTGCAGACTTTTTAATAAAGTGACAGCTGGCAGAATAATTTAATGGACAAGCTTGAAAGCTTTTTTTCCTTCTTCTTCCAGAAACAAACTGTTCAAACTGCAAATAAACACTAGTGGGTACAGAATCACACATTCCTGAGACGTTAATGTAGGTTTTGCAATTTGCATATTCAATTAGGAATTGGTAAGTAGACATTTTAACCACTGCAATTATGTTCAGCATTACAGACCTGAAATACCTTGGACAGATCAGGATATTGCACGCTGCTTCCTGCTGAATGGTGAGGAGCCTTTAGAAAAATGGGCTGAGCTGAAGCCTGTGAGGGTTTCTAATTTCCAAATTTTCCCTCTGGGTTGGAGTTTAGTGGCTTATTTACCTCTGAAACAAATGGTGATGTTCCGATTCCATAGGTGGAGAACGAGTTGAGTCCAGATGAAGGTTCAGGCTCAACTTCACGGACTAACTGAAAAAATATAACTGCATTCTGATAGGATACAATGAAATAAGCTGCTCTTCAAAGCAAATGGCCTGCTGTGATTGCTAATGAGAAAGTTCAGTAAAACTTACAATACTTTAAAATCACACTCAACAAATGAGCATAAGTCGTAATCCTTTTCCTCTCTGGGACACTAATTTAGAAAAAGGATTTAAGCATGTGTTTATCTTCATTCCTGTTAGTTAAACACTTGCAGCACTGGAATTGCTGGGACTGAATTTTGTTCACAAAGTCAAGCATGAGCTTTGATAAAAAGATGTGGATAACCTTACTGAGGCCTTGGGTAATCCAAAAATGAGAATGTGAACAGCATTGCAGGGTCTGATGATAATCAAAATTGGGTCAGAACAATATGCTTTGAGTACAACAGACAAATAATTGTGCTTTCTTCAATTTGGGGTTAAAAAAAAAAAAAAAAAAAAAGAAAAGGAATACTGGTTGAAGCTCAGTATAGAAAGAAAGTGTTATATATCCAGCAGGATTCAACAGACTGTTGTACTGTACTCCACTAAATCAGTAGAAGGCTATCCAGGGCAGTTGGTGAAGTGCAGTCTTAGCCCAAAATTAACATGTGCAAAAGGCTGGAAAAACACCTCTTTCAGACAAGATTTCAGATATCCCATATAGCCAGGATCAATACTCAGTGGGTGCCCTGGCTGGCAGACTGTGTGACATAGGGCTGCATTCCCTACCTCTGGCAACTAATGGGCGAGCAGCCAATAGTCAGTGTTAAGGTAAAACACATATCGGTGGGAGACCTCAATTAAGACTGTGTAAGGTGGGTAGACCCAGTGTCCTCTTCTGGCAGTTACAATTTCTAGTAGTCTAACTCATAAAAGACATCTGCTTTCATCATGCACTAGACCAGAACAGAACTCAGCTTTATGAATTGCGAGTCTCACCTTGTGAGGCCACTGAGTTATTTTACAAAAATGTGCAAACACTGCATTATTGATCTAGGTTTGCCGTGATGCCCTCTAAAGAGTTTTAGAAGTACTTGGAACTCTATTTCTCCAAGATTGAATAAGCATCTAGTTTTGATAATTTGAAATACCTTGGTAGGCTGAGAAGCCTAAGCTTCAGGTGCTGCAACACTAAAACTTAGGTGTCTAAGAGAAGTCTGAATATAGCTCACTGTATCTAACGGGTGAGTTAGATGCAGACACTACCAGGTTCTAAATTACAGTGTGAAGCTAATTTTAGGCTCCCATCACTTTTGATTAATTACTGCAAATTTAATTTCACCCTTGCCAACTAGGGAAGGCAATACAAAATATGACACTTGAGATTTCTCTTTGAATACTTTTTCTGCAAAGATCATGCAATACACAGACCTCACTGTAGAGACTGGCCATAATCTTTACAAGTGGTACAGCAAGTATGTGAGGACAGGAATATGGCACTGACTGAACCTGAACTTCCTGACATCTGAATACCATCTGTAGTTCCTTGATATGAATGAAAATCATATACATCTTGTTCTGCGCAGGACTGGGACAGACAAGGGAGAGATCCCCTAGCTGATGTTCAGAGTTGTTGCACAATAGTGTAAACTTGCAGTGTATAATGAGTTATGACCTGGGACACCCATGAGGAATGATGAGTTGGTGTCTCCCTTGCCTACAGTGGAGCAGGAGAAGTTTTTTCATCTAATTAAATCATCAACATATATTTTAATAATTCAGTTTGACTGTACTCCTGTGCATATATATATATAAAGACTGTAGATGCCGCACGCATGTCTCTATCCCTTTAGTTAAATAGAGTGCTGCAAGGTCTGGAATAGAAGTGAGTTAGCTTAGCCTAAAGTATATCAGAGCTGTTTGTGATAAATAAATCATTCCTCCAAAAAACAAGTATGCACAAAAAGAGCAGAAAACAGTGTCCAAGCTTGGAGGTTACTGCTGTCTAATGTATGAGAGGAATTTTTTTTGTGGACAGCTACTTATTCACATGAATGGAGAGACCACAGAGATGTTCATACCCCCATTGAGATAAAGAAATAGAAAGTTCCCAAAATTGCATCCAGACCTTAGAAACCATGTGTGCACTCAATGTGCACAGGTATTAGTGAACAAAGAAGGGCTCAGTACGTCAGTAGAGCTGACTGAAAGCATCTCACAGTGGTTGTGACAAGCAGAGTAGGAGTTGCTACATTTGGAGACAACACATAAGTGAGTTAGCTAAAAGGCTGAGTTGGTGACATGCAGGGCAGCAAATAGTTTGGGGTCTCAGCTAAGAACACACCACTGAGGGTGACTTTCTCAAGGTTTTGTTCTGAATTCCTTGCATCATTTCTTTCTGCAGAATAATCTGAGGACAGTTCCTCTCATGTGTGCATAGAGATACATACATGCACACACAGTGCTTGTGGTCTCCTGCTTTACCTTAGTGATTATTTCTTTGATGGGGAGAACTGGGCAGTGAACAAAATGGAACAGAGATTTGTGCTTATACAGTAGCTAATTGTAGGGAGTTCTGATTTTATAAGCCTTGGCATCTCTAACTGAAAAGGAACAGAAAAATTTAGGACACAAGGGAAATCAGGGCTGGGTATTAACTATTTCTAGCACATAAATGTACAAGGATAAGTGAGGGAGACTATGCAAAGTAGGAACAGTGTTAGTGAGGTACTCTTTTTGTGTGCATCATATTTTTCTCTGGAGAAGGCAATAAAGTATAAGGCTAATATTCAATAATCTGTGATAACTGAGCTTGGCAAGGGCTTAAATGTAAAAACAAATATGCCATCCACTGTCTTCTCTTTTTTAAAAGCTCTATCTTCACAATTCCATGCAGGGAGGAGTACCTTGCATAGTGGTCAGGGTCATGCCAGATTGCAGGTGGCTTGGCCATCAATCTAAGTACTGCAAGGAAGATCTTTGCTTTTATACCTCCTGATGCCAAATGCTGAGCAAAGATGATAGATACTGCACCCGCTGTTAGCTACAAGAGGCAGTTTCTTTGACACCCTCAGGCAGAAGCAGTGTGCTTCCCTGCTTCTCTGTCTCTTCTGGCATTTTATTTCATGCTGCCTTTATATGTGGCGTTGTTTTTTCCAGGACAGTCCTGTCACCATCCCTTATTTTTTCTTCTTGTCTCTACTCTGTAAAGAATTGCAATGCCTTTGCCCTTGTATTGGAAAAGAGTATGAAGGAAGGAAAATTTATGCCTGAAAGACTTTTTCTTTCTTATTTTCCTGATTATATCTGCTGTCTAGTTAATAAGAATAACAATAATGATGATAATGGTAGTGATAATAATCTCTCCCTGCAAACCACATCTATCTTTGAAAAGAACTTTTAAGTATTTTGTTACTAGTCTTTGTTTTTCTTGAGAAATGTAGGATGCAGTGTTGATGTGAAAATGTCATTGCATGTTATTAAGGGAAAACTGAATTATGGCACTGACAATTAAAAGAGGCTGAAAATGTGTCTATTAAGCTTGGTTTTGCATTTCACATTTGGGTGAACAGCTCTCAAGGGTTCTGTCTGAGCAAAGTAATTAAATTTGTACCTAAGTTCAAGCTTGTGCTTAAAGCTAAAAACTTAAAGGAAGCATGTACTCAACAGATTTGGTTAGTTTGCTCTTCAGAAGAAACTTATTTTAACTATCTTCTCTGTGTATAGTTTGAATTTCCAGAATCCTTGTGATGGTGTGGTGCAAATCCAAAGTCTATTGAGGAGCCAGTCTGGTCTACAGTGAACTGTAGGGAATTTTCCTCATTAGCTTAAAGTTTAAGCTCAAATGACCCATCTCAGAACCTGTTCCATTTTATTTCTGTAAATGTGATGAATCTACTCAAAAAACATGAGTATTTCTCCTAGACCAGAAGACCCAAGGCTTCTCCCTTTCTTTTTCTCAGCATATTTGTCTGTTTTCATCAACTGGTTTTGTTAAATTCTCATGCCATCCCTCACTACCACAATGCCTAGGCACTTTTCTTAGTTCATCATGACTTGTTCTTTGTGCAATAATTCTGTACAGTACTTTGGTAATAAATTGTTAAAAAAAATTGTTAAGGGTCTGTGTTGCTATCAATGTTATGAATGGCAGGTGGAAGAAATGTGCTATGTCTTCATCCTTAAGAAAGAACTGCCATTGGGTCAAGGGAACAGAACTTCTTACCAAAATTTTCAATTACATACGGGTTAAATTAGAGATACTGAATTAGAGATACTGAATCCAGATAACTTTTCACATTTACCGAGGACACCAAGATTTTAAATTTGACCAGCATCTCAATGGGATGACAGCGGAAAAAACAGAAGGCAGGTTGGTTGTTCCCAAAGTAGCCTGTCCAGAGAGCATGCTGTGTTAGCTGGGGATGTACAAAATCAGAAGACATTTGCCCAGGCTTTGTGGCATTCTTTTTTTGATTCCTGAAAATTGTAAGGAGCTCTTACAGGGCTGTATAATCTAAAGATTTGCAGTAGTCATGGCTTTCTGACTATGCTTTCTGTGTAGTGAAAATTTCCAATGAGAACAGAGCTCTGGGGGCTCTTTTTCTCCTCTTACAGTGTTTTTATCTTTGAGTAAGAGAGTACCTCTCATTAGTACTTCATTGTGGCAGTGAAAACACATATCATCAGGCGGTACTATCTTCTATCATTTTATAATGCACTGGAAAATTAAGCTTTAGAGGAAATTTAATGTATTCATTCTTAGCATATTATACTAAGTACAAAAATACACTGCCAACAGGAGTAATCCTATCATTTCATTTTATAATCAGTACAATTCTGTAACACTTTATATCTAACATACCGGTAGTCCAGTATTTTATTTGCAGGTTCTGCTTGCCTGAAAGCCAGAGAGGGCGCAGTTCTGTCTGGGTAACTGTATGCCTCAAGCTATCTTGAGCATTATCACTTTGGACAGAAGCATGAGAGTTTGCAGCACCATATAATTTTTCCATTAAGATGTGAGAAAATATTTGATTATTTCTCCTTCAGCTTAACATTTTTTACAACAATCCTTGCAGTTATTGCCTTGAGACTGAGTTCTTTTTGCTCTACGGTGGTATCCCATGACCCAAAAGGATATGAGTCCATGCCTAAGAACAATGGATGTGTCAATCCTGTGGCCCCAAATCTTTTTTGCATAGAAAATGCAAAGGGGCTGTAAACAGTCTGTTGGTCTTTATAGTGCAGTGGTGTTACTGGAGGGGCTGTATAACAACTTGACTAGATATTGGGTGTACTTCTTCCCTCTGTAGCTCCTACAAAAAATCTGACTTCAGAGTGGGACAAATTGCAGACTGAGCTCTGAAGTATACTGTCATTATGTGTCTGCCTAAATAAAACACATCAAAAATTATTATTCAACCTCTGTGTTTCTTGGCAAGAGACATTCAATAGCATTTAGTTTTGATAGACAGTATATGTGGATGAGCGTGATGCAAAGGACAGGTTTTGTGAGATTTACTTTGAATTGAAAACACTGGGTTTTCATGGTCTTGTTTGTTTTGCTGTGTTAATAAAACCATTTGATTCTAAATGAAGTGTGTCACAATTTAGCTTAAAAATTATAATTAAATGATCACTTTATGTCTGTTCTGTTGCGCAGTCTATGAAAGCCTCTATTTAATAAACAGAACAGCTGTTAATAATACAATGAATAAAAAAGAGAGGAATGACAACGTGATATGTTTGCTTCTGTGCTAATGAACATGGACAGTGAGTAACTGAGTTAACTAGGAGAGGATGAGAGAAAGGAAATTTTCTTCATACACATGACACCTAAGCATTAAGACCTGCAAAGCTGCAAATGGCAGCCTCTCGACGGCCATAGCAATGGTCTGCGGATGATTGCGTGCTAGCAAAAGACATGCTGTCACAGCTGATTCATGTCTGCATTTTTTTGGCCAAGAGTTTATAATGCACTTTATAAATCAGCATCTGGTAATGTATTAGACTGGTGAAAGGACTGTACTTTTGAGTACATTTGGAGAGAACAGGATAGAAGCACACAGAAAGCAAAAAACTGTTAATGTGTAGATGTATAAATGTGGAGTTTTCTTAATGTGAAACTGATGGAATGGCTCCAGCTTTAAAACGGAGCAGCTGAGAGCATGTGTCCCACAAGTGTTTCAATTACTGGCTCACCCTTTTTCATGTACGGGCGTGACAGCAGTGGAGGCTGGGTGACAGTCAAAGAAATAAGAGCAGTATTGCCTTGGACTGCTTTTAGACTATATTTAGATTATTATGTGTATTTCTGGAAACATTTACAGCTGGGATAAACCCTTAGAATAATTATGTTTTTGAGATGGCCAGAAGATGACAATGGCTGGACTCCTGACTTAATGGAAAAGCCTGGTTGAAAGGGGAAGGGAAAAGGTAAAGACTGGATTTAAATTTCTTTGTACTTGGGAAGAAGCTAAGCTTTCATTTCAATTCAAGTCTTACAGTTGTAAAAAACTTCCTCTGTTGGATTCTTGGGGCCAGATTGCTGTGGTCAAAACATGAGATCACAATGATTTAACAAAGGAAATTTCTCATTCTTTATCTAGGTATGAGTGAATGCTTTGAATGAAAAGAAAACAAACAAACAAACAAAAAAAGGACTGAAACAGCACAAAGGAGCTCAGCAATATAAGTAAATGTAATCGCTGTGAACACTGGGATGAACATCAGCCTGCTTTCTCAGAAAAGGAGATATAGTCCAGACTCAGAGATCTAGACAAGGAGTTCACACTTCAGCACCAGACTGTCTAGATAGTTACAGAATTCCCACCGTCGAGGGATCAAAGCGTCTACAGATATTTTTTGCTGATTGACAGTGCTCTGAAATCAGACTTTGCCCCAGACATTACGAGCTATTTTAAACCCAGACTTTTAAATTGTTCTTTACCTGGGTGCACAGCCTAAATTTGACACGACTGATCATTTGGCTTTTTTTTTTTTTTTTTTTTTTTTTTTTTAATATATATGTGTCTTATAACAGTAACAACATTATAAAGAAAAATCTAAAAGTTGTTCTATCTGCAACAATTGCTCAAGAGCTGAGAGCCTGCTGGTTGCCAGGGCAACGGGAGAGCACACCGCCAGCTCCCGAGGAAAGGGGTTTGCTGACTCTTGACTCTTGCTTTGCTTCTTTTATACGGGTAGTTCGTGCTCAAGTTGATTTTCAGGGGCTGTTTAAAATAATTTAGCTGTTCTCACTGTCTAAAAATGTGGAAAAATAAATCAAAACTACACTTCTTAAATATTACTTTCCTCTTCACTGTATGAATACAAAATTGTGTTATTTGTTGTTTTCACTCTGTATCTCATTCTAAACATTCATAGAATCATAGAATGGCCTGGGTTGAAAAGGACGACAATGATCATATAGTTGCAATCCCCCTGCTATGTGCAGGGTCGCCAACCACCAGACCAGGCTGCCCAGAGCCACATCCAGCCTGGCCTTGAATGCCTCCAGGGATGGGGCATCCACAACCTCCTTGGGCAACCTGTTTTTGTGCATCACCACCCTCTGTGCGAAAACCTTCTTCCTAATATCCAACCTATACCTCTCCTGTTCCAGTTTAAAACCATTCCCCTTATCCTATCACTATCCACCCTTGTAAACAGCTGCATATAAACTTCCTGTTTATATGCTCCCTTCAAGTACTGGAAGGCCACATTGAGGTCTCCCCAGAGCCTTCTCTTCTCCAAACTAAACAAGCCTAGTTCCCTCAACCTTTCCTCATAAGAGAGGTGCTCCAGCCCTTTGATCGTCTTAGTGGCCCTCCTCTGGACCCGCTCCAAGAACTCCATGTCCTTCCTGTACTGGGGGTCCCAGGCCTGGATGCAGTACTGCAGATGGGGCCTCACAAGATCTGAGTAGAGGGGCACAATCACTTCCCTCTCCCTGCTGGCCACCCCTTTTTTAATGCAGCCCAGAACACAGTTGGCCTTCCGGGCTGCAAGTGCACACTGCTGGCTCATGTCCAGCTTCTTGTCCACCAGAACCCCCAAGTCCTTCTCTGCAGGGCTGCTCTCAAGGAGATCTTCCCCCAGTTTGTATAAATATCTGGGATTGCCAGGTATAAACACTGATGAGGCTTTTTTAAAGTCTTCCTCTGGAGATCATTTCTTCTTGATGTTCCTACAGGCTTGGAGATGGGCATCACTCACCAGTTCTTAGCCCCTGCTGGTGTGGCCTCACAGCTCTGCAATGTGCTTGCTAGAGGGGAAAGACAGGGATCTTGGTCCTGCCTGCTGCCTATAATGGGGACAGTAATGGAGATGTCATACTTTTGAAGGTAGCTTTACATAAAAAAAAATAGCATTCCATTTCAGGTGGTATTACTGAAGAACCTATTTTTTCTCAGTATTTCTTCTTCATATCTGCCAGATTTGTTATAGTCATTGCAGTTTTAATACGTTGATATCAGTACTGCATTCATTTTCAGTCTCAGGGGCAGCAAGAACCCCAGATTTCCCACCGATCAATCAGAAGTACAGGGGATACTGCTTTTTATCCATTATGACTGATGTCTTGACCCTGGAACTACTTAAGTAATGCTATCATTACGTCTAACTGCTCACAGCCTATAAGTGGTGCTTTACGAAGAGCAGTGCTCCCCCACCCTTCCTTCTAGAGGCCTTCCCAAGGATGGAGCATTCCCCAGGATGACCTCCCAGCTCTAATTCCTTCTCCACCTGGGTCTCAGGGATCCCGCCTTGGTTTCTACTTTAACCTTGACTCTGCCTTTCTCTGCTTTGCTCTGGACCCCTGCTTCTGGGGGAGTTGGTCACACTGATCCTAATGGAGCTTAGTGTTTCCAAGTGGGCATCCAGCAAGACAGAAGGCTAATGTTTCTTCTGCTCTGGAAAGAATATATCTAAATGAATAACAGATACACATTAGAAAGTTATTATTAAAAGTATGCAAAGCATTTTTGAAAGATTTGGCTTTTTATGTCAGGGTACCTAGTTTAAGAAATGTCTGGACATGTTTCTAAAGAATATTTTCTCCTCTGTTCCCTGGTTCTTCTCAAGAGCAGCATGAGTGGGAGTGTTGAATGGGTTTGATCTCACTTTAGGGGGAGTGTTGCATCTTTAAAGAGGGCTGTTTTTCTCCAGAAAGGTTAATCAGCCATTGAAGTTAAACTAGTTCTAACGAAAACCAAACTGTAAAGACTCTGACTGTAATTTTCATGAGATTTATTAATAGATCTGATTGATGAAGTTGTAGTCACGCTGCGATTTCATTGCTAATATTTGTTCTGTGACATGCCTAGAAAGATGGTTAAAATACACAGTTGTTTTAAATCATATCTGTAAGTTTCAAATGTAGGTGTGACTGACCATTGAAACAAGTACTGATCATTCCCTTACAGGGATTTTTGCAGCATCTCTTTCAAAATAACCACAAGCTGTGCAACCTCAACATTTCCTGCTATTAGGCTACCTTTCTCATGTCCTCATGGCTAGTTCCATAATATGTGTTTAACTGTATGTGATGGAAGAGACTCCTGGCTTCCATTTTGGTAAGTTTTCATCTGCTGAGAATAAAATCTTCCAAAACTCTTTGAAGTTATCTAATGTAGCTTATAAATGCTAGAAATTACTCTAGTAACCTATCAACCTAGGTTTAATTCTTTTTTTTTTTTTTTTTTTAATTTCTACCCATGACTCATGAGGGCCTGCTGAGAAGTGGGAGTATGAAAGCACATTATTCTTCAAAGTTCACTTGTTCTAAAATAATGTGATGAGAAGAATTGCTTGAATTGGCTCTGCCCTCTGTTTCTTCTTAAGCCTCTAATGGCTCCAAGCAATGGACCTTCTGGTAAGTGTGACCATCTGAGGCTAGAAAAAGTCCATTTTAGGGGGAATTAAATGCAATTTAGCAGAGTCCTAAGACAGTTCTATACTATACTGGATCAGGATATTCCACAGCAGATAGCACATCCCTTCACCAGTCCTGTGCTGAGCTGAGAACAGCTACACCAGAGGAGGAGAAATTGCCAGTTATTTACCTATAGATTTAACAGGTAATCTGACTAAAGCTTCCATTAGTATTTTTCTGGACTAGTGCCTGTAAGAATCTGTCACAAAAGGCATTGTTTTCTCAAAGGACTGGCTGTCACACAGAGAAAAATAGTAGAGCATGTGTAGTCTTTATGACTCAGCTGTCAGATTTTTATCTTTTGTGTATGTGAAAAATATTATTTGTTTAATGAAGCTAATAAGCACTTACAGGAAAGGTTGTATTTCTACCAGAGATGATGTAAAACAGTACCTACAACATACAGTATTGAAGATGTCTTTAAAAATCCACTCTCAGTAGAAAGATTTCTACTACAAGAGTACACTATACAGCAAAGAAAAAGTTGATCTGGATGTATTTAGTTCCTGAGAACAGTTCCAGCTGTGCAAAAACCTGTATATTGGCAAAGGAAATGGACCTTTGAGCAGTGAGAAGTGGAGAGTCCATTTCTGTGCTATTAAATACCATGCTATAATTCTTCACTGATGGCATGTGTGATCCTCCCTGTCTCCACAAACTTTGAATGCTTTCAATTAGCAAGAGCAGAACAAAATCAGGAAACTGTCATGTTCACTGTGAAAAGGCACCAGCAGTCAGTGATTCCCCCCAAAAAAGAGATAGAGTTGTGATAAGGAACTTCACAACCCCGTGTTTTTCCCCACTCTTACAGACTCCCTCAGATTGGGAGAGGCACTGTGGTTCTTTGTGCTGCAAGTGCAAGGAGCTGAGCAGTCCAACAGTTGTGACTGTCATATCATAGACCACAGCAAACCCAAACTGAGAGATGCTTCTCTCCATGTGAGAGTTTTTCTGAAAGTAATTCTCAATATGTTGTGGTGTTTTTTTGTTTGTTTGTTTGTTTTGATTTGTTTTGTTTTTTGAGATTGAAGCAGAGCCATGACTTTTCTTGCAAATGATAGCAATGGGTGTAATGCCACCGCTCATGGATAGGGAGCAAAGATGAGAGGCAGGAGCTGGGCTGCATGCTTTCCTTCTTCTTGGGGATTTAGAATTCCATCTCACCCCTTGGAGTCACCCTGAGCCACAAGGTTGCTAGTGGGTTAAAAGGAAGGTGTTCTTCCTTCATGTGAAGCTATTCTACTTGGCAAAGGAGACTGACCAACTCAGTCAGTAAGGAAAGCATACTTCAGACCTGTACCTTCTTTTGGGCTGGGGGACATCTGGGTTCAGTATCCAGATCTAGTGTCTGTTTGACATGAATACATAGCTAGAGATTACACTGCTAGTGTCTTTTCTACACTATTACTGTAACACTCCAATATTGATGTGGCAATGATATTCTATCCCTGGTAATTAAAATTTAAGCAGAGACATCCCTGATTTTATCTTACTTTCTAACGCACCTATTTTTTCT
Organism: Gallus gallus; assembly: GCF_016699485.2. Classification (NCBI taxonomy): domain Eukaryota; kingdom Metazoa; phylum Chordata; class Aves; order Galliformes; family Phasianidae; genus Gallus; species Gallus gallus. The sequence goes on from NC_052532.1 coordinate 107,536,234, forward strand.
ATTTAGGGAATACTCCATCAGTGGGTGTCCATCTCTCTAAAAGCAAATCACTTTGTATTTTTATTCCTTTCTATTTTAATTGTGTTCATCATCAAAAGCAGCACATATAGATATGTGGGTTTATAGCTACCCACAGTGTTTGTTCTGTGCAGTATTTCGGGATTTTCAACAAGATAGATAAAAAGATGGATAAAACCTCACTGTCAATAGAATCATCTAGACTTCTTCAGTATGTGTTCAACTACAAGATAAAATACTGGAATCTGGAACTTAAAATCAGGACGTGATTCTAAATATCATATCCTCAGCCACAAGGCCTCATAAATTTAATGAGAGATCTACAGAGAACTGAAAGTCTAAGTTCTTTGGAAAAGTTCTGCCTAGACTTCACTTGCAGTTTACCAACACATGCACAAAAGTAGTGAATGTCTGAAGAAGTTTTTGTGGGCTGACTGTGACTACACTGATTAACTTTTTCACTAATACTTTCCAGTTTATCTGCCAGCTTCTGAGAAATTATCCTAAACAATTAAAAAGAGCTGATATAATCTTTTCTCTATGCTAGCCCTGGCTCAGTTTGTCCTCTCCTACAAGACCTTTTAATTTGCATGGCATGCCAAGAAGCAAGCTAGCGTTATTCAGACAGGAGACTTACAGCAGTGGTCAGTGAGCTCTGAGAACTGTAAGGTAAGTGGAGAGCCAACAGTCAACACAAGAAATATATCTGACTTCAGAGTAATCTTTCAGTGATGGACTGAACTTTTCTTCTGTTCACTTCTACCATGGCTGTCTCTATCTTCTATATATCTCAAAAAAATACATGTACATGAGTGCGTCTAGAGGAAGACCACAAAAATGATCCAAGAGATGGACCACCTCCTCTATGAGGACAGGCTGAGAGAGCTGGGGATGTTCAGCCTGGAGAAGAGAAGGCACTGGGGAGACCTGAGAGCGGCCTTTCAGTATCTAAAAGGGAGCTGTAAGAAAGAAGGGGACAGATGCTTTAGCAGGGTCTGTGATTATAGGACAAGGGGAAATTGTTTCAAACGAAGAGAGGGGAGATTTAGACTGGTTTTAAGGAAGTTTTTTTATGATAATGGTGAAGAGGCACTGGAGCAAGTTGCCCGGAGAGGTGGCAGATGCTGCACAACTGGAGACACCTGAAGTCAGATTGGACAGGGCCCTGAGCAACCTGATGGAGGTGTAGGTGTCCCTACAGTTCATTGTGGGAGCGTTGGACTAAACAACCTTTAAGGTCCCTTCCATCTCAAATGATTCTAAGATTCTGAGATTCTACGATTGAAGGCTGAAATATTTTCTATTCCCGGAGATGGTGTCATTATCCTCATGTACAATCAAGTAATGTGAGGAGCAAGTGACATAGATGTGGATAATTGCAGGATATATACATGGTATATATGAGAAAGCTCAGACCAAAGGATACATGACCTTCTTGTATGCAACAGAGAAGAGGGTACACACACACAAACACACACACACACACACACACACACACAAAAAAAAAAAAAAGGGAAAAACAACATGAAACTTACAGAGACTTAAGACAAAAGAGAGTACATTGGTGGACATTAAGCTATGGAAGGAAGTAGAGAAAAATACTAAGGATCAGTTTAGCTATAATGGGAGATGATGGTACTAAGAGGAGGTAAGGACCTCTCTCACAAATCCAGAGCAGAGAACTAGCTCAGAAAGGCAAACCAAGTGTAGCTTCCAAGCAAACCAAGTGTAGCTTATAGAGCAGCATAATGCTTAGACTGTTTGTCTATTTGAAACTTTTAGTTGAAAGTTTATTTAAAAATAACTGAATAGGGCTTACAGGATAATGAGAAAACACGTTCAGATCCTAATGTTTTGGAACTGATATTTTTTTTTGAGTGAGAGTTTCCCAGCATTTTGATTAGCTGTCTCGTAAGAGCACAGCAGGTCTAGTGTAGGCACTTTCTGGTGATACAAACAATCATAAATTTTAAGGACATAGAATTTGTTCAGATCAGTACATTTTGCTTTTCTGGTTTTATAAAGTAGACCTGGGATTAAAAAAATGTGAGGCAGCTAGCATTTCATTCTGCTCAGAGTGTTTTTCAGGCTCCATATTCCTCTATTTTGAAATAAGCCAGATGTGGTTTTATTGTGAAGCAGAATCCCATTAGGGAAGACTAATTGATCACCTTTTAATCTGGATGCAAGGAAAACTACTGTTTATCAGTTCACTACCAGGAACTGTTTTGGCACCTTAATAAATCAACTGAGCAACTCGAATATAAGATGGAGAGATGTTTTCTGTTTATCTTGTTATGACATCAGAAGAGCCTAATACCTACTCCCCATGGAAAAATAATGCAATGCTGTGGCCTCATTTTAGTCTTATTACTTGTGATTGTTTTGCTCATAATAAATGACAGACTGATGACCTGTTAACATATTACACTATTTGCACTGTAGTGATCAAAATCTCAATAAACTTGCTCAGCATTTTTTATTACTGAAGTGATTACAGAAGTTAATTTTCTTACACTCTGCAATACTGTTTCTGCCTCTTCAAAAGAAAAAAATGAATACACAGTCATAACCTAAGAAGAATCAAACATGATTGTGAGCCTTCACTCCCACTCATTTCATAAGCTTGTCTCTTCAAAATACTCTTCTACTCTCCATCAAAATGCTATTTATTGTCTCTCTCTGTAAACGTGTTTATTAGACATTGGATAGATAATGCCTCATACATTTTCTCACTTGGAGGGGTTTAAGTTCTCAGCTAGGGGGTTTGAATAGCAAGTAGGAGTAGATGAAGCTAATAACATTAACTCTGTACTGGCACAATGAAAACTGTATTAAATGTCTACAGATGTAAAACTGTATCAAATACCTAAATGTGAGTTGAATAGAAACAGCCATTGTCCTTAAAACCTATTGTTTTTGTAAACCAAGAGACCTCTTATTTACTGAATTACTCTTTAGAATGGTTTACCATACCTGATGATTTTTTCTATTTAGCAACATTCAAACAATATTTTCTCTCTCAAGGCAAGTGAAGTATCAGGCTTCTGTTTCCTAGATGAATTCAGAAATACAGCATATTATGTGCCTTGGCCTGAATTTTGGGTTGTTCACTACCTCTGAAAAGAGAGATGTTCTGGCTTGAATATTTAAATATTGATGTAAGAATTGAGCAGGTTGGAGTATTTCAGGTTTTGGAAGTGTTTTTGTCAAATGTGTGAAAAACTGGGACATTTTCAGGCATGTACTGCTTTCAAAAAAAAACCACACGTGTTCATCAGCCTACATATCTCCCAACCAGAAAGGAATCTAGGGGATAGAAGACAAGAGGTAGAAGAGAGGATACCAAGAGCAAAATGTATCTCTTCTTTTCAGAATATCCTAAAGAAAGGGCTCAGACTTCCACATAAGACATAGACTGCTTACTCTGGAACATTAATAATAAAGAATAAGGTAGACCTAATCACTCATTAGCTGGTCTCTTTGGTCTTTCCTGAAAGACCGAAGAAGACTGATTTTACTTTGCTGCAGAATGAGACTTATACAGGCATGATTTTCTTAAAGGAAGAAAAAATACATAATGTCCAACATGCAGAAACATACTGCTAGACACTCAGGTTTGAAAGCTTTCCTAGAAGCAAGTAAGCAAAATAATGAGGAGACTTAGTTTTGGACGTGAATTGTTTGCAAAATGAGAGAGACTGTTCTGGGGGAGTCAGTCCAAGTCAAAATCCATCTTAGTCACTTTTGATCACTCTGAGAGAAGCCTGTGTTTATTCATTAACTCCAGGATGGCCTGAGAAGACCAGATAGTGAGGGTAGATACCTAAAATTAGGTACAATGAATAATCCCCAGCATACCTGTTGTTATTTCCCGATGTACTAGAGGTGGTATTTTAAGCTTCGCAGCAACACCAGTTACTGTGCAGAAATCTGCAAAATGCATGCCATCAGTTTTGAGACAGAACTTCATCTTAGTGAAGACCTCTCTTTATAAAAGGATAGTACCATATGGCCCAGCATGCCAGTTCTAAGATATATAAACTTATATAAGCTTCTGTTGTCAATGAACACCACAAGGACTTAGTCTAACTAAAGAATAGGATTTCATTCTAAGAGAATTTGCCTAGATATCTGACTAACCCTAATTTTCTCAGAAATTATGAGAATCACCATCAGTGAGGACCCCATTTTGTCAATAACTGAGCTCCTCTTTTAGGAAAAAGATTATCCCACATGTTCAGAAAAGCCCAAATAAATAAAACCAAACTCCTTGAGGTACATTTTTCCAAATTTGGCAGCAGCAATTACTCAATTATTATGTATAAGTAAGGAGGAAATTATTAGTCTGTGAATTAAATATGGGCATGGACCCACTAGTTATCTCCTAAGCAGAAATTGGTGTTTTGTTACACTGAACGGATAATGATCATCACTACATTTTATTAGATATAAGTTCTCCTTTCCTGATTAAAATGGAAATCCATTTTCTGACTCAACATAGTATTTTTCATGCTGATTCTGCTGTCTTTGTATTTTTGTTATTGCACATAAAGCTAAAACAAAACAGGGGATGCATTTAAAGGCTACATGTAAAATAATCAAAAAGTATTGAGGTGTTTCCTTCATCCATTTCTCATACAGAGAGAGCCATAAAGTAGCCTGTAGGAGAGAGGACTGATTTTTACCCACTATTACCCTTGATCCAGGATCCTAGAGCAAACACACCTGACACTTATAGTGAGTTTATTTTGCTCCATTTGTTCACTTCAGGTGCTTAGTATGACACCAGCACATCTAGACATGTAGAGAGGGAGGAGGTCATGGGTCACCCAGTACATGAGTCACATCCAGCTAGTGATGCCTGTGACTGTGAGCTAGGGCCATGGGTGATGGTTGCCAGAGGTGATCTTGGCCTTTGCAAGCCTGTATGAGCACTGAAGAGATTAGGGAAGCAGGGACCAAGAAAAGCACTTACTTATCCTCTGATTTACAGAAAATGAGGGAAAATGTGAATGACTGAAGGCTGTGCTGATCATGACTGGACTATCCAAGGGCAGAGTGGTCCAAAGAGCTGGAAAGAGCCCATGGACACAAAAAGGAGCCAGGACAGGAATGCACGTTTTCTGATTCAATTGTCAATTTGTTTCCCATGAACAGGTTTCTGGAGCCTCCAGAGCCTGAGACATTGACAGTAGGTTGGTGCATCTCATCTAGTCCTCTGTTTATATTAGTGGCATCTGCCCAGAAATGCCCTACGGTAGAGCTCTGCTCATGTTGTTGAAACCCATGATTTAACAGAACTCCTTTCAGGCAGAAGGATGACAGAGAAGATGGTGCTAAGGGGAAGGACATGTGGGCACTGATGCCTGCCTGTTGTTCCTTCTATTTGCACCAGCCACACTCTTCTGGACTTAAGTAAAGGAGTACACTCTGTGAAGCTAACCATACAACACCATTCTCTTGACCACATTCAGAGGATACTGCTATTTTGATAGGCGTATTCAATCTGTAGAGAGAGCAGTGGAAGTATAGAAATTGCACAGCTTCTGCTTTCTGTGGTATTTATGGTAAAGGAGTTTGCTCTTCACTGTCTGCTGTCTAATATCAATGTTCTCACTTCCTGGTACACACATAGTCATCTAGATTTCTTTCCAGGGTCCAACTCCATACTCAAGCATGCTTCTACAATTTTGAAGCACATAGGTTTTTTCCTTAAGTGTTCTTATGAATTGAACAGCTCTAACTAAGAAGTGTGTTCACCTGAGCTTTGGGGCAGTGTTATTGCTCTGGTTTTAGTGCGGTATGCTTCTGTAGGATCTTTAGTACCTTACCTTTCTCTGTTTATGCTGCATATTCTCATGTTCTAATGAAGATTTGACAGAGTTGAGAGTTCACAAGTGGGTTTCCACTGTATGCTTTTGCCACAAATCTTAGTTCTTTAAGCCTGTTATTATGTCCAAATCATGCACAAATACAGCCAAGCAAAGACTTGCACAACTGCCATTGATAAGCTGGTCCCTGAAGTAGAAAGACAGCTTCAGAACATATTTAGCCACCGGTATATATATGACTGGTAATCTTGCTCCAAAACCTTCTGTAGCTTGTTCTGGAAACTGCAGCTATATGGCAATTGGCAAGGCTCCGGCTCCACTTTAAATTTCATCTGTTAGTTTACTACTTCAGCTGAGATGCAGCTGCTGAGAGTGTGAGCTCTCCTGGATGATATGAACCAGTGCTGAATGTAGTTAAGCAACTTGTTTGGCTTTGCACATGTGAGTATTTCTCACTACTTCTTTACTTCTAGCTCCCACTTCATGTTCTGAGTTTCTGGATGTCTTTTGTTATTCTCCTTGGTCCTTAGACCACACATGAGGGTAAGATAAGTTCACACAGAATGACTAGCTATTTTTTTCCTCTGTGTGTTTGTTCAACTCTGAACAAATATGACAAATAAGAATAAAAAAATAATAAAAATGATCTAGAGAAGACCTGAAGATAGAGTACTGAACCGATGGCAGAAACAACATGTAAACTTTCTGGCCAGAATCACAGTGTTAAAAATCCCTTGCTCTTCCTTTCTTCCTGCACATCTCATCAAGTAACATAGCATTAGAAAATTGCTCAGAAATCATGATGATGAGCACAATACAGAAGTGTTGAGAGTACATCAGTACGACTTTGTGAACTTGTTTCCACTGAGTGCTGTACTGTGAAGTCACCAAAGTTATTGTCTGCCCACTGTTTTTCTTTAGAGCACCTGGTCTATGAATCAGAGAAATCCTACTTTGAGCCTGAATATTAGTGTTGTAAATGTGGATGATGCCTACTAATTCCCAGCCTTGCTACAGTACTGTGCGTTGTCACGGTGTGACATTGAGTTAATCACTGCTGTATTTCACCTGGTGCCTCATTCAATAGAGTTTCGTTGAATAAGTCAGAAAGCAAAACCCAGGTAGCTTTCCAATTACAAAGCACCTAAATCGTATGCCTGCCAGCTAGCTTAGCCAGTGTGCATGTTCTTTCTTTTTGCCCTTCTCTTTTTCAGCATGGCATTTGTTTTTTTCACAGCACTTAATTTGCCTTCATCGGAAGAGATGCTAATTGTCAATAATCATTGCTTGTCCACATGAATGAACAAGGAGAACCACACTGGATGCCACTGAGGAGCCCATGGGCTTGGCAGAAAAATGCTAGGCATCCCTCACTGAGAAAAGAAGAGCTTGTGTTGCTGCAATATTTGGTTTGCTTTCGTTCTCTCATTTATCAGAAATGTTTACTGAGCATAGCTATCATCTGTCATGGAGACTGGAACTAGTTCAGTTTCATCTCTCAACTCCCTTTCTTGCAATTCTCTGCTTCTAACTTTGTCTCAGGTATTCAACAGTAGGAAAACAAATTAGTGTTCACAGGCTCTCCTTCAGCTTTCAGATTTTTTTGGTTGTTTTCTTATGGCTGTCTCTATTACAGTACAGGCAACATTAAATTTGTTGATCACAACACAACATAGGCTTCCTTAGTAGAATTATTCGGAAGAAATAGAAGATTTGAGTACCAGATACACTTCATTTTGTCCTGGACAACAATTCCTCCTATGATAAAGGGTTAATGGTGGAAAATGAGAACTGAAACTTTTTAGATGCAGAAATACTTTGGGAATTATAGAGCAATTGGGGTCGGAGTCCCTGCTGCAGCTGAGGTCTGCTATGGCCAGGGTTGCCAGGAAGCCAATTATGAAGGATTCGTGTCTGGTTGCAGCAGCCTGGGGATTACTCTAACTTGAGCTCAGCTGGCTCTGCTTCCCCAGGGAGAGCAAGCTCACTCCAGAGAGCGCCAGCACATGTGTGCTGTTCTTCTTCCTTCTCACCTTGCTGTTCAGAGGCACAGAGGGAGGGTAAAGAGACAGAGACAGAGAGGAACTCTGTTTTCCAGAACAAAGCAGTTTCTAGGTGTGTGTTTGCTACCGAGTCAAACAGATCTTTGGTGTGCACCCTCTATAGTCCATTGGAACAACACTAACACTGTCTGTGGGCAAATTTGGGCTTAATTCATGAGGTCTCTATTACAGAAAATATTGCAATCACACAGTTTCTATGAGCTCAGAGGTCAGCCTTGTCCAGACTAGGCCACTCCATAGCTGAAAACCTGAAAAGCTCTGATTAAAGAAACTGCAAACTCTCTTATAACTGTTGTGGCTCCCTGTTCATTGCAGGGGAGTTGGACTTTTTAAAAAGTCCATTCCAACTCAAATGATTCTGGACAGCTGAATAGCTGGGCTGAGGCCAGTGGGATGAAGTTCAAGAAGACCAAGTGTTGGGTCCTGAGCTTTGTTCACAACAAGCCCAGGTAATACTACAGGCTTGGGGCAGAGTGGATGGAAGACTGTGTGGAAGAAATGTACCTGGGAGTGTTGGTCAGTGCTCGGCTGAACATGAGCCAGCAGTGTGCCCAGGTGGCCAAGAAGGCCAACAGCATCCTTGCTTGTATCAGAAATAGTGCAGCCATCAGTATCAGGAGGTGATCATCCCCCTGTACGCAGCTCTGGTGAGGCTGTGCCTCGAGTGCTGTGTTCAGTTTTGGGCCCCTCACTATAGGAAAGACATTGAGGCCCTGGAGCAAGTTCAGAGAGGGGCAACAAAGATGTGAGGAATCTGGAGCGCAAGTCTGATGGGGAGTGGCTGAGGGAACTCGGGTTGTTCAGCCTGCAGAAGAAGAGGCTCAGGGGAGACCTCATTGCTCTCTGCAGCCACCTGAAAGGAGGCTGCAGCAAGGTGGGTGTCAGCCTCATCTCCCGTGTAACTAGCAATAGGACAAGAGGGAATGGCCTCAAGTTGTTCCAGGATAGATTCTGATTGGATGTTAGGAAAAATTTATTCTCATAAAGAGTGGTCAGGTGCTGGAATGGGCTGCCCAGGAAAATAGTTGGATCACCATCCCTGGAGGTATTCAAGAAACATTTAGATGTTGTACTAAGGGACATGGTTTAGTGGGGAAATATTCGTGGTATGTGAGCAGTTGAACTGGATGACCTTGGAGGTCTTTTCCAATCTTGGTGATTCTATGATTCTAAGGTCAGAGTAAAAGCACAAGGGCCACGAGGATGACAGAGTAATCTGTATTGAAGACCTGGGTATGTTTTCCAAGAAGAGCCCATCTGCCCAACTGCTCTAAATCCTCATTCAATTGGCTCTACATCTAACATGGCAATGTCTTTGAAGATCTAGTGTATATATCAAGATCTAGTGATATATCATGGTTCCCAGCTGATCTTGCCTGTGTACTGTGCTGTAATCCTATAGTTAAAATAATAGCATCAATATCTATACTTGTCTTGTAAAAAAGGTTGAGTAGCACCCCACAGTGTGATAGAAATATCTATTCTTATATTCTTGAACACAGAGGTGTAGCAAAGCAACATAATCCTCTGAAAGAGGGATCATAGTAAAGAAATTAGAAGGATGTTTAAAAAACATGCAAGATAAGGACTATGCAGGGACATAAACACATGTTTAGAACACTGAACTTCAAAACATCGCAAAGAGAGAAGATAGTGATCTACAGAAAGGTGTTATTAACATTTAGAAATGACTGCTGATACTTCAAAAGTCAACTGCATAAATGCTGCACATGAAGGTGCATATTTATGTGTTGTAATTGAGGGTTTGACTGACTGTATCAGGCAGGTAACATGACTGAATCAGTGCTGCTGTAGGACTGGGGTCTCCTCGACTCCTTAGACTGTTTTTCCGGCTTTGCTTTTTGACTGTTGTGAAATTGTAGGTTTGGATTTGGTTTAATTGCTGTTTTTAGACCTTCTCACCCCTCTTTATGAATAAAAGAGGCTGCATGACTTTCTGGAGTACCTATAAGAAGGAATGAAGGAACTCTGAAAGATATTTAAGAGATGTGGTTACTTCGATGTCACAGGAGATCACACAAAAATTGGAGAAGGGAAAAGACAGACTCAGTATTGAATATGATGTGAAGAAAAGATGAATTGAATGTTATAGAAATGAAACAGTGAGGTAGCCCTTACACTCGTGAGTTTACATTTTAACTTTGAATGTTTGCTCGAGTTAGTTTTTCCTACGAAGTTCAGGTATGGCCTAATGATAGACCTTTATGCATAATTCATGCTTGTTGATATATATGGGTATACGTTTCCTAGGAATACAGTGGGGAGGTGAAAGCACTTGTGCAGCTGTAGCTGACGGCACACTCATATAAGCAGGTTGTCAATACATGGGCAGCATCCATTAAATCCATTTATGTATGACTAAACTTCTACAAAAGCTGCACTGTGGGTCACACATGGGAAATCAGATCATTTCACTTATCAACATGTATTGCTTTGTTTCCTGGCTTTAAACACTGCTGATAAGCATGTAAAATTGTCAACGCATAAGAAATTCTGAATTACTGCAGCACTTGAAGATTTTTGCTTAGGCAGGACACTGTCTCCTCTGTAACTGCCAGACTAATTAGGGTAAAATTTGCAGTTGTGCAGACGTACAGCATCAAGTTCATGGATTTCTTGAACTCTGCCTAATCCCTGTTTTGAGGGTGTGTCACACAGACTCCATGCAAACTCCTAGTTAAAGACTCAGGTTCTTCTTTCTTTTACTACTTATGCTCTGACGCTCATTTTATCCATCAGCTTCCTGGGATAAGCCAGTTGGAACATTCAGGACTGTGTCTCTTTGATTCTTGGCTATTTGTCTTTCAAGTGCCAGCTTTGGTCAAACTATCTGCAGTAGCAGCTTTTAGAAATCCTGAGCATTTTCCAGTGCTGGCAATGCAAATGCTTTAGAGAAAGCACATTCAGCTTTCTATCCAAACAGAGCACTTGGGGCTCTGCTCTGCTGCAGGATAGCAAGATGTTTATTCCTTCCTGAACAAGATTAAATCAAGCAAGTGAAATACAATAATTTTTTGTCTTCCTTCAACTAGATATGTCTTTATCTAAATGTCAATCTATCTGATACATAATACCAAACTAATTCCCACTTGCCTAGGTTAAAAAGGAGTTTAATTCCAAAATGACTGAAGGGAGTTCATACCAAATCTGTCACATTCACTACATTTGGCATTCCCCTCCTCCCCCAGGCTCTCTGTTTGCTGTGACATCTTGATTTTAAAGGGAAATAAGACAGGTCTCTTTCAGCCAGGAGCACCAGTTCACAATGCCCATGTCTGATCCCACCCCACTGACAGCAGCAAGAGATATTTTAGTCCAGTTGTTTCCTCAGGAGGCTTTACCTGCAAGAAGAGTTCCACTCTGGGTGAAGTCTTCAGTGATCTTTAATTACATGCTGTGAAGTGATTAAAATTCCTGGCATTTCAGGGTACTCAGCCTTGAAGGGAGAGATCAGTCCTCCCTGTATAGCTACTGTTGTGAGCAATACAAAGAAGATCCTGTCCCTTTCTGTCATTTCAGCGCGATGCAGTATGTTGTAGTTTTTCAACAAAATCTGCATCTCTGCATGTTATCAGCTTGCTGAACTGTGTACTGTGCTGTTCTTTCACAGTATCATATATCTCTGGGCAATTCAAGCTGCTTTTAAGCAAATTATTCAGTCCCACCTTAAACAGAAGGTATTTCTGATATCTGCTTTAAACAAAAATAAGGAATTTCTGTCTTTGTAGCAGTCAGGTTTAAGGGCTATTCATCTTAGAAAATCTCATGCCTATCTCTACATTTTTACTAGCACTAGAGAATGTCTCCTGGATGCATCTGAGCCTGTTTTGTTCTGGAGTCCCCAGAAGACTGTGGATCTAGGGGTGGCTTAACTCTTTTTGCCCACCATCCATGGAAGATCTGAGACAACCCTATGGAAACCTCTTGGTTCTTTGTATTGTTTTGATAATGCAAAACAGTCATGCAGCTAAAGAGCACAACTCCTTCAGCAAAACAGACCTGGGAAATGGCAAGTCACTATGACACTGATGGGAAACAGTCCATGTTCCACCTACCTTATGGTCAGCAGGAAAATAGCTGTCCTCTTCAACTACTTTCAGCTTTCTCTCCAGTTACACCAAGAAGCTGAGGCCTGGCAACTGAACACTGGGTTAATTGAATAACTCCTACTGAATTTTGAAATTTATTTGAATGTCTTCACTTTTTTTTTTTTTTTTTTTTTCCCCATGAAAACCACTGAAAAATGCTGGGGGGAATTAATCCCACCTCCCCAAAGGACAAAGAAATCATGGAACTTAATACACAACAATATTTTAAATATCAAAAATGCGGGAAAAGTTAAGAGTTGTCTCTATGTAAATCATTTATGTATTTTGCTTCTGTTCTTTAGCCCATTTAATTTCACAGGGATCTCCTTTTGTAAACAAATCCTTAATGAAAATCTGCATTGTCAGTGAAGGGCTTTTGCACGTAATTGGTTTGCCAGTGATATATGAATGATTTACAAACATCTATAAGCTATGTCTCTTGAATACCTTTTCTCTGTAGGATAAATAGTTTGTTCCCACAACCATGAGGAATGGTTTTAATTACACCTGGGTATACCAGATGAGGAGTGGAGATTTTCTGTGAGGTTTCTTAAGATCATAATTGTCAGTGGGATTTATCTTGCCCAATTGTAAGACAGACATCTCATGTAAGGCAATTATCTGAATTTCTTCTGTAAGTGAGAGAGAAATTGACATTTCCAGTGGGATTTCCTCCCATCTTTAAATAAAAACAGGTGAAATTAATCAAACTTTGAAGGTATTTCTATCTGTTTACTGAACAGAGTCATAAAATCATTGAAAGGCTTGGGTTGGAGACCAATTTGGGTTAAGGATCATACAGATCCAATCCCCTGCTGCAGGCAAGGCTGCCCCCCACCAGCTCAGGCTGCTCAGGGCCCCATCCAACCTGGCCTTGAGTGCCTCCAGGGATGGGGTACCATAGCTTCTCTGGGCAGCCTGTCACTGCAGTTCACCACCCTCTGAATGAGAAATTTCCCCTTAACATCTAAGGTAAATTTCCCCTCTCTTAGTTTAAAACCTTCCCCCTTGTCATATCCTGATCAAACTATGTAGAAAGTCCATCTCCCTCTTGTCTATAAGCCCCCTTCAAGTACTAGAAGGCCACAACGAGGTCCACTCAGAGCCTTCTCTTCTCCAGGCTGAACAAGCCCAGCTCCTTCAGCCTTTCTTTGTAAGAGAACAGGGAAAGGATCTAGTTGATTTTAAAGTAGTTAGGTGATACACTAGAGGATACTTATTTTTTGAGGCATAGTTGAGCTCACATGTAATATGTTCAGGTGTATTTCATAGTGCTGAAACTAATAATGATACTGACGATATAAGTTGTTGGCCCACAAGTTCTGATCCCTTCTGCCCCACCAGGCATACGAGGGAGCACCCCAGAGCAGAGTCCAAGCTACCTTGGGGCAGTGAGCTCTGGCACTAACTGGGGAGCTCTGCCAGAAACAGATTTGAAGGTCTAGGTTTTCACTTCAAAAGAGTTCAGACTTTCTCTCTGTGTAGATCAAGAATAGAAGTTGCATGATTTTAGGACAATGTTGATAGTAACACCTCCTTGCTCAGCTGCTGCTTTAAAACCTATTTTAAAATGTTGACAGACAATATTTTTGGCTTTTTTTTTCCTCATGTATTTGTAGCCAGTTAGTATACTGAAATTTGATTCCTTTTCTAAATGTCTAGAAGTTTCTGTGCTATGCTTCCTGTTTATGGCATTACTTTTAGTTTTCCATGAATTGTAACTGTTTTCTAGGGTAAAGTGAGACACCAGAGCTCAGTCTTCGTAAAAAATACTATTACCTCTGCACAGAAGATGAGCTATGTTAGAAGAAACTTGGTTTCATTTCTCACAATAGCAATTGCAGAAGTTTTAGTGGGGCTTGTGCAAGGACAGAACATTCGCAGCTTGACTTTGGAGTTTTCTCTTACTCAAGTGTTTGGATTTCTTCATTTATTTCACTTGGTGCAGAGAATGAGAGAAGAAAAAACAGATTCCATTGGGAGAACTGGCAAATTTGAAATGGAGCCAATGGAAGATAACAAGCATGGAAGGCTACAATACAGTTTAATTGTATTAGCTTTCAGATGATTATGCACATTTCTTTAAATAGTTCTGAAGAATTCTCCCTCCACTCAAAATGTTTCTCTTCTTATTCTTGGAACTTGCCAGAAATAAAAAGTAAGAAAACAATTGCAATCCTGAACTTTCTTAAGCTCTTTAAATCCAGAAATGTCGTCTAGGGAATCACCTCATTTCCTCCTAAAATCTTTTACTATTCATACAAGCCTTCTGGTCCAGCATGACAATTTACTGTGAAAATTATATCACAGCTATCTGGCTTAAATTCTGGTGTTTTATATGATGTTTACAGAGTCACACTTAACTGAAATGGGAGTTCAACATAACCCTGTTTTCTTTACTCCTGTTCTAAGCACAGGACTAAGACCATGGGAGGAACATATAGACGTAGTCCTCAAGCTTGACCCAACACAGCCAAGGAACTGGGTGGCCTTTGGACAAGTTATGTCTTCTTCCACTGTTCTGGTCCCACTTTGCTCATGAGACAAAGGCAAGGCTTTGATTCTACTGCGCTGGAAAAGGCTACTTCACAGCAGGGAGAATCTGAAATCCCATGCATTTCACAGACAGCTCCCTCTCTCAAATGAATGCACATTCATTTGACTGTATTTTTGCCACATTTCAGACATAATCAAAACATTTTGTTTCACTTCGTGTGCTATTTATTTTAACATTTGAACTAAGAGTGACATTCTCCTAAGAAATTTGGCCACTCATCTCTAATTGTCAGTGATCTGTCTCTAAGAGATTGGTAGGATCATTCAACCACTTGGACTTGATCATACTCATGTATAGGTTTGGTCAATACATCTCAATAGAATAAAAAAGATTTAAAAAATGATGTAAGATTACTGAACGTGAGGGAAAATGACCTCTGATTACTCTTCCTCTTTTCATTTTACTGTACACTGCTTGCACAATGAAGCTAGTTGCCTTTAAAAAGAATTTATTTTGCTTGCTTGATTAGGTTATTTGCCCTTAAAAAGAACTCTAAATTAATTTTGCATGATCATGGAATCAGCATTTAAGTTGCCAATCTGAACATCAGTTTCATGATGGAATCTCTTACATAGTTAGACTTGAAGAGTAGCTGTCTCCAGTAATTTGTAACCCACAAATGTAGAGATTATTTCCCTTACAGTTTTAAAAACTTCTGGACATTCTTCAAGACAGTGCATGAATGTACACCACACTACAAACCACAACAATCTTATTATGTGTCTTGTTTTTTGGTCAACAGCTGGAGGGCAATCTTCTTCATCCTGGCACTGGGCAGACAAGTTAGGAAAAGGATACTTGAGCATTAACTAGCAGAATGACTGGAGGTAAAGAACTTATTTCTCTCAAAGGGGGATTTGATATATCTATGATAAAAGGGATATGTAGAAGAAAACAGTTAGATCCTTCATAGTCAATGTTGGAGTTGTCTTCTGCTGACTTTCTCCAATATTCGTAGAGTTTACAGGTGTGTTATATTCATATGGTAAGATTTTAGAGTCAGGGGTAAGGTGCAGTGGTGACCTCTGTTAGGAGAGATTGAGCAGCCCCCATGCTGGACAAAGCCTGTTCTAGCTGTCAACAGAATGGACCTACAGTTGCCCAAGGCTGTACGCATCAGCCAAACTTGTGGTGCCCCTGGGAAAAAAAAAAAAAAAAAAAAGGCTAAAAATCATTGTGGGAAAGCTGTAAGAGAGGAGAGGGAGGAAATAAAACCATGTGAGAAGCAGTCCTGAACATACCAAGAACAGAGAAGGAGAAGCGAGAGAATGGCTGGCTGCTGATTAACAAAAGTTTATATTTCTGTCTGTGAAGTACCTTTTTGATGTTCTTGTATAACTGATGAGTTTGAATTCATCTTTTAACCCATTTATTAAGATTTCCCCACTTCTATCCTCAGAAACTACGCAAAATCTGTGAAACTCTTCTTGCCAATCCTACTTCAGTTTCCCAAATAATGAATAAACTCGATCCCCTAGAACACCCTTCCTCAGAGCCTGTATATGGCTTCATCCCTCTGGAGTTGTGCTTATTTTTATTACATTAACGTAGGGATCAAATCAGATTTTTGGAAGAGCAAATCCACTGTACTTATAACAAACTCACATATGTGAGACAAAGAATTCCTTTCTTTAAACTGCTCTTGATTTTTATTTTCATTCCATATTTAATTGTTCTCAATTCTTTTTTAGAAATAAAATGGTGCAGAAACTATCTTTACAACCCAGGAACCTGTTCCAGTGATACTCTTGCTAAGAAATATTGTTATTTTTGTATATTATTTGCTAAGGTGATATTTTTTTTTTGCAGGAAACCTGCACCACACAAAGTCTGCGTGATGGTGACAAGGCAATGGTGAGTCCTAAGCAGTTTCCATCACACATCTGGATGGGCATTTCTGTTTCCTGATCAGCACTCAGAGGCTCAGCATTGTTCAAAATTTGGCTAAGAATTGCTTTTTAAAGCAGCTATGATTTCAGAACAAATGTTAAAGTGGAGGGAACAGGCAGGCTAGTCCATAGTCCATAATTCTGTCCTGAGAAATATTAAGCATGTTACAATAGCGCAGTGGTGTTTCTCAGAGGAGTAATGGGAAAGGAAGAAAGAACAGAGATTCTAAGAGCTGGGGAACAAATGAGAAAAGAAATAGTGCAAGTGAAGACCTGAAATAAGCTTGCTGAACTAGGTTTCTTCAAATCTCCTTTGATGAAATCTGAAGGAAAACCTATTTGTTTTTTAATGCAGTTTTTCCTGCTTTAACATTACCTTAAGTGGCTACATATAGGTATATCAACAAAGTGAAAATTTGGTAGAAATGCCAGTTATCCCCAGTACAAGCATGCAGTCATTTTTCATGCTCAGTTCTGTGGACCCTATCTTGGACACAGACTATGAAGTGTTGCAGTCTGAAGGGACACCAACAAAACTCTCCTGATTTGTACTGGGTTCAGATAGGGTCTGGGAGCTTCTGCCACTCCCTCTCTTGATTGCAGAGATTTGATGCAGTTGTAAACAGCTTGAACTGGCTTTGAATCTAGAGGTCATCCTTCTTTAACTTGCCTCAGCCTCCAAAATTTCAGCCCAGGAGTGTTAAAGGAGTGAATCTTCTCTTCTGCTGCTGCTGCTTCCTTCTGAACAATTTTGCTCTCTCCTCTATCCCTGTTTCTTTATTCTCTTAACTAATGGCCAAGACAATGCCATATACTCTCATTTCTGCTTCTAAAGTGCCTGACTGCTGTGATGGTAGGTGATTGCTTTTGGGCAGGACTAGCCCAGAGTGCTCTGGGAAGATAGCTATAGTCTCTGTTATGTATCTGATTAAAGTAATTCAGCATCTTGGCAGCAAATCAGCAAACCAGAAGAGTGCAAGAGAAGCAGCTGAACATAAAAGCAGAGTTCTCTCTTCTGTGGCTTTGTAGAGCTTAGCTTCAGATATGGCAGTAGCGTAGACCAGCCTCCCACAGAACTGGCTCAGCTACTGCATCAGAAGTACTTATGGGACCAGTCATTTCTTGCTTGGTACTGTCTATTCTCTTCTAGGCAAACCAGACTGTCAGACTCCCAGTGATGCTGCAGTCACCATGTGCTGCTCAGCTCTCTGATGGGGTGTCCCGCAGGGCAGACTAGAGGTGACTGCAGTAATCTCCTGTGCCAAAAGACTCTAGGCAGGGACTTGTCCACTTCCTTGCTTCTACGAGAAGTCTGAAGACTTGATTCGTGGATTGTGAATTATCTAAGCTCTGACAAACTGATGATGAATAACAGATGTTGATAGAATGATAGAAAAATTGTCCACTTTGATACAAATGAGAAACAGAAAGTAGAAACAGAAGATGGGTGAAGCACTGAAGAGTTACAAGTGACTAAAAACTTGTCAGAATAAAAACATTCATCCAATGATAACTTATCATGATGGGCTCTGAGGGTGGTTGGAACTCGATGGTGGAAGCACAATATGTTTCCAGGATGACTGAGTTGGTGGGAAATGCCACAGGGTATTTGTGTCCTAGTCTCAGTCCTGCTGTTCACTTGCTATGAGATCTTGGGTAAGTTCTGTCTCTTCTGTACTTTCTTCATGTATAAAACACTGAAGATTGAATTTACCTCCTGTCTGAAGCTCAGTGAGACCGTATGAATATTATATGCTGTATATTAGAGTGACTACTCTTGAGAATAACCATGTTGTCTCTCATTCAGTGTGGGATTTGTAGACTAGGTGGAATTTAAGTGGGAAAATAATAATCTCTATTTTATTTTTTGTTTCCTCTTCTATTTATTTATTTTATTTTCATTTCTATATTTTGTTCTAGTTTTAGAACATGGAAATGAACAGAAGGAAGAAAATCAAGCAGATACTCTGTGAATTCACAGTCCTGAAGTTACTTGCTTGTTGCTGAGCTTCAGTAGCACTGGCAAGGTAATAAAATTAGAGAACTGGTCACAACATGCAGTCGTGAAAACATGGTAAAGCTGAGTAAGATCTCCAGAGGCAAAACTGTTCACAGATTCACGTCTTTCACCAAGAGCAGTGGTCATTACTCCCGAAGAGACCACTTCCAGAAATAGAACTATTTTCTAAGGATTATAACTGCAGCAGAAATGGTGTCTGGAGTCAGAGGTATGAAGCTCTGGCATGTCAAAGAAATCATGGGTGATCCTGAGGATTAACAGGAAGACAGCTATGGACTTCACTGATTCCAAAAGTTTCCACATAATGTTTTATTGCCTTGGCAACATGCTGTGCCACCAGGGGCAGGACATAAAACTCCTACCAGTGCATTCTGACACAAAGGTTTATTACTTCAGCTAGGCTGTAATCAAAAGAAGAGAAAGGCTAACCACTTGAGAAAAAAATAAATGGGGAGTGTGAGGAGCATGGGAAAGAGTAAGCACAAAGCCAAATGCACTGAAAAGGGGAGACAACACAAAAGAGTTATGGAGTACTTTTACCTCTTCTTGTTTGATCAGAACACGTTTGTCTTCCATAACTACAGCCACGATTTCCCTGCAGAAGTCCAACCTCCATTTTGTAGCTTATTTGGATGTAGCAGGCCAGACAAAGCATTCCACAGCAGGCTGCATACAGACCTTGTTTGTACAAGAAAGAGCTCCAGGGGATATTGTGATAGGACAGGGGGAAATAGTTTCAAATGAAAAGAGGGGAGATTTAGGTTGGTTGTAAGGAAAACGTCTTTTATAATAAGGGTGGTGAAGCTCTGGCACAGGTTGCCCAGAGAGGTGGTGGATGCCCCATCCCTGGAGACACTCAAGGTCAGACTGGACAGGGCTCTGAGCAATCCAATCTAGCTGTAAGTGCCCCTGTTCATTGCAGAGGAGTTGGACTAGATGGCCTTTAAGGATCCCTTCCAACTCAAATGATTCTATGATTCTATGTGCTACTGTTGTGCTGCGTGTTAGAAGTTTCAGGCTCCTCGTGTTCCATTTTGCCCTTTCTGATCTTGCTCCACCTGCAGTGCTTTCCCGCTAGCACTGACATTAGCAAGTGCTGGCAAAAGTCTAGAAGAAACTGTAGTGGTTTAAAGCCTCTGAGCACATGAGATTTCATGACTAGTACAGTGCTGGATTCTTTATCTTTTGGTCAAAATGATAAATTACTTTTGGGAATAATATGCATTTTTTTAGGCATTTCACTCTCGATGCCAGCTTCAGACAGATGGTGACATTTTCCTTCATTATACTACTAATTTTTCTAAGGAATTGAATATCCCAGCAGAAAGTCAAACAAATTGCAATGGGCTTAGGGCACAATCTTTTTTCACAAAACAACATACCTGAAATCTCCTGATTTATTGTTTATTTAGAAGAAATATGCATATAAATGAAGAAGTGCCTGTGCTTTTAACTGTATCAAATCAGCATTATCATTACAATAGAGATTTCCTGAAGAAGAAAGATTGGTTTTTTTTGTTTTTTTTTTTTTTTTTTTTGAGGCAAATGTTCTTTGAATAATGATGCTAGTGATATATTAGTGCACAGTGGATTTGCCAGGATTTCAGACTCAGATAACCCCTGAAGGTTCTGAACTCAATGGCTATATTTTTCTCTTCATACCTAATCCAATCAGCTCTTGCTAGAGGTAGTAAAAACAAAGACAAATTTTAACAATAAGCTGACAGACTAAACAGCCCCTCACTCCACCACCTCTTCCCCTTGTATGTGTAGTTGCAGAAAGGAGCAGATAGATACCAGTTTTGGCCTTGAGACTGCAATTGAAAAATGAGTCAGTGTGTGAAATTTGTCCACTCTGCCCTTGAAAATGTGGATGCTTCATGGTGGAGGAAATTGCAGGACGACATCCTCACTTGTGTGACTCAGGCAAGAGTCACACTTAGGGCCTGGGATGTGCTGGTGTTGGTGGAAAGTGCAGCAAGGAATGCATGAAGAAATGCCTGAGAGGATAGGATCTGCCAGAGACACAGGAGAAACTTAAACTTTGGCCCCGAGACTTCCAGTCCAGTCTTTCATCAATTCACCTAGGGGGGCTTCACCAGGCTGTCACTTGGCAACTGAGGTTTGGATAGGATTTGTTCCTTACTACAATATTTTTGCTATAACTCTCATTACCATTTGGAAGAATAGGGAGGTGCCAAGGTTCTTGCTAACTACACAAGCCTTAGATCACTGAAAATGCCATATCAAATGGCACATACAACACTTCAGTAATCTATAACACCATACAACCATTATGACGGTGTTGTATTTTTTATTGCTTTCTTATCCCTCTAGCCATACTGGTCTTAATTATATCAAGCAACAGACATTAGAGAAGTTTCAGCTTAATTTTTGTTTGATTAATATTATTATAGTATTTGCACTATTCCTTGGGTTCAGTTTATTAGGGACAACTGTTCTGTCTAAGTATTGCATACTCAAATACTGAAAAAATATTTCAAATCTCAATGGGTATGACATCTTGGCTTGTTATCATATCTGCCTTAGTAGTATCTTCTATTGAAAACAAACCTAATCTAATCTCTGATATATTTTCCCATTTACAGTGGCTGCAGTGACGAATCTGGCTTTTTTTTACCAGCTCTTGGGCTGATGCTTGGTATTTCTTCTGGAGCTTTTGCCTCAGTAGAAAAGTCAGGACAGAAGTTTAGAAATGTTGTTCTTCCACTAAGGAAGTGTCCAGGGTAAGTAATTTAAGATCTGCATCAAAGCATATTGAATAGGATGGTAATATATAGATAAATCTCTTTAATGTCAGAGTCCCCTGACTTTCCTGAGAAGCACCGCTGTTGAAAAGTAGTTCTGTGTGTGGCAGCACTGGGGCTTTTATTCCCATTGGTGTTAGGCTACCTTGAGAGGTAATTTTAATGGATCTGTTTAAAATCTTTTTAAAATTTCTTAGGACCATCTCTTTTACTGTCTATGTGTACATCATAGGTATTCAAACTACGTGCACATGGTGTTTTGGTGCCCTTAAGAGTATTCACCAAGATGTATGCCTGTTGCTCCAAGATAGCCTTGTCTATCAGTCACAGCAAAGCTGTAGATATTTCGGAGAAACTGGTAAGGTAAAGGCAGCTCCTTTGCCCTCCTGGCAGCAGCATATGGACTAGTTATTGCAGACACAATTTTAATGGTGCATCCTTATTACTTCAGATAAATATGATGGGACATTTATTACAGACAGCACAGGTTCTGATGAGACCTTGCTGCATGAGACTTGGAGAAGTCTTCTGCTTCCAATATTTTATTCACGATGTTAGTCATGTCCCAGACTATGTAACACGAACAAATTATAATACAATTCACAGACAGATTTTTGCAGTATCAATAAAAGCTTTGTTTTGCTAGTTTGAACATATGGATTAACCCATAAGTATGAAAAATCTCAACAATTTGCTATCAACTTTGAAAACGTTGTCCTAATCAGAAAGCATGTCTGGAAATAAATGTGCTAAAGTACTGAGAGAACAAACTCTGTCACCAGGTCTTTACAGCTAATACCAGTGTTTTGGATGGGATGTTTGAAAGGAAGACACTCCAGTGTCACACTCTGAGGCACTATTTCGCGCAGTATAAATTGATGTAGGCTAATGAAATATTTGCCCATCTTTAATTGCTAAACGCTGGAATGGTGTTCGATGAGCTGTATGAATTGAGTTAGGTAACGTTGTGGCAACGAGAGATGTTTGCAGGACGGAGATGCCATCTAGTGGAAGCAGATCCTGCATCCCTACAGGAGTTGGCTCTGGTAACTCACAGCACTGCGGGCAGTCAAAGCCTTCCCTTTCCTTCACAGTCTGGATTTGAGGAGAGCTAAGATCCAGTTTTTGTTGCCGCTTTTTTAAGGGAGAGGAAAGGAGAGCTATTTTCAACCTTGCCTCAGTATAGCATTCTGTTTATTTATTTACTTTTGGGAAAGCATGTTAACAGCTAATAAATTGATGCCTACAAGGCAAAATGAAGCCCCACAGAATAAAATAAATGCAGAGGATATAGCTCCTTATTGTGTTGCACTGATCAGGTACAGGAGGAAATATATCCAAGCAGTGACAGAGGTGTGGGCAGGGTTAGATGAGAGAGCAAACTGTCATGTTTCCTTTGCAATTCCCACTCCAGACTGGTTTCTGGGAGACTATTTCATCAACAGCAGTGGTTTAGAAAACCCCCAGCTTTGCTTTTGGCTCCTAGGGGACCCCAGTGGGGGCCCTGGAGGCCCAATATATAAGAGCTGGTCTTGAGGACAGGATTTTATCCTTGTGAAACTTAACCATCTAACAGGATTCATGTTTGCTTCATACAGTGAAGGACTATAGCAAGGGTCACTGGATCGGCATCCACTGAGGGGTTTGAAGGTCCAGAGCACTATGTACGAGGGCTGCTCTAAAGTAATGCTTCCTATTTCATTATGTTGGCCCACGATGTCAGAGGTGGATAGTGGTGATATGGCAGTAGAAGCTGAACCTTCCTGCCAATATTCCATTACATTTTTTTTGTCATGTGACAGATGGCAGCAGAGGGGCAGTCTGACAAAATGGTGTTTGATATGGAAGCATATGTTAAGCAAAGGTGTTGGAATTAAATTCCTCTATGTGGAAAAAAAGGCACTCATTGGCATACACTGACTCTTGCTGAACCTTTTTGGAGACCATACAGTGGATGTGAGCATAGTGAGGGGTGGGTGGTGCATTTCATCAGTGACACCATCCTAACAGCTATGAAACAGTGGATCAACTCCACTGGTGCAAATTTTTACAAATGCAGCATGCAGGCTCTAGTTCATCACCAACAAAAATATACAGTCAATGGTGATAATAGTGTTGAAAAATAGTGTTTTGTAGCTGAGAATTTGCTCTATCAAATCATGTTATTGTGCTCTTTGTAGCTGTTATAGTTTCCATGGAAATAAATAAGAAACATTACTTCCAGAGCAACCTACGTATATATTAAGGTTTATTCTTAATTCACAACTGTGAATGTGGGGATTATAATGTCTCTAAAAATTCCTTATTAATCAGATTTTTGGAGAACAGAAGTTGAGTTGCTAACTCCTGAGATCACTTTTGTGATGTATTAATTAAAACTGAAGAATGTCACTCACGCATTCAGCCAGTTCAGTTTTTCCTTCTCTTTTCCTGTTGTTCTTTCATCTATAAATAGCTACTTGAGCGGCTGGTCCCAAAGCAGTGCTAAAGCAGCTCTTTTTATTATCATCACAGCCTGATTATCTTGTCATCCAAAAGTTTAAATGTGCTGACTTAAGTGACAGAAAAATCTGCGTGTGGTGAAACTGGCCTGACTCCACTGTTTTACACAGGATGGCCACCCAGGGTAGTTGTGCTGGGACTGAAGGGTCCCGTGTCACTTCTTTGGTGAAGCCATTAGGCTAGAAACTTCCATTTAATCAGTACTCTGTCTCCCTGAACTCTTTAGACAAGGCCTTGATACAAAACCCAGGATTAGAGATCCCATCTGTGGGAACCAAAAACTAAAATCATTGAAGATATTTTATTCTCAGGATGGCTAAAATTTTGTCGAACCTAGCCCTTACATACTCAGGGTGATCAATCTCTTATAATATCTGCAATAGAATACATGTTGCTGATTGAAGAGCTGTCCAACTCTTTGGAATACCTTTTGTAATAAAGATATTTTGCAGAAGTCATCCATTGCTGCTTGTACCAGAACAGCACAGTGTTGTAAAGCCATAGCAAGAGGACTGCTGCCCCCGTAGAGTCAGTAAAGAGAGCTGATGTTTAATACAGATCTCCAAATTTCTGCTGAGCTTGAATTAAATGCCTCATTGCAAAAGATGATAGTTGCAGACAAAGGTCTATTTGTTCTGTCATTCCCTAAAACTGATTCTATATTAGCAATGGCTGAAGTGAAACTCCAGAAACCATCTCCACTGCAAAATGACGTGCGGTTGACATGGGTTCTCAGCAAATGGCTTCCTCTTGGTTTCCCAGTAGCTGGCACAGAAGAACTGTTAAACTATTAGCATGAGGGAGATCGAAAAGTATTAAGGGCACTAAGCACTGTTCTACTAGGAAAGCATTCTGCATTAGTGGTGAAAATTATTTCCATCTCATTGACTCAAGCAACCAGATCACTGTCAGTGCTAGTGAAAAAGAAAATGCCTGGAAGATATTCAAAGTGAGGGGAATGGAGGGATTTCTGATGTTGACACCCTTGTCAGGAGCAGGTAGTTTTCCAAGAGCAGACATATCTATGGTTTTTTGTTTTTTTTTTTTAATTCCCAGTTCTCAGCTTAGAGCTTTGTTTTGCTCAGTACATGCTGCAGTTCATTCTGCAGCAGTCCCTTTCTGTGTGAGAGGTATTACTTCACTCTTTGCCTGGACAGTAGGAGCAGCTTCTCTATTTTATTATTATTATTTTATTATTAATATTGCTATTATTTATTTATTTATTTATTTATTTTTGCAATAGTGCATCTTTTTTTTTTTCCTATTCCTTCTTTATTCTGGTTCTTCTTTCTCTGCTGAAAGTGAATCAATGCTTATCCTGGCAATAAACCTGCCAGATGTTTTTCACATCTTTTATTTAAGAACTGATCATTAGTGCTTTGCATGCAGGGGGGAGAAAAAGGTGTAAGGAAAAGAAAAAGTATGTTATCTTTTTTTCCTCATCTTTGGAAACTCTGGAGAATAAATATATAGAGGATTTTTCAGTACTATTGTTAGAATTGCTCAAAAAATGTAGCAGTCAAACATGAGGAGTTGAATATAAAAGAAAAAAAGATCTTGATTTGCAAAACAACTGCATAGCTGCAAACTAAGTCATGTATATGATTCTCCTTAGCGTGTCCAACCAGGTCAATTATTAGGTAGCAGATCTGCCAGGAGCCATTGCTTTGAAACCTCAGCAAAAATCCTAAGAGCAAAGTAGTAGTAATAATAATACCCATAAGACACTGGAAAACTCTCATTCAAAGTAGAATATGTTGAACCAAAATCTACACATAGATGCTGAAATTTTCATGACTCTGGGGTTTTCAGCTGCTTTGCTAATGCTCTCCAGGATAATGCCGACACAGACTAATGTTTTTCACCAAATGGTACCCCATCCACTACAACACCCACTGCTGATTAGCTAAGGCTTGTTTCGCAGTCACTTCTCTGGCTTGTATAAACTTCAAAACCTATCTAACTCTTTTTCTCAGTCTCACAGCTTGTTCTCGTAAGTTGCCTTTGAAGTTTTCTCCTAGAGGTGAACAGTGCTATCTGAGCATTCTGGGTAGATCGCTGTACCTTACCGCCTTTGCTTTGATACAAGTAACCTTTCCTCTCTGATGAGAGCTGTCAGTAACTACATCAGCAGTTGAGAGTTTGCTAGCCGTGAAGTAGCAATCAAAACAGCAGCTGGGTGTTGCACATAATATTTTAATCCTCAGTCTGCTTTACGTTCATAAATGCACTGGGAAGAGAACATAGTTCACCGATTTATTTTAACTGATTTTATTAATCAGATAGAAAAGCAATCTTTTCTATCATAAAATCTTTTCTATCATAAAATGATAGAATGATCAGGGAATTGAGGGAAAGGACAAATTTGACACTTTATTGAAAACAATTCTAAGTTTTCCTTTGCTTGTTACAGGGTTTCTGTGGGCACTATCAGACAACAGTTGCCAAATGCCACAGAATTTAAAGTCATATTCAGTCACATACAACTAAGAAATTAAAGTAATTTTTAAAACTGGACACTGATGTCTGCATGCAAACCTGTGCCTGATTCTGCTGGTTCCTTAATTTCCCCCTCTGGTTAGTCCTTGTTGTTCTTAACAATTACAGTGCAACAGCACAGGTATAATTCAAAATGGAAAGAAAGTGCTTGCCCCTTACATGTGGTGTGGCAATTTTTCATGCCTCTGTTTCATAGAATCATAGAATAACAGAATTATAGAATCACAAAATCATAGAGTCATTAAGGTTGGAAAAGACCTCCTAAGTTCACCCAGTCCAACTGTCAGGCCACCCCCAGCATGCTCACTGACCATGTCCCTCAGTGCCACATCCACATCGTTCTTGAACAACTCCAGGGATGGTGACTCCACCACTGTCCTGGGCAATCTGTGCTCCAAGAAGAAATGTTTCATAATATCTAACATGTATCTCCCCTGGTGCATCTTGAGGCCATTCCCTCTCATCCTATCACTGCTACATGGGAGAAGAGGCTGACCCCCACCTCTTCACAACTTCCTCTCAGGTGGTTGTAGAGAGCAATCAGGTCTCCCTTGAACCTCCTCTTCTCCACACTGAACAATCTCAGTTACCTCAGCCGCTCCTCTTAAGTCTGTGTCCTCATATATCTGTGTCAATGAACTGCACTGTCATGCACTGGCATTGTGTAGCGCTACTTCAGGGCCATATCCTGAACTCTGTCATTCTACACTGAGAAATAAGTGTTCCAGCACTTGCAAATGGTCTGACTGGTACTTCTGTATCCATTCTGATCACTGTAGGGTATATTTGTGCAAGTATTATTTGCATCTATGTAGTTCTTCCGTAATAAATTCTTAAGAACAGATGCAAGGAGTAGTCTTATCGTCTAGCTAATAGTCATTATAGAAAGAGGGAGAATTTGTGGAAAAGGGGGATCCTTCAGCCTCTAGCTGATATAACTAAAAAGGGAAGAAAAAAAAATCTCACGGAACAAAGCATGAATCCTTAAGCTCTCCATAGGATTACACAGACTTTTGTGCTTGCTATAGAAAGATGAATCAGTGGCTAGCTTGTGGAATAAAAATAATAGGAATTTATCTAGGTCTTACCAAGTGGTTGAAGCTCTTAATAAAATCTCACATCTGTATGCATATTTTCATGATGGATTGTAAGTCTTCCATCATAAAACATGCCACTCTTTTTCTGGGATCCCAATAAGAGAAGCAGAAGATTCCTGGTTATTGTTTTTTGTTTGTTTGTTTGTTTGTTTTTTGTTTTTGTGTGTGTGTGTGTGTGTGTTCCAAGGCTTACTCCACATTATAGTAAACCAATGGAAATTTAAATTGGAAGCATGCAGCCGGTAGCACAGAAGACCTAGGTAGTTAATTTGTATGTGGTAGTGGGTAATAAGGAAGGACAGCCATTTGAAATGCAGCCTAGCTATTATATTACATTACCATGGATGGCCAGCTAGCCGATATGCATATACCAGAGAGGAAAGCATTGACAACTCACCTGCTAAGGTGAGTTGTAGAATTCCATCTTCACCTGCACTGGACAGCCAAATATTCTGTGTGCTACAGAATGTAAATTCATTTCTAGGTACAATAGGCTGCTAGTCAGAATCTCATCTTTCATTGAAAGTAAATTATAAATAAATATAATTAAAAGTAAATTATACTAGAAGTTCAGGATAATAAATAAGGCAGAAAACAATCTCTTTGAATACACTTTGAGTTCTACTTTCTTTTCATCTCTTCTTTTTATCTCTTATGAGACTGAATGTGTACAAGTTTATGGGGCCAGATGACATGCATCCCAGGGTCCCAAAGGAGTTAGATGATGTGAGTGTTGAGCCGCTCGCCACCATAAAGTCCTGTTTGTCAGGTGACATCCCTGAGGACTAAATAAAGGGAAACATCACTCCCATTTACAAGAAAGGGAGGAAGGAGGACTTGGAGAATTGCAAGCTGGTGAGCCTCACCTCTGTGCCTGGGAAGATCATGGAAGAGATCCTCTTGGAAGACATGTTAAGGTACATGAAGAACAAGTGGGTTATCCAAGACAGCCAGTATGGCTTCACCAAAGGAAGGTCATGCCTAACCAGTGTCATGGCCAATGTTGCAATGACAGCATTGGTGGACAAAGGGAAGGCAACTGATGTAATCTACCCAGAGCTGTGAAAGGCCTTTGACATGGACCCCCACCACATCCTTATCTCTTAATTGCAGAGATATGGTTTTAAAGTCTGGACTAGTCGATCGATAAGGAATTTGTCGGAAGGTCGTAGCCAGAGGGTTGTGGTCAACGGCTTTATGTCCAGGTGAAGGCCAGACTTGAGTGGTATCCCCCAGGGATCTATCATGGGTTCAGTACTCTTTAACATCTTTATCAATGACATAGATGATGGGATTGAGTACACTCTCAGCAAGTTTGCTGATGACACCAAGCTAAGCAGTGCAGTTGATAAAGAGGAAGGAAGGGATGTCATCCAGAGGGACCTTGATAAACTTGAAAGTTCGGCCCATGTGAACCTAATGAGGTTCAAGAAAGAAAAGTGCAAGGTTTTGTCCTTGAGTAGAGGTAATCCCAGATATGTATACAAAATGGGAGAAGAACTCCTTGAGAGTGGACCTGCTGAGAAGGACATAGGAGTTCCTGTTGATTAAAAACTTCACATGAAGTTGCTGCCCGGAAGGCCAATGGTATCCTGGGTTTCATGAAAGGAGGGGTGACCAGCAGGAAGAGAGGGGTGATTATCTTCCTCTCTTCTGCCCTCATGAGGCCCCAGCTGGAGTACTGCATCCAAGCCTAGGGGCCCCAGCACAGGAAAGATGTGGAGCTGTTAGAGCAGGTCCAGAGGAAAGCCTTGAAGATAATCCAAGAGCTGGAGTACCTCTCCTGTGAAGATAAGCTGAAGGAACTGGACTTGTTCAGCCTGAAAAAGAGAAGGCCGCAGGGATACCTCATTAATAGCCTTCCAATATTTAAAAGAAGTTCATAAACATGAGAGAAATCAACTTCTTATACAAGTAGATAGCGATAGGACAAGTGGGAATGGTTTTAAATTAAAGAAAGTGAGCTTTAGATTAGATGTCAGGGTGAAGTTTTTTATTGAGAGAGTGCTAAGGTGCTGGAACAAGCTGCCCAGAGAGACTGTGGATGCCCCGTCCCTGGAGGTGTTTAGGGCCAGGTTGGATGGGGTCCTGGGCAATCTGATCTAGTATTTCATCTAGCAGCTGGCAACCCTGCCTGTGGCAGAGGGGGTGGAACTTGAATATCCTTGAGGTCCCTTCCAACCCAAGCCATTCTATGATTCTTCTCCCTTCTATTACATCAAATCTATGGGGTGTATTTTACTTAGATTGCTAAACATATTTTTTTATATATATGCTGCATTTCTACTAGTTAATCAAAAGGCACCAGAAGACATTCTCAGTGCTATACATTTTTCTGCTATACAAAAGCAGTTTTAGAGCAGTCACTAATATGATTTTTGTCTTAGACAGCTTGGATGCTAGGACACTCCAAGATGTCTCTTAGTTCCTGTTTGTATATCAGCATGCCCTAGAGGCATTTCCAAATAAATAGTTTGCGTGTGACTAAATTGTTTGAGAGGCGGAGAGTTTGATATAAATGAGATCTGTTACTTGCCTTTTAGACCTAAGAATGCCAAAGAATGTGCCTAGGCACTTCAAATTTAACCATACAGATGGAACAAGTGTTTTGCATATACATGTGTTCACCTTCTGGAAATAAAAGCAGTATGATTTTTAACTTAAATGCCTACAGAATAATGTATTTCCTACTACACAATGACAATTTTTTTTTAACATTCTTTACGTAAAACTGCATGTGCCATTTGAATCCACACATGAAGATGAAAAAGTCTTAGATAACCAGAGTGGACTGAAGCTAATATTGGGTGATCTTGATCTCTGCAGTTAACCAGATACAAATACAAACATTTCTGACCATGAACCCATGCTTCCCACTCATACTTATTTGACTTTTTCTCTCTCCTATAGGCTACTGGTGCTCTGGACATTGGAAGCCAAAAGAAAGATTTAACGGAATTGAGCTCTTACTTGACCATAGCATGTGCTTTATTTTACCACCACACGTGTGAAGACATACCTACTGCCTCACTGGATCAATATCTTAGTGGGAGAACTTGGGAAGCATACCTGATTCTCTGTTTTTAGTCAGCTGTGATCAAACTGTTGCCTACTGCATGAGTCTTAAAAACAGTGGCCTCTACTACTTAACATACTTGAGTTAGCTGCACAGTTTTTTAATATAGATGGAAAATAAAAGGATATTCGGGAGATTATGACACTAGTTTGCAAAACTAGAGCAAATCTAACAAAACTTTTGTCCAAAAGTCTACAGGTTTAGCATCAATTACTTGAGAAATAATGAATAAGCAGCAAATGTTACGTAGAAAGAAGTAATATGTAGGCAATACAAAGTGGATTTGGGATCATCACCATAAACATTTTGGACCAGATCATTGGATTACAGATGGCTCTTTACAGAACAATGCATGTGGCTGAATATTGAATGCTGTTGTTTACAACCCTCTTTCCAGACATTTATGACTCATTTTTGAGAGAAACAGATTATTCTTAGAGCAACATGAAGCAGAATGGTGGAATACTAGCAGAGCCCTTTTCGCCTTAGTAAAGACATTTGATCAGGGGCAATAGCATTGTCTTAAGAGGTATAATCATATGCATATGCAGATATATATTTTAATGAATCATATACTATGTCATTCTCTTTCTTCATTTCTCTCTTGCAGGGGAGAAGATGGAGGTTCTACTCACAAGTTCTTTAGACTGCTTTGTAAATGCAACTGTCACTTCATATTTTATTTTCTAAAATAATTTTTCCATACTACTAACAATCTCTTATTACAATTTTTATAAGATATGTCCCATATCACCTAACTTTTCTTTCAACCAGCAATTATACCTCTTGGCTAGGATGCCATGCTCACACTGAAACAGATGCTCAAAGTACGTGGAGTGGGTTGCCCCCTGGAGTTCCCTGTCTGCATTACCTCTGGAGGGAGCCAAAATCACTAGTTCATGTCATTACATGGGTTATTTTAGGTAAGATGAATCCCAACGTGGCATGAGCTCTGAGGAGAAATTATTAGTTCCTGTTGCTTGCACTGTGTTAGGATGTTGACACATCTACATACTTCACCTTTCCAAAATGTCCGTGGAACCATTTGATCTTGCAGATGGTCAGCAACTCTTCTCTATCAACAAAGACTCGATGTTCAGCAACTTTGAAAAATAGGTGTATAATGTGGTGAATTGCACTGTTTAGTCTGAATTCCTGTCATGTGAATACAAAGGTGAGCTTTAAAAGAAATGAGACAATAAAAAGAAGCAGATG
This sequence comes from Gallus gallus, assembly GCF_016699485.2. Taxonomy (NCBI): domain Eukaryota; kingdom Metazoa; phylum Chordata; class Aves; order Galliformes; family Phasianidae; genus Gallus; species Gallus gallus. Next base: position 107,567,881 of record NC_052532.1, read on the forward strand.
CTTCAGAAATGCTGTCCTTAATCTTTATTTGTTCTCTGCATTTACAGTTGCCAGGTAGCTATATTGGAGTTTGTCAAGTCCTTTGAAATCCTGAACACACATGCTACAGTCAAGCAGTTTCATCTTCATTTTCATGTAATCTTCGGATTTCTAATACTTATATTACTGTCTGTTTGTTATATCTGACAGCTACAAACTGCTGTCCCCACTGCTGGCAAGAATGCCATCTAGGTTATAAGCTTATACCTAGCAAACTCTATTGTTTGTAGCTAATGTATTTCATGCAATATATATATATATTTAGTCCTACTACCATATCTTGCCATCAGGAGTTGGTGTAGGAGGGGATTTAGCGTGGTTTGTGCAGTGCACACTGGACAGTCTGAATTTTTCACTTCTGATTTACCCTGGCCAAACTCTTTAGTAAAAGTCTTTCCTTTAACTGTTCCTTGGAGAGAAAGAGTTTTTGCTTGAGATACAGTAAGCTTGACAACACAGGATTATTACAGATGTCCTGAGGTTTGTATTTGTCTACCCTTGCACCTGAGATCCACAATTTGGATCAGAGGCATTTTTATGTTTGTATATTTACCTTCACCTTACAGTAGAATAAATAGAATATTTGAATACACAGTATCTCGAGTACTGCGTACAGTTTCGGGCCCCTCACTGTAAGAAAGACATTGAGGCCCTGGAACTTGTCCAGAGAAAAGAAACAAAGCTGGTGAGGGGTCTGCAGCACAGGCCTTACGAGGAGTGGCTGAAGGAGATGGGATTGTTCAGTCTAGAGAAGAGGAGGCTCAGGGGAGACATTATTGCTCTCTATAACTACCTGAAGGGAGGTTGAAGTGAGCTGGGGTTCGGCATCTTCTCTCATGTGACTAGAGATAGGACTAGAGGGAATGGCTTCAAACTGCACCAGGGAAGGTTCAAGCTGGACATTAGGAAATACTACTTCTCTGAAAGAGTGGTCAGGCACTGGAATGGGCTGCCCAGAGAGGTGGTGGAGTCACCGACCCTGGAGGTGTTCAAGGAACGTTTGGACGTTGTGTTGAGGGACATGGTTTAGTGAGAACTATTGGTGATGGGTGAATGGTTGGACTGGATGATCCTGTGGGTCTTTTCCAACCTTTGTGATTCTATGATTCTCATTTGATTATTTCCAATAAAATGTGAGCTGGAATATAAACCTTTCTTATTTCTGGGATTTGTTTGCCAAGAAAGAGAAACCAAAGCACATGTATTTAGGGATAAACCACCAGCAGAAGAATCAAACTGATAATCCAGGATGTGCACATACAGCTTGCTGGGGCTATCCCAGTGGTCCCTATATCAGTGATACTAGAACACTGCCATCCTCAGGATGGGATCTGTAACAAGTCAAGTGAGTTCAACCTCTATGTTAGTGTATGAGGATAGTATTTTCCACCATTCATGAAGTCAACAAAATTTCAAAGATGTTCTAGCTAAGTATCTAGAAGTTCAGACATTCGTCCATCGTCTCTAATATATAACCTAAAGTACTCCATGTACAAAACATGATGGTAATGTAACATACCTGCTTGCAATAATCTGGGAAAAAACACATAACTTTCATTGAGGATTTCCAGCACTTCCAGTCTTGGATGTAATCTGAACTTGTTATTGAGTAAGACTGAAAATTAAGGGCATGCTTTGGTTTCTTTTTCAACTTGTTGTAAGTACCATTTGTCTATGAAAGTACCATTCAACAGAAAACTACTGTAATAGTTTCCTAACAATGAAAGCTTGATCTGAATTAGTCAACTGTCATAAGAAGTTTCACTCTGTAGTAACTGCAATATTCATTTCTAAGACAAAAACTAAGTGCTTAATGCTTGATTTTGTAATCAACAATATATTTTCCATCAGCACAGCTTCACTGATAAATCTAGGTTTGCCTGCTTCCTAAAAGTGGCATTTAAAACAATGAAATATTCTGTTTCTCTGTTTTCCCAGTGTATTATTCGTACTTCATTAAATAGTTGAGAACACTGAGTGGAAACCTTAAGTAATAATGTTATTCCTTGTCCCTCTGTCTACAGCTGAAATTATTGCTCTTGAGATTTTACTCTCCAGGCTGTGATTTAACAAGTCATTTAAGCATGTTGCTAATGTTTGAGTATGCAATACATTATTATATCACTGACTGAACATCTTGCTAATTCTGGTCTCGATATGAAAAGAACTATTGAAGAATTCCATCTAGTTTTCATCAAGGAAAAGCTTATTCTAATTTCAATTTGTATGCCAGTAATAGCAGAAGAATGGTGAAAGGATGATCTTTCACCATCTAGAAAAATTAAAAAACATTGAGATACAAATTTTTCATTCAGAGAAAGCTAGCTGCAAGTCTTGATGAAATGCTGACATGCAACACAGATATAAAGGGTGAGAAAATACTGTAGAGGAAATTATAATTTGAGCATTTTATGGGGAAAAAAAAAGTGACAGAACTCTCAACAGGTATTCAGTGTATTTAAAAAAGCAAGTAATAAATGCTTAAATTAGTGAAGGCAATTTCCCTGTTGAAGAGTAATTTTTGTGCTAAATTCAGTAACTATTCTTAGCACAGCAGTGACAGTCCGCTAAGCATCAGATCAATCACTTTGGCTAGTAATCGAAGGGTGAATAGAAGAAACACAATCAAAGCCTTGACTCTAGCCCTAAAATCTTTTCCCCCTCCCAATATCATTACTCTGTCATTTACGAATTTCAGGAAATGCAAATGTTTATAAGAGACTGACATGTTCATTCATCAGAACATGCAACTGCCAGACATGCTCAGCATTAAATATGATTCACTGAACATCCAGAAGATGGCATAGATGTTGCAAGCCTAGTGCAGGGAAGTCTTTAGATGCCATTACACACGGAAAAATAATCTCACTACCATGTCTTCGCACAACTACATCTTCACACTACCTTATCAAACACTGGTTCACAGAGAAAAGGATCCAAGCTGAGGTAATTAGTCTGAGGAAAGATTTAAGGACCCTGATGTTCAGAGTTATGGACACAGTCAGGGAATGGACAGTCGCTTGCAAAGTCTGAAACCTACAAAGAGCAAATGGCAACAAAGTGGCTGAGGAAGGCTACAGCAAGGCTTAGGCTGCCTGTAAATGGAGCACAATGGCAGGGAGGCCTGTTTGTCCAACTGTAGATTTAGATAGGAAAAGCTTTGAAAGGCAAAGTCAGTTATTTGGGTGCTAATATGATATGGATGTGGATTATTGTAATAATATTTTTATTAGATTTTAATAGTGTTACAGAAAGAACTTGGATGTTATCAAGTATGGTACTATTATCACTTTTGTATTGATAAGAAGGTGCACCAGGTATATATTTTTACTATTTATTTCTCATCTCCTTTGTTCTGCAAAGCAAAAATACATATATATTTAATTTTGAGTGACTCCTCTGGTGTTTTTATCAAATTAGAACTACATAGATTCAGAATTAACAGATAGTCCTTGACTGAAAGAATGTACAGAATACGTATTACACACATGTTGTGTTTTAACCTGGCAGGTGGTTCAGCACGACATGGTTGTTTGCTCCCCCACTGGGAAGAGGGAGTAATGAAGAAAAAGCAAAACAAATTAGAACTGATGGGTTGAGATAAAACTATTTACTAAGATAGAAAAGGAAAAGGGTAGTAGTTATGACTATATATATATTTGAATACACGTAACAAGTGGTGCACAAGCAGTCGTTCACCCTCCTGACTGCTGCCCAGCTAACCCCCCGAGCAGTGAAAGAGAGATCAAGATGAACTCCCATCCCCTTCAAAACTCCTTCCACATGATGCCATATGGCCTGGAATATCCCTTTGGCCAGTTTAAGTCAGCTATCCTAATTCTGTTCCCTCTCAGCTCCTTGGGCCCCTCACTGTGAATGGCCTCAGCTCTGTACAATGCTGCTTAGCAGTGACTATAAACATCATTGTGTTATCAACATTGTTTTTCTCCTAGAACCATAACATAGCATCATACCAGAAGCTCTGAAGAAAACAATTCCATCCCAGCTGAAAGTAAGACAACACAACAGATTACTGAAAGCTTAATGCTGCAGCATACGACTTATCATAGTCTATCTAAAATGGTGGGAAACGTGGGTAACATACCAAGGTTGAAAGGAGTGGTAATGAAAACTTACGGGCAGTAAAAGACAGTGATGAATCCTAAAGACTTCCTGAAGTCCCATATGGGGTAGGAATGTGCTGAAATCAAAAATTCAGAGGAGAAACTCTGCTTTTTGTAACATGGTCTATTGTATGGCTCTTGTACTCATGAGAAATATCTCTTTGATAGGGACATCTTGGACAAAGAATGCTGTGAAGACATGTCAAGAAGTAATTGTTTCAAAAGTTGCAACAATTATTAGTACAATTAAATGCCAACCCATGGTAAGAATTAATCTGAATCATCAGAGAAAATACGCAATTTTGTTAAGTCTTGTATGAATCACTTATATGGGATCAGGACTGGACACTCACCTCTGTAGTCCTCAGCGTGACTCATGACCCAGAAAACTTGAAAGAAAGAAAAGATGGGACTTTCACTTTTCTCCACCATGATCCTTATGTACAGCCACAAGTGTAGCTCTTTGCTTTGTGTAACAATGGGAGAAATAAGTGAATTAGATATGGATTAATGAGTAATAGACCGGACTGAAGAACAGGAAAACTGCTTTCTGCTTTGATACAGCATTGTATAGAAGCACAGATCAGTCACCCAGAGCTGGCTTCATACAGCAAGACAAATACTACACATTTAAAATTTCCCAAAGACTTTCTCTATTGAAGCCCACTCTTAGAAATATTGACATTTCTTACATAAATGTTCTCTTGGTACTCTAAGTTCTTGAGAAGTCCTGACAGGTATAAGTGCTTTTATACCATGGCTGAGCCATGCTGGCATTCACAGGTGGGCTTTTACCATACTCATCTTTCTTGTGATTTGCTTGATCCAACAGTCTCCCTACTACATCCCCCTCAGACTGGGCTCTAGCTGATATCTAGCTGTCAAGAAGGATCTTATTTTATAGTCAATAGCTTGAGATCACCTATCGTTAAACATTTCATTTAGAATGATCCACCGGGAAATCAGAAAGTGTCAAGGATTTTAAACTTTCTCCACAGAAATCTGGTATCAGTAAAAAATTATCAACCAGCTTTCCTGATACATTGTGACAAAGACACTTTGTCCTCAGTCTTTGTTGTGATTACCGCTATCTGTGGTAAATAATTAAAAATACTTCTTAATGGAAGATAATCCAGTCTATTTTAAAGAGAAAAATGTGAATAATAAGAAAGTAAGAAGAAAGCAGACATCATTTGTTGGGGTGTTTTTTTTTTTTGGTGTGCTTTTCAGTAGCAAGCCTCCTACTCTGAAATATGACATTCATATGTCTTCTTGGTGATGTAAACACCACTTTTAAAGCACAAGAAGAGGAGTATCTTCTAAGCAGCAAAGTAGTATTTTCAAACTAGGGTAGAAATGCTGGATTGCTCTTACAGAATCAAAGTGCACTCTGTCCTGTTCTGTCATTAATGCTGAAGCTTCCAGCATGAGATCAGTCCATTTGTTATTGATGTTTCTTGTTGTTAACAAACAGATAATAGATTCTCAGACAAGAATAGTTTCTAATTAAGGCTGAAAAACCTGTTCCTATATTCAGTAACCATAAATGCCGTGTTTGTTTCATGAAAGAGGGAACAAATTTCCACTCTTAGTCCAAATAACATAGAGCGGGTAGTTCTGAAGATAATTAACCACAAGTAATGAAGAAAAACATCCTTTTAATCCTGAGATTACATTGCACATATTGATTTTTTGTTGCTTTGTCCAGAATTTTTATGCATAACTGGAATTAAATCAAATGCCAATAAATTAAAAATGTATTTATGAAACAAAACTTAATGACTCTATTCCAGCAAATTAAACAGTTTCTTCCATGTAAACATAGCTGACATTATAAAAGTGTTCCTAGCATTTCTTGGAACATGCTGTCATAGACCAATTTCTGTGTTTGCTTTGGTGTGTACACCTTGATTCACTGAGAGGAGCACAGTTTCCTTTCTTGTCTTTACAATCTGTTTTTTTCATCCAATGTTTGTTGACTGACTTGTTATATTAAAGATTCATTGTAATTAAGTGTCAGTTTAGAGCACTCCTTAACAGAACTTTTAAACAACCTATGGATAAACTGCGCATGTGCAAAATATCTCCATGAAGCCATTCAAATAGCTCTGACATGAGCATGGTAAAACCCTTACTGCTTCAAAAGAAGAACAACTGTCTTTGTTCTTCATTCCAACGACAGCTCAACAACTGATTTACAATAGCGTGAAGAAAGCTGGTTTGAAATAAACTGAAGAAGTCACAAATGCTATCTAGCTGAACCTGCCCAGCTTTGCCTCCAAATAAAGGAATGAAGATATGCTGAGTAAAAAGAATAAAAAGCCCTAAGGTGAAACGTAAAGCTAACTTTTTCCATGGTCTCTGAAAAAATTTATTGAAGTAAGTGCTAAACGTCAGCAAACTAATTTCAGCATCACTGCTAGTACAGTTACCACTGAATTGTACAATCTGAAAGCTTTCAGTTTCTCCAGTGATTAGAACACATAAATAAATAAATGGAAATACAAGGTGATGGGATTTATTTCAGACAGAAGGTTGGCTGTCTAGGCCCCATCTTCCAGTAAAATAATAGGTAACTAAGCCAGCCACCTCTGCCATCCTCCTTTGAGTAAAGATTGAGCATTGGGATTTCCTGAAGCCAGTCCCAAATCCCTCTGTGGTCTGGCTGTGTGAGGGAATGTGACACCAACCAAAAGCTCAGTGTCGTGGTTTTGTTTGAGATACAGTTAACTTTCTTCATAGAGGCTGTATATCACTGTGTTTGGGATTTTTTTTTTATGAAAATAGTGGTGGTAACACACTAATGTTTTAGTTGTTGCTGAGTAGTGCTTACACTAAGTCAAGGACCTTTTATATTTTCATGCTGACCTGCCAGGGAGGAGGCTGGGAGTGCGCAAGGAGCTGGAGGGGAAAGAACAAGAGCGCCTGACCAAGACTGGCCCATATGCATGTCCCTTACCATGTGGCATTGTGCTTAGTAGTAAAACGTGGAGTAAAGAAGGGTGAAGGAAGGATGTTCGGAGTGACAGTGTTTGTCTTGCCAATATACCATTATCTGTGATGAGCCCTGCTATACTTGAAATGGCTGAATGTCTGTCTGCTGATGGAAAGCAGTGAAGAAATTTCTTGCTTTGGTTTGTTTATGTGCACAGATTTCACTTTACCTAGGCAACTATGCTTTATCTAAATCCATGAATTCTCACACTTTTACCTTTCTGGTTCTGTCCCATATCACACTTGAAGAGAGTGAGAGAGTGGCTGAGTGGTGCTGGGCTTACTGCTGGGGTTCAACCATAACATTTATGCAAGTTTAGTTGTCCAGCTTTTAATTGTCTATTCCCACACTGACCGTTGGAGTTGTGAGGGTAAATTTTATTGAAGCTTAGACAAAACTTTATACAACAAATAATTATCACTCCTGTCCAGTAGATTTGTGGAAATGAAAATAATATCTACTTTGTAACTACAGTTTTACCTCAGTGCTCAGTTAATTAATCACAAATCATCATTAGACTGAACTTCTTATAAACATTACGAAGTACTTAGTTTTGCCTTTCTGCTTTCCTGTAGACTGGGCATTTCCATCGAAAATGACACCCCAATTCATTTGTTTCCTAAGTCCTTTTTCTTCTGGTTTGTGTTTTAAATTCCGCATTGCTGGTAAGACCTGCCAGTAAGCAGTCTATCCAAAACTTTGGCATTGATTTGTCCTCAGACTTAGAATATGAATGTCAGTCTGCCTGGAATTTGAGCATTATCCTCTACTCTGCCCGTTTTTAAGATTAAAATACTGACTATTCACTCAATGTGGAGTTTTAAATTGCATATGGTATTTCATTCATACTATACAGAGATGGCTTGATGCATTTTAAACTTTGTCAAAACATAAGAATTCCATGCTTTTGGCAAGCAATAGCTTGCCAAAATGCTGCATATATTTTTCCATTAAATAGCAGAATGCTGCTTGACCTTTGAAATCGTTTGTTACTACAAATCAAAGCACTGACTCTCAGTATCCAAACATGGAAGGAATCACCAATATGCAGCCATTTCCAGTGCGATAGTTAGAACAGCAAGATGACAATCCTAGGAATCCATGTATCACAAAATTATAGAAACATGGAATGGTTTGGGTCGAGAAGGACTTAAAAGATCAACTATTTCCCCTCACTCCTTCCACTGAAAAGCCACCTTTTGCAGTGGGCAGGGCTGCCCCCCACCAGCTCAGGCTTCCCAGGGCCCCATCCAACCTGGCCTTGAGTGCCTCCAGGGATGGGGCACCACAGCTTCTCTGGGCAGCAGTGCCAGAAACCTCAATGCCCTCTGGGGAAAGAATTTCTTCCTAACATCTAATTCATACATGTCTAACCTGCATTTTTTTATGGCTTTGTTGCTCTCCTTTTTTTACATTTTAATAAAAAGTTGAAGTTAAGATCTAAAAATAAAAAGTTTGTCAGCAAAGCTGACAAAACTGCACTCATAATCTTCTTTATGGCAAAGAGACAGCACATTTTATAAAGAAAGGAAACCATGAATTATTGAAAGCCTAAGAAAATAATCATTACCCATCCATATCTATCATTATCTGTCCATATCTAATGGCCACAGTGGGAGAAATAATAGCACTTATACTAAAATTGATATATATATAAAATTCTTAGCTCCTGCCCATTTTCCTGCTGTGGGTGCTAACACTGTCAGTTTCATTTCTGTGGCAGTAGGATTTGAGAGTTATCATCATGAAGAGCCTTTCCTTGGGAGGAATACTATGCTCATGTTGACGATTTCTTCCTTCTCACTCTAGGATCCACTTGGGGTAACTTTCATCTTCTCCAACCCCTCTTCTCTGCTTTTGTTCTTCCGTTCTATATTCTGTACAAATTTTCCTTAGATAGTGCTTTTTATGCACATTGAATACTACTTCCTTTTTAGTCCTAAAATCTTATTTGTTCATTTATCTTCCAGTCTGTACCTGTGCAGGCATTAGTCCATTCCAGGTACAGAACCTAGCATTTTCCTTTGCCGAGCTTCAGGCTGTTGTTAACTGCCCAATGCTCCAATCAATCTAGATCCCTCTGCAAGGCCAGTCGTCCCTTCTGGGAGTAAACAACACCTGCCAATTTGGCGTCATTGGCAAACTTGCTGAGAATACACTCCACTCCCATGTCCAGATAACTGATAAAAACGTTAAGCAGGACAGGCCCCAGAGCTGTGCCCTGGGAAACACCACCTCTGAGCATTCCTGCTGTAGGACTTATCCCACCAAGCCTGACTAATACTAATGATATTGTAGCTCTGGGAAAGGACTAAAGCTTACAGGTTGTCCTGTTTGTTCCTCATGTTGCATGCATTTGTACATAAGGATTTCAGACATGCTTCTGAACCTTCATCATTTCCTGTAGCAGCATAAATGTTCCTGAAATCCTTGTCACTCCTCAGACAGTGTTACAACACCCCTTGGCATAATCTCAGAATTTTTAGTGGTATCCCCCCATTTAAAACCCTCTCAAACAGTCTCATCAGGTTATGGCCAAGAAACTTTCCCCCCATCAAGATGGGTCCTGTTAAGCCCAAGCAGACCTCTCAACTGGGAAGATTCATCCAAGATTATAAAACCCAGAGTTCTGGTGGAAGCACCAATTCTGGAGACAGGCTTGAATAACCTAGGCTCACCTATTTCTTTTCCCATCTCTCACCACTACTGGGAGGAGCAAGGAAAACATTATCAGTACTCTCAAGTCCTTTAATTGTCTCCTCAGCGCTCTGAAATCAATTTTGGTATTCCTCAGGTCTCCTGTATCTACGTCGTTGGTACCCACTTGAAATACCAGAGAGGAGTTGGTAGTAGTCCAAAGGCTATATTATGATTGAAAGCTTACTGGTAACATCCCTGATCCAAGTCCCAGGTAGGCATCAAAGTTATCATGAAGAGGACTGGGCATGCAGATGGGGCCTTCATTTCCTTGAGGAGCAAGTCACCTATGACTACAACTTGCCACTGCTTCTTTACAGCACTGGTCTTGATGCTACACTTGCTATGAGGCCTTGGTCAATCTGAACTTGGAGGGAGAAGTTGCACACATATCTCTTCTTCCCTCTTTTCACATCTCTCATCTGCCATTCCCATCTTGTAACTATCCAGTATGGGAAGCTGAATGGGCTTACTTGGGCCTCTCCTGTGACTATGAAGTCACTCATTCCTCGGTGTCCCTCAAGCTGCTGCCTCTATCCTGATGCTGATCAGATGCCAGGCCTGTCTCAGCAGTGGCTGTGCCAAGTTGGCATGTATGCACCTGAGAAGGCAGAGGACAGCTCCATTGATCTGTCACCTTCTCAGATTCCCAGATACTTCTCAGACTCCCCAACTCTTCCTGAAGCTTGTCCACCAAGCAAAACAGTTCCTTTACCTGGGCACACCTCGCACACATGTACATATTCTCATCCTTCATCCCAGTGAGCAGTGCCAGAAACTCCCCTCAGCCATGCTTAGGATATCATTAGCCACCTTTCAGTTGTGTCTTTTATTTCCATTTCCTACCACTGGGATCTGAGTACCAAAGCTACCATCCACAGATTTCTTTGAACCTCCCACATCTGACAAATTCAAATTTCGTTGTTTTCTACAGATTACAAAATTCAGATAGGGATAAACATATTAAGAAGTTCACATATTTAGCAAAGTGTTTAAGCATACATTTCTATGAACTTAGTCTCAGTGGGAGAGCATCACCTGCTTATGTACCTTATTGAACAACGCAATATGTCAGCGTGCATGAAGTTCTTGCTCAGGTTTGATGATGAACCAGCATCTTCATTGGTTGTAACTCTACAGCTCTGCTTGGAGCCCTTTTTTCCTACAGGAAACTCCTTTGACTGAACTGGGATGAGTCACTGCTCCTGAAATGTAACTCTACTTACTGCAGACAATGTGAAAATCACCAGTGCCCAGGACCACTCACAGCTTCTGGTACTGGGCACAGCTTTTTATCAGTAACAAGTATAAATTATCATTCATATTGAGACAGTTGCAACAAAATAGAACAGAACCTGGTTTAAATTCAACTTATTTGGTGAAAAATAGAGGAGAGAGAGGGCTGTAAGCTGAATCTATGGGCTGCAGAGGCCAGACGAGGATTCCTAGGTAGGAAGTACAGATGAAGAGCCCAGATTTTAGTGATTTCCTTCAGGGAAAAAAAAAGTCATGAAAATGTTCTTCTTACTGTCAAGAAGGAACTGACAGAGACTGAAGGAAAGAAGCAGGATCTGAGATTTCTGAGTACAGAAGTACTTGTGGGTGGGATTCAGTATTCAAAAGCAAGGCATGGTTCTTTCACATATTTGATATCAAGGCATAGTTTGATACAGCAAACGTGTTCGACAGAATTTAGGTTAAGATGTAGTTGAGTGTGTTAAAATAGATTAATATGGAAGATGGATTATGCTTCAAAAGGCTAAAGAGTCTGCATTTTGTCAGTGCCACACACATCTATACATACAGTTATAAATAGTCTCACCCCTCAGACTGCATGGTAGAAGAGGTAGCAGATGTCTGTCTCGCTCAGTTTAAAAATAAACTGGCATTGATGCTTTTCACTTCATGAATTATTGTACCGTGTGGGGTTTTCTCGTGGTGTTTGAACATTGTCCTGTTTCTTCCCAATTTACATGCTGCGTCAGGACTAGCTGAAAATGTTTCCTGTCCCTGTACAGTAAATTATTAGCAATCTGTCAGCTCCTGTTCTCAGGCACGGCACAAGGACAGTCAGGCTCTTACTGGGTTTTTACTTCACACTCCTTCAGCAATTGAAAACTGAGAAAGGGGAAAGAGCTTTTATAGAACAAACTGAATTTAATACTTCAAAACTACAGCGCCGTCAAGTTTAAGGAAAGCTTACTGAGTGTTCACCACTATAACATAAGGAAGAAAGTTCCTGAAGCATTATTGCAGGCTGCAGTGAACTAAATGCCTGTAAAATGTAGAATGTAAGTGGAACAGAAAAAGGACCAAATGAGCAGTCAAATCGCATAGAGGGCTATATCTGGGCACCCTCTGGTGCTGCCTTAGGCAAGAAAACAGAAAACTCAGGCAGCTTTATTCAGCCATCACTAAAATGCCTTGTTTAATTAGTTACCTTGGGCCTCTTCAACGAGCACAGCTTGTTCCACAGCCTGGGGAAAACATCCCCTGGGGAAAAGCAGTGGGATTTTTTAAGGCTTGATGGCCTGTGCTTTCAGTCTGAGGCTCAAACAGCTGCTGCTGTTTCTGAATACCATCAGCTACACAAAATGTAACAAAAACATTAATTTTACCAGGTCTACACAGGGCACCTGAGGTTTCTTCATATTGCCTTGACACATGATGGGCATGCAGTAGCCATATCCAGAGATACGGCAGGTTGGAAGGAGCTGAAGTGCCACCCATGTCCAGCACTTCTTTGGAAGTAGACAACTATTAATGCAAACAGAGGGAAAAGACATCTTTGCTCCACAAAGCCTCCCCTCCCCCTTTTCACAGCCCACAGCCTCATTGGATTCTAGATCTCTTCAATTAAACAGATTCACTGCTTTCCTATTTAGCTTCAAGATGGGGATCTCAGTCAGCTGCCTCTCTGTGTTTTCTACAGCCAGCTTCCTCTTCCTCTGGTATGCCACTCCCTGGCTTAACTCTTTTAGTTTCTAACATACATAAAAATTAGAAATACAGGAGAGAACAAGCAAAATTTGCCAGGGATCATTAGTAGTATTTGTTCATGTTACGTAATGGCTGATACTGGCATTGTGATTACAACTCTGCATTGATTGTCCAGCAAACGAAGATCTACCAGCCTGGAATTACTTACAGATTATCTCCTGGAAAATATTCCACAGTTTAAAATATCTTAAGAGCTTTTGGTATCTCAGGTTCTGAAAGACCACTGTTGATCAGGACTGGAGAGTCACTAAAACATAGCACACACAAGGTAAATAATGTATGGGAAGTTTATAACCAAAAGACACAAAATCATACTTCCCATGTGCTTAAAAGAGAAAAAGGAAATAGTTTCTCTCTGCTTTTTTTTAAATGTCCCAGTGTGTGAACACATCAGTTAGTCCAGGCACAAGTTAAAAGAGGGGTTGAAAATACAAAACCTATAATGGACGTCTAGACTCAGAATCACTCCCAACACCTTAATATTATTGCCCATGTATGGGAAAAAGATGGGTGTATGTCCACATTCATTCAACTGCACATTCCTTCACATTTTCTCTTATTTGTCTTACTCCACACAAATGAAGCTTTCTAGCCACTTTATAGACATATAATTAGACAGTTTCCTAGCCTTTAGAGCATTTTTTGTGGAGATGCCTCAAAAGGCATAGGATTGAGGCATGACTTATATAGAGAGAAGAAAAGCACAATTGACCGCAAAGAGCAAATTAAAGTAATAGTTAAAAATGAACTGCTAATTCAACCACATCTTCAATGGAAAATTCATATTACAATGAAAACACCAGCATATTTCTTTCTCCATTGTGAGTTTAACTTGGAACATCACCATGACTTCAAAACTGGATGAAAAGCAAAGAACTTTGGAGTGAGAATTTCTAGCATCTATTTTGCTATGGCTGTGCTAAAGGGAAAAAAGCCCACTGTGTTAAAAGATAACTGAGGTTGTTTGGCCCAATTTTCTCACCTTGATCTTCACGTTGAAACTACAATAATTTGATCACTCAATTCTAATTTATTTTTAATTTGTGCAAACTGTTACTCTACGTCTTCTAATTATTTCTGGTATTATTTCAGAGATATTTCCAGGTCCCCAGTATGAGAGTCAGGTCTCGTTTTTTTTTTTTTGTTTGTTTGTTTGTTTGTTTTGTTTTTTCCCCCAAAAAAAGATTACAGGATGTATAGTTTGAAAGCTGTCAAATGAAATAAAAATTATGCTACAGTTTAAACTGGCAATTGCAATTCCTAACTCCCTTGCTCAGGACTAACTTACTCTGAGATGAATGGCTGATTCAGCACCTTCTTCCATAGCGGCACTTGTCCACCACTGAATTGGGTGCCCTTTTGTTCAGTCCCTATGACAATGGGCAGATTCTTATGGCATGATTCATACAGGCTTGTCAGTGAATGAGCCACTGAAGAGAATTTGTCCCCATGGATTTTTAAGACATTGATCTGATCCTCAGTTAACCTCTGGACCTGAAGAAGGATGTAGAAGCTGTCAGGGCAATTATTACCTAAGGGTAGAAATTCAGCCTAGCTTAACAATTCCATCAATGTGCATTTTCAGGATTTTGCTCACCAGGAACAGTTAAAAAGTAACCAGAATACAGTTCATATGTAATAGGAATCTTAATGATGTGTTAAAAATTGTGGAAATTGTTCTTGAATTAAAGATTATGATACCGCAGTGGCTTCAGCTACATCATAGGCAGATTTTGTATTTTCAGACTGCAGGTTGTTTGACAAATAAGAGTTGAATCTTGGCTTTTGTGATATCAGAAGTGACTGGTCACAAGCTTTCACTCATATGTTTTACCGCAGGATTATCGTCTTCTAAAACACTAACATGATTTTTGCTCTTTTCAAAACAGAGCGTGGTTTTATCAGTAAAAATAATGTAAGATTTCAGTTGTCTGCTGAAACTCTGAGTTTGCCTGTTAGAATACCACACTAGCACTGCGTTTCATCTTTAACAAGAAACAGAAGGGATTTTATATCAGCCACTGCAGTTAATGGTTTTGTCAGTGTCTTTATAATGTAGCTGTAATATTATTAAATGCAGTTGTAGCTGAAGATAACTGCCCAGTGACAGTAATAAGAATGACAGCAAATAAGACTTTTCACTTGATAAATGAGTACACTAAGTAATTGAATTTGTATCCAATTTATCGATGATAAAAGAATGGAAGTTGTTCACATAGTGATAGAAAAGTGTTAATTTCTTGTATTTGTAATTTCACATGTACAACTCGTATTAATCAATTGGGCCTCATTAACCTCTCACAAATTGGACCATCACAAAGTAGTTTTCAGGAAATCATTTTCCTGGAAATCCATTCCCTTCCCCAGTGTAGGTACGTTAAGAAGATAAGTTATTTTTGAAGTGACTGGGAAGTGAACTGGTTTAGTGGTGCTTAACTTGAACTTGTATGTAATTCTGATTATTAGATGTACAGCTCTGCTTCTTCATCTAGCCAGCATAACCAGCAAAGCCTTCCTGCATAAACTGACTAATCATGGGCTAGATAAAATCTGTACCTTTGCCACCTCAAAGTCAATATTGAGATCAGTGTGTTTTGTGGACAGTTACTACATATTGATAAAATCAGACTCCCTTGCAAGATGAGCCTTGCTGTGATGCTTTAATTTATCATATCTCAGTTTCCATTACAACAGGAAGCTTGTTCAGGAGGGAGGAAACCCAGATTTGACATTCTGCCAAGCAGCTTTTGCATGGTTTGGGTTTAAAGCCAAGCAAAGCCTTTTCTGGCTGAGGATGTTCATCCAGGTATCCACTTCTTTGTGGTGAGAATCTGTAAGCTGATAGTTACTTGAACTATGGGCACCATCTCCAATCACTGCAAAAGTGTCCTAGTTAGAATCATAGAATCACCAAGGTTGGAAAAGACCCCTAAGATCATCCAGTCCAACCATCCACCTATCACCAATATTTCCCACTAAACCATGTCCCTCAGTACAAAAAACAGTAGTTGCCACAAAGGGTGCATGCAGCTGTGCACTTTTTGCTGACAGAAGTCTGCAAAAAGATACTTCTCAGGGCTTATGTTCTTACATTTTGGATACAGCCTTGCTTCTGTTGTTTCCTATTAGCTAGACCTATGTAGAAGCTCTTTTGAGAACATCAAGTGATACCTAAAGCACACTGTTAATGAGGTCACTAATTAGACTTCTGGATTCCACTGGAGCCAAGCACCTAAAATTTGGCAGTTTGATTAGTTGGATTCCAGAAAGGCAGTCTAGCCTTACTAGAATCACATCTGAGTAATCACAAAAGTTGCTGCAGATCAGTTGGAGATCAAGGCCTCTTGTTCTTGTCCTATTGTTATATGTCTGATTTACTAGAGAGTGTGCAGAACTAAGATGAAAATCAGTATACATCAATGTAGACACTGATAGGCTTTCATATACATATTCTATTTAATGTAATTTGAGATACAAAGCCTTGAAATTTAACCAAACTCTAATTTCTGTAGGCCCCAGAAGACAAGATCTCTGCCTGCCTTTCCTAAAAGAAGGCTGTGTTTGAATAGACCTAAGAAGTTGCAAAGAACATCCCTTGGTTCACTTCAACAGCTGAAAATCACAGACATTTCTCATGTGAGTTTTCAAAGTTATTGTACCACACACACTATTGCCTTCTCACAGAAACGTAAACACTGATCAGGTGTTTCCAATGACAAGGTCAGTGCTTTCCAGCTGTAGGGTCAACTTTGACTGTTGCACTGTACTGAAGGAAAGGTAAGGGTTTGTCTCTGTTCAGCTAATAAGATAGTAGAATACATCCCTGTTTGTTTGACAGCCAGCAAGCTCCAAGAAAGAGAGCATGTGAGAATGACTTTAGTCCAGAGTCTCTGTGTGGCACAGTGTTCTTGTATGTGCACACAAATGTGGAGAGTGTGTGGGTTACTCCAACATATTAAAGTTGTGTATGTTGTATATGGAGAAAACGTACACAAAAATATAAATGACAATAAAGAAATACAGGCTAGAAAAACTGTGTATGTTCAACAGGAGTAGAAGTGAGTCAGTTTTTTTTTTTTCTTCTATTGTTTCTGTGGTAAATTGTTCATTTAATTTACTATACTCATAAGAAATGGCAATGAGATATTGCCCTAATCCAGATGGTTCAAAAATAAAGTAATAAAATGTACTTGGAATTTTAATATCAAGGATAAAAATAATAAATTTCACAAAGAATCAACGTAGTACACAACCCGTGCTTTATGCATTTAATTTATCTGCTTGGTACAGAGGCAGCATCTGTTTTCAGTGAGATGCCGCTTTTTTTTCCTAACTGAGCAGCTGGGATAAATGAAATAGTAGTCAAAGACAAAATTAACGGTTTAAAGGCCACGAGTCTGCTGGAATGAGGGGAAGGGAGAACAGTTGAGGAGGACAGTGACAGAAGGAATTGTAACCTCCAGATGTCACCATAATAACTCCCAGGCATACGGTCTCATAATGTGGTATGTGTTATCCTCCACACTAGACTGCTCTATCTCTGACAAGTTCCTCACTGCACTAATTCTTCTATTATTCCTTTCTTCCCACAGTGTTGCAGAGAGAAGACAAGTAAAGGAGAAGTTCCTCTCATCCCACTGCACACCGTCATGCTGGCAGTTCCTGACAAGACATGGGCCAGAGTGTTAAGATAGGAATAAACCTGCCGAGCTCTGCTCTGTAACTGGAGAGCCAAGCATTCTGGCCTCAAGTCACGTTCTTAAGCTTCTCCCTGGATTCCAGCTTCCAAAATACCAAAGTATAAATTCTCTTCTTTCTTCTTTGCTCTCCACCTCTCTGGCTTACCACCTCAGCCTTCTCCAGTAGCTGAGAGCAAAGAAGCTACAGGAGCAGTAGGGAATGAGTCTGACTATAAGAAATGACAGAGCTGGGCAGAACAGTGGTAAAATGAACTTCTCAGCCCTCAGCAGCTGACTGCCAATGCACTCAGGAGATGCTTTCAAGAAGAGGAGCCCCTGTCTGCTGAGTGAGGCAAAGAGGAGGGACCAGGAGAAGATGGACCACTATGGAAAGGTACTTGTGGGTGCATGGTCGAGTGGAGAAAGTGAGGGGTTGGAACAACTGACAGCAAGTAACACTGTAATGAGCTTAAATATACTTTATGCTAATGAATAACATTAATTGTGTTTTTAATTATCCCAATTTAAACATTCAAGTGCCTACAACACTAGATTGTCCCAACTACAATCAGGGCTCTGTAATGGCTTGATAACCAAGTGTCTCCATGTAAGTACCCTTCCCAGCCTTGCATTTTCTGTTAGAGGATCTGAACCTCTCTTACAGTCAGGTCTATTCATACAGCCAGAGAGATGTAAAAAAAGTGGGATGGAATTGAGAATAATACCCAGAATATTCTTCATTTCCTGCTCTCAGTGGTTGTGTGGCATGGAGGAGAACTTGTGGCTGTTTTTCACCTTAGAGAGAGTCATTTGTTTTAACCACGCCACATTAAAGTGGAGTCAAAATGTCTGATTACCTGCCCCTCCATTACTTTACTTTTTGCATCCACACTATGAGCCAGTCCATGAAGGGACAGCCTGGTCCCCAGCAACAGGATCCCTCTACAAGGATCTGGAACGTTTTGGATGATAAACCCCACATAAATGCAAGATGATAGCACTGATAGCATTCAATACCTTGTAGTTATGCATTGCAAGGGTTGGAGATGACTGGTCTCAGAAACAGTACTTGCAGTAATAGCTTTGCACAAAGAAGACGCTTAGAGATAAAGTGGCAGCTAATTCAAAACAGAATCTCAGACTTAGCTTTCCCTTTTTCCCCTTCTTTGAAGGAAATGAGAGGTGACACAATTGGATTAGATACACATTTTAGACTTTTCAGAAAACAGGATATTATTTACCAAAAAATTGTAATAGTTCCAAGCTGATAAATACAGTATATTTCTTTTGGCATACATATCAATTCTTAAACACTATTTACCAGAAATTTTGTAGTAGCTCCTTTGGACTTCACATAGCCTATTAGGTAAATATGGGCTTTATAGATCTATAGGAAAATGTATATTTTTACAGAAGCTTTTTAGAGTTTGGCAACACCATCCAGCCCAACCCTCTTTATTTTATAACAAAAAGCCATTTTTTATGGCTCAATTGCCAAAGTCCACAAAACTCGACCTGTTCTTAACATGGTGTTAAGAGAGCAAGGGAGATAGAGATGTACTTTGATTGGCAAATGAGTCAGGAGTGAAGACACAAAAATGAGACAGTTCAAGCTGAAGTAGTTACAGAAAACTGGATGGAGCAAAGGACTACTCCCTTCTCCAGCATGATGGTATCTAGAACAACAGGAGGTGAAGATGTCTGGTCTACCTTGGAAAGTGTGAACAGCTCACTTGCAGAAAGCACCCCTGTTCCTTTGTGCACAGATGCACACAAAATACACATGCTACCTAACACTAGTTTGATCATAGAACTACTTCACTATGTAGTTGATGCATATCTCAATGCAGAGATAGCTATCAACTACAGTTAATTGAACTGGCATTCATTTCAGAAGCCTCTGGAAACAAGTACATTTGCACGTCTGAGGTTGACCATTTCTTTCAGCCCTCTCTTTTTAGCAGCGAGCTAGTCAAATCTTTGCTAGAGAAGTTTTATTTGCTATGGAAGTACAAATCAGGATGGATTCACCTGTTTTGGAGTGTGTGCCCAAATGCAGAACTGGCAGGACACCTTGTAATATACTGAGTCCAAGTAATGTTGTGCCAATGCTGGAATTGAAACGTCTCACTTCATTTTGATAGCTCCAGATTACTGGATGTTCAACTTACTGGAAATCCAGAGTGATTTCCATGAGCTAGGCCTGATGGCCAAGCTCCATAATAATCAGAGTGACTTTCTGTGTTCTTCTGAATAGAGTGGGTGCCTTTTTGGCCAGCCTGTTTTGTCCAGCAGGATAGAAAGTCACGTCAAGTCCTGCTGTGTGGCCAGGACCAGCTGTTGACAGTTGACTGTGGTCCTCTTGCTGTCCAAAGGGAGCAAGACTTCAGCAATCAGGTGGGAAATCGGAGCTGTCTTCAGAGACAGACACACGTATGGCTCTCTGAGCTGCCTGCATGCCGTCTATGCTTCCCACCAATCTCAGCAGCATCTTACTGATGTTGTTCCGTGGAAACATTGATTCAGTTAATGTAGAATGCTTTTCTGCTTCTGTTCTTTTGTGGAAAGCTTACATCTTTAAGATTGTATCTGGATTACGATTAATTTTTTTAAGATGTATTTTAAAGCATTACCAGGTCTGAGTTCCTCAGACATGGATGTGTGCACCTCTCTCTTCCTCAGCCACCCTGTAAATGGATCACTTACCAGAGGTTGCTGCCATGTGATAGCAGGTGCTGTTGCCATTTCCTCCTGGACAAGAGAGGCCTGTCCTTGACCCGAACAACCTCCTGTGTCCCATTACAGTACTACACTAAAGAATAGACCTTGGAAGTAGTCCTCTAAGACAGTTTTTGATAACTTTTCAGACCACTGACTTGCAATTATGAGGAAATCTCACTACAGATCAGCTGGGAAATACTCAAGGAAGTGATACAAAACAAAGTAAAGGAAGTTATTGGACAGTACGGATACTTTATGACAGTCTAGACAAGCAATAAAACAGGGAAATGTGGGGAAAATGTAAACAAGCCAAGTCTAAAGGGAAACAAAAGAAGTAAAAGTATCATGAATAAAATTAGCAAATAACTCCAAGGATGAACAAGAAGTGTAAGATTTAAAGGAAGATCAGCAAAACAAGATGTAAGAGCAGCATGCCAGTATGCTAACAGTTAATTTCTGTGGAAATAGAGTTGGGCCAATGATACCAGTAATCAGGAAAAAAAAAAAAGAAAGAAAAAAAAAAAAAAGAAAGAAAGAAGTGGTGAACAACATACCATAAAAGTATGTGGTGAAGTAAATATGAAAGGAATATTTTGAAACCTGCTGCAGCCAGGTTTAGAAGCTTGCAGTCCACCCTGAAATGCAAACATGGTAGACGTGCTTGAACAGGCATTAGCTCAGTTTCTTCATCAGAAATCTCTATTCCAAGAAAGAGTTGAAAGCAGATGTCCTGCAAGAAGAGATAAATAGCACAACTGGCCTTTTAGAAGCTGGAGGAACAAATTCTACCAAGGCAAAAAAAAAAAAAAAATTGAAAAGGTATACTGGAGCAAGTGAAGGTATGAAGTAGCTGAATAAAGAAAATAGTTGAATGAACCCTGAGGAAAAGAGTTCCTCTCATTCCAAGCAATCCAGAGGTATAAGTTCATTGTCCTGATGAAATCAGTTGTCAACAGGCTGTAGTTAGATGTGGAGTAGGGAAAAGAGACAGCATGACTTCAAATCAGTGTCAAGAGCATCGCTGGTCAAGAGTTCTACTCTGGCAGAACATGGAAAAATTACAGTGAGTGGAAGCAAATGAGTGTCATTGTTTCTGCTGGATTTATCATGGCATTCTGTTGAGATGTGTTATGAGAAGTCGAAGAATCATAGGGAGTTCCACATAAGTGCATGGATAAAAGCTGTACTGTAAGAATTTATGGGGGTCAAGCAATTGCTTCACATAAAAAAATAACGAATGACAAAACAGTATGAACTCAGCATCCCTCTTTTTGCTTTTAATCAGGTATTACAAATAATAAATGTATTAGTGAACAAAATGTTCCATATGTAGGGGAAATTGCATATCTGACATATTTTCAGATACCATACAAAACTGGGGGAAGTATTTAACAGTGATTGTCATGCACATAAATTAGTTGCAACTTGAAGAGAAAATTACAGAAGAAGCAGATTACTTTGCGTACCTTGTAAACTTCATTTTTCTAGGAATTCTGTCGTGTTTGAAAATTAAAAGTACTTCATTGAAAAGTCATATTTAGTATAAAATAGCATGTATCCAGACAGCACATAAACCACATGACTTTGTGAACTGAACATTATCAAGAATGGTAGATAATCAGGCACCGAAAGGCTGAAGTTGAAACAACAGCAGGTGTAAAGTGAAATCATCTGAAGACAAATGAAGAAACTAGAAGGAGGGCAGGAGGTGAAATCGAGGCATGGGAACAGCTGGACCTGAAAAGATTATGACGGTGGGAATATTGCAGAAATCAAACAGATAACAGAATGTCAGAGATAGTAATGCAAATCAAACCAAGGTCAGTTAACCAAGAAACAGACTGAATGGGCTGCTCTGAATAGGTTCAGGTAAGTGGGCTGGCACCTTATGCAGGGATGTAGTCAAACTGGACACAATGGAGGAACAAGCAGCAATGCTGTTCAGTTCCTAATGTCTTTTAAGTGCCTTGGAGATGACAAAAAAGAAGGCCTAGAGAAACTCAAGGAAAGAATCCCACACTGCCTGAAAAATGCATAAATTAAGGCTTCAGTGTAGCTTTTCTTTTGTCTTCTGCACAATAATGTCTGTGTTTCACTGAAGCCATTCTGTTTGCTTCTACAAAGTCTGTTTCAGATTTTCATGCAGCTTGTGCCTTGAAATCTGGTTGAAATCCTTGTAAGAACAATCCTTAGAAAATGAATATTAATGAATATTAATGGCCTGCTCATCAGTGTTAAAAGATCATGTTGCAACCAAATTTTCTCTGCCTGCAACTTGGCACAAAATAAAGCTGAAGCCTGTAGAGTGTGCATGCTTACAGACTAAACCTTCTGAAACAGATATATTTGTACTCCCAGAGACCTTTCGAGAGTTCTAGTCTTTATTGTGGCCTATAGGGAGACTGGCTTTTCCTGTCTGTACAGTAATTTTCAGACATATTTTCCGTGAATGATAAAATCAGGAGAATGTGTGGGGCTATATGAGGCCACCTGGGTGCTATGTCTTAATAGCAGACATGGGATTTTGTTTTGGAATTGTCTTTGGTTTTGAATGGTGCTGATCATCTCTGTTCTCATGCGTATTCTGTGGTCTGTAAGGGCCTAAGAGAGTGTTTTCAAGCATGGGTGCCAATAGTTTAGCATCAGTATCCATAGTTTAAGGCTCCTACAAATAGCCTGCTTCTGAGAAATGCAGGACA